>NC_056735.1:525042517-525122517 GCF_019279795.1 Protopterus annectens | reverse complement strand
TCATTTAGGCTGCATTGTGATAGGGCTTTCATAGCAGATGGAAGTATAGAATGTTAAGAAGAGGTCACATAGCATTGGAGGGTATAGCTGAGATTGCTCTACAGCTTGTGATAGCAGCTATAAACAGATACAACCATGCCCTAACTGATCCAGACATGCATGTTATGCACATGAAAATAATGCAGTGATACAAGACTGCGAGAGCTGCAAACAGTCCTTATTGATGAAGAAATGTTGCCCCTCCCCCACCATCTACTGTATCTAGTAATGCTAACAGGCAAAGGTGTGTGTACACAGGTATGACAGATGGATGAAGTGTAGCATGTGGAGTGTATGTGGAAGAGAAACACATACATTGTGCACAGGTTACATAAGAAGACCCCAATAAGGCACAGCAGAGCATGCTTCAGATTTTGAGTACAGCTGGTGGGTGAACTATGATGTTCATGAAACACAGAGGGATGAAGGGTCAAACAGAGAAAAAACCTGCTAATATACAGAAAAAGTGAGCATGCATTACCACTCAGTATGTGACTGCATATATACTGTCTTGGTGTAGCATACATTTAATTATAGCACTGTACGTACTGATATGAAGAAATGTAGATACATTTTAGTGTGCTGTGTGAAATCACCAGTAGTGAAGAGTGAAATATATATGTGCATATTACACTTTGTGCAGCAGACATAAAAGTTAACAATTGCTGCTACACTGTCAACAAAAGTGGCAATGTCATGTTCGAGTGCTACTAGCAAGGTGATCTGGTGTCCCTGTGTAGTGTGCATACTAATTCCCTATCATTGAGTGCTACAAGGAGCACCTGCAAGAATTATAAACCTAAAGGTCCTCTCCAAGCTCTTAGTATCGGCAAATCAAAGATTTCACTTGCTACCTCCCAGGAAAACCCCTGCAACAGTTTCCTTATCACTGAGTGCTACAAGGAGCAGCCGCAGGAATTATAAACCTAAAGGTCCTCTCCAATCTCCTGGTATCGGCAAATCAAAGATTCCGCCTGCTACCTCCCAAGAAAACCCCTGCAAAAGTTTCCCTATCACTGAGTGCTACAAGGAGCACCCGCATGAATGATAAACCTAAAGGTCCTCTCCAATCTCCTGGTATCGGCAAATCAAAGATTCCACCTTCTACCTCCCAGGAAAACCCATGCAACAGTGTATATTTATATATAAACTAAAAGAACTGAGTTTGTGTAACCCCATAGTTCTGCCCTATCTGGTATGCACACTTGCCGGTTGCTAGGTTCCTGCATAAATTACCCAGCTTCTAGTCCCTACTCTACCCATACTAGATAATTTACTGATATTATTTGTTCACCTACATGGTGAAATTGCCAAAAGTAAAATTAAATGAAGAAACAGGGTCAGTCAGGCAGTACTATCAAACAGTAAAGCCTACCTGCCTCATACTACCCAAATGATAGTTTTTTGAGCACAACTGCAGCCTCGTGGTCTACCCAATCTGAAACCCCACCTCACTTATGTCACAGCCGAGGTAACATAGTATGGATGTCTGCCCTGGCGCCATTTTCAAAATGTTAGCGTGTTACTAGCAAGATTATCTGGTGTCCTGGTGTAGTGTGCATACCAAGTAAGGTCTATATTATCAACTGTTAATATCTTTATTACTTAAACTATGGTTTGTCTGTATTATCAACTGTTACTATCTCTATTACTTAAACTACGGTTTGGCGATGTTATGGAAGTTATAAACCTATAGCGGGAAATGTCTGTTTGATAACGTTATCTGTGGCTGCACCCCTAATGAAATTGTACAAGCTGTAACATAAAAACGGGTGTGCTGTGGGCTAAAGCGTCTAGCTTCTGACCTGGTTATTTAGAGTCTTAGCTCCAAAAGGAAGGTTTTGGCTTTGAAGGTGCGCACTTAACAGTGTGCAACACCAACAGTCACACTGTTGCATATATAATTGTTTGCGCATAGGATAAATATCACAAATAGGCACGCTGTGTGTCTGAAGGACTTAGCTTATGTATTAGTCCACAAAAAACGGGTGCGCTCTACTGCACAGAATAATTATCACAACTGGGTACGCTGTGTTACAGGAGCATTTCCTTTTAGGTCTTAGTTTGTACATATATGTGTGTTTTACTGCTAAAGTGCACAGCTCAGGAATTATTTGCAAAGGTGTTTAGCTTAGGAATCAGTTGTATTGCATCATACTGCTAAAGCGTACAACTCAGGAATGATTTGCAACGGTGTTTAGCTTAGGAATCAGTTGTATTACATTGTACTGCTAAAGCGCACAACTTAGGTATTATTTGCAAAGGTGTTTAGCTTAGGAATCAGTTGTATTGCGTTGTGCTGCTAAAGCACACAGCTCAGGAATTCTTTGCAAAGATGTTTAGCTTAGGAATCAGTCGTATCCAAGTGGGTGCGCTGTACTGCTGAAGCCCATAGCTCAAGAATTAGTTACAAAAGTGATCAGCTCAGGAATCAGTCATATTCAAGTGGGCGCGCTTTACTGATAAAGCGTATAGCTTCTGAATCAGTACAATAGTCGGCATTGGTTCCAAAAGGAACGGGCATAACTCAAAAGACGCTAAATTAATCAGCGTGCAGGCATGCCATTTTTTTTTCTTACTAGAATGCTGCCACCTACTAAATACTTAATGTGGAATACAGCCTAAACCTATGTGTCTGTAACAAACAGCAGGATGGGTGTGTGCTGCATGGTTATATATTTAATGAAATATACAGGCTTCACCTTACAAGTAGTGGACTAAGTACTACATAACCTAGATTACATGCAACGTTCTGCATGCAGGCAACTGTAGAATATTCTCTCTAATGTTTAGGTGCTGTGACTGAGGCGACACATGTATTGAAAGCTGTTACACAGTTAAAATACATTAAAACAAATATTATTGCTGAATACATATGCTTAACCATGCAATTATCTCTGCTATTCTACATTTTAAACTGTTACTTTATCAATGCTGTTCTGCTGTTCATGGGGTTGATGTTACTATGGTTCTAAGTGTAATAGTAGCCTAGTTATGTTGTGTAATGGTACTTAACTCTGCTTTTCCACATTCTAACTGATAAACTCTCTCCTGTTTCTTCTCTCCTTTGCTACCCCTCCCACACCCAATCCTTAGCTCTAAACCTCCTTATCTATTAACTATAAGACCTCTATCTGCATGACTGCTAAACTAATTTCATTTATTTCTCCCCATTTTCAGTTCCCTATCACTGAGTGCTACAAGGAGCACCCACAGGAATTATAAACCTAAAGGTCCTCTCCAATCTCTTGGTATCGGCAACTCAAAGATTCTGCCTGCTACCTCCCAGGAAAACTCAATGTAATGGTGTATGTTTATATATAAACTAAAAGAACTGAGTTTGTGTAACCCTATAGTTCTGCCCTATCTGGTATGCACAGTTGCCGGTCGCTAGGTTCCTGCCTAAATTACCCGGCTTCTAGTCCCTACTCTACCCTTACTAGATAATTTACTGATATTATTTGTACATCTACATGGTGAAATTGCCAAAAGTAAAATTAAATGCAGAAACAGGTTCAGTCAGGCAGTACTATCAAACAGGAAAGCTTACCTGACTCATACTACCCAACTGCAGCCTCATGGTCTGAACCTGCTCCGTTCGCTCACTTTGTTTGCTCACTCCACTCCCCTACCCTACCCCCAATTCCCACCCACCCCCACTGCTACTGAACTTATACTTCACCATAACAACACCCACCTTACACCTACCAATCCCTTACACACATACACACACCTTCCACTTACACTTTGATATTTCTGTACCCAACTTCTACATCCAGTATAGTTACACCCTTGCATTACCATGACAGGACTAAAACAAACTCTACTACTTACCACATCCACTTCACTTCTACTCCTGTTAAGTACCCTCACAGCATATAATATCTCCCTGCATTATATCACACACACTCCCATGCATACCACCATCTATCAAACACCTAGTCACCCATTTCATCCTCTTGTAGCCCCAACCCTCCTCCACACAACCATCAAAGAATATTATACCCTAAAAGTCCTCCCACAGCAAACCAAATCTCATCACACAATTAGATTCACCAAGCTCCTATTTAAACTCTCCAAACTCTATCACTGCTTACACAAACAACTAAGACTAGCAGGAGACATACACCCCAACCCCAGTCACACCAGCACTCAGCCCACACTACCCCCTCCCACCCATCAAACACTACCCCTTCCACCCCAACCAAACCTATCTATCATCCACCAAAGATCTAAATCATCCCTTCTCCTGATCAACATTAATGTAAGAAGTATTGCCAAAAAAACTCATAATCTACAAGTTTTTCCTATCCCACTACTCCCCAGATATAGTAATAATAACAGAAACCTGGATTAAACCCCACACTGACAGTAATGAGATCACACCCCCAGGCTACAACATCCTACGTAAAGACAGAACAAACAAAAAAGGGGGAGGCATAGCAATATTATACAAAGATCACCTCTCTCTATAGCTCCACAACTCCTCGATCCCAGACATAGATAATGCAGAGATTATTATAGCTAAATTAAATATTAACTCTGACAAAACCCTTAACATTATAGGAGGATACATATACCACCTGGTAACAACACTTCTAGTGTTGAAAACCTATTACATTGGTGCTCCAATCACCTCCCCCAAGAGACCATCATCATGGGAGACTTCAATATTGACTGGCTCCAATGCTCCTCAAAAAGCTCAACTATTCACATGAAACTTTACAGGTTCACCCAAACCATCATAGCTCCCATTAGAACTGACAAAGTCACCAAACGTAAGTCTTTACTAGATTGGATTCTAGTAAACACACCCCACTTTGCATTTCACTCTGGCCATCTTCCTGATAACCTGAGTGACCACAGTCCAACATATCTCCGTCGTGATCGTATCCACCCAGTACACCAAACCACCTATCGTACAATCAGGAATAAAAAATATTTTAATCCTGACAACTTTATTGCTGCCCTACAAAACTGCCACTGGGAATACCTCAAACATATAACCCTAGATGAAGCAGTACTATCCTTCAACAAGACCTTTCTTGATATTCTCAACACTCATGCACCACCAAGACAAGTTAGAGTCAAAGCCAGCTACGCCCCCGGGCTAAACAAAGAAACCAGATCGCTACTGAAAGACAGAGATAATGCCTGGTCACTGTACCACAAAAATCCAACATCACTAAACAAACCTTCCTTCAACTTCGAAACAAAGCCAAAAAAAAAGTGAAAACAGACAAAATCAATTATTACCTTAGTATCCAAAACAAGCACCAAAAACATCCACAAAAATTCTGGGCCGCAGTTAAAAACCTATTACAACCAAGTAATATTGCTCCAAAAACAACTAACAGTACTGATAGCATAGCTAAACAATTCAACAACTTCTTCACAGAAACCATTCTAAACTTAGCCAACAAACAATCTAACATAAATACCCCCCAGAATCAATCAATGGTTCACCGTCACAAGATACTTCCACCCAATTTAAACTACACCCAATATCCACCAGCTACATCAAAAAGCACCTGGAAAACTAAAACCTACATTAGCCGCCGACAACCTTCCAACTGACAATCTTAAAATTGCAGCAGAAGCCATCTCCTATCCGGGTCTATATTATAACATTGAATTCTACAAAGATCGAATGTTATAATATCAAACCCTAAACACCGAAATCCAAAAACATTGAACAGTCAGAATAGTGAATTTTTTCCCAGGAAAAAAATTTGCTATTCCGAGAAACATACACACAACACAAACACACACAAAAAACAGCAATCCACACACATACACTTAAAATCCTACACCTAAACCTAAACTAAACTTTACATACACTACTAGCTATCCACTTACCTTAACCCAACCCTAACCCTAAGGTCTGTCACTATCGCACACTCACCTCACCCGCGCCCTTACCCTAACTCACCTAACCTGCCCCCTAACCCTAACCTATACACAACTGCACACTTACCTGACCCGCGCCCTAACCCTAATTCACCTAACCTGCCCCCTAACCCTAACCTACACACAATTGCACACTTACCTGACCTGCGCCCTAACCCTAACGTCCATACAACCACACACTTACCTGACCCGCTTCCTAACCCTAACTCACCTAACCAGCCCCCTAACCCTAACCTACACACAATTACACACTTACCTGAACCCGACCCGTAATGTTCCAACATATCAAATGCTGAAAACAGCGAAGCCACAGCAATGGCCCACTGAATTCTTTCCCTGGGAAAGAATTCGGTGTCCTGCACCTTCGCTGTTTTCAGCGTTCGACATTACGGGGTCAGTATTATAACATTCAATCTTTGTAGAATTCGATGTTATAATATAGACCCCTCTTATCTTATAGCTATACTCATTAACAGATCATTAGTTGAACCACAGGTACCCTCTATCTGGAAATTATCACACATAATACCCCTCCACAAAGGCGGGACCTCTTATGAAATTACTAACTATCGCCCCATTGCCATTCTCTCTCCCCTATCCAAGATCCTAGAAAGAATAGTACACACACAGCTCATGAAATACCTCACCTCACATAACCTACTATCTAGTACCCAGCATGGCTTTTGTCCTGTACATAGCACAACAGCTGCCCTACTGACCTTTACCAACAAAGTTACCCAACTTAGGAATAACTCGCAATTTGTATCAGCCTTATTCCTAGACCTGTCAAAAGCCTTTGACATAGTCAGCCACCAAAAACTTATTAATGTCCTTTCCTCCCTAAACATTAATATCACAACACTTAACTGGTTCCAAAGCTACCTAGCAGATAGGCAACAAGCTGTTTGTTGGCAACAAACCCTCTCTCATACCCTCCCAGTCACAATCAGGGTCCCACAAGGCTCCATCCTTGGACCTCTCATATTCTCACTATTTACCAACCAGCTACACACTGCTACCCCCAAAGCCAGCATAATTCAATATGCTGATGACTCAACCCTGATCTGTGCAGCTCCATCCCTTACAACTCTCCAAACCCTTACCCAAGAAGCTTTCCTATCAGTAGAAAAATGGCTAACGAACTCACACCTGACACTTAATCCCAACAAAACTAACCTCCTAATCTTCTATCCAAATAGAACTGCAACCCCCCCCCAACCTTCAACATTTACTCAAAAAATAACACCATTATTACTCCAGCTACCCACACCAAACTACTTGGGATGTAATTGACAACAATCTAAAATTTGACCTCCATATAGACCAAACCATGAAAAATGTTCACAAGAAACTAGGCCTTCTGTACAGGAATGCTCAGTTTCTAACACCTTCTGCAAGAATCACCATGGCTAGAACCCACCTGCTATCTAAACTTCTATATGCATACCCTATCCTTATCAACCTACATAAATCAGACCTTAACAAATTAGAAGCCTGCTATAATAAAATATCCAAATTTGCCACAAAATCACCATATAGGTCACATCACTGCCAATCCCTCAAACAGCTTGGTGGGATTGAACTCCCACATCTCCTACACTTTAACCAGTTAAGCCTAGCCCACCAAATTCTACACCACCTGAAAAAAACTCCACCCCTCAGCCATCTAATTCAGCCATACTCTGCTCCCAGATCTCTCCGCTCTGATAATAAATACTTACTGCAAGTTACTAGAGCAAAGAACTCAGCTGGAGAAGGCCTTTTCTCCAACTATACTGCTAAACTATGGAACACCCTACCAACTACTCTTGCCTCAGTTTCTTCATCAAAATAATTCAAATCACTCCTGAAAACTCACCTATCAAAATCCTGGCTCAGCCTCTGCATTCCCACAGGTTAAACATCACCTAAACTCAAATCTCACTTTCTATACCCTTGTATAACTTAATATGGTCTTTCTCTAAACTAACATCTAACATTGTACCTCCACAACAGGAATAATGTACACTATCTCTGTATGAAGTATATATTGTAAATGCTACTTAATGAGCTTCATTACTACTGTAATCACAACGAAAACTCCTGTTGATATGACTCATATTCAATTACTTATTGACTTGTCGATTTACATGGAATAATTGTCTGAATAGCTATTTTAAGTATAACTCAATGTATATGCCAAAGAATACTGGTCTGAATTGTTGATTTTTGTAATTTGTCATTATATTACTTGGAGCTTTTCTCCCCGGGCCTCCACTGAAAACAGGCACAAGCCCAGCTGGACCTTCCCGGTAAACAAATGTAAAATAAAATAAATAAATAAATAACATTTTCAGCACATTTCACTACAGATTACTGAAGTTATTTGGCTATGGTGGACCATCATGAAAGCCTGTCACCCACATGTTATGTTTATTGCTTAGCTTTATGTACAGTTTATGTACAGAGGGCTTATGACTGTGAGATTGTATTTAAGGATTAAATCAAAATTATCCTCTCATTTTTCCAATGCATTTTTGGTAGCTGTGACTTATATCCCTCTCTCTCTTGGTCTATCTAGGTTCTTCACATTCCAGGGGCAAGACAGAAACAAGGCCTGACCCACCTGCACTGTATCTGGCTATGAAGATCACCCTCCATATAGTTAAGGACATATATAACTTTAGATCAAGACATGATATCCAAAGTGCTGTCAGAAAATGTAATCTTCCACTGGAATCCTGCATGAATGTCAGCTAACGTGAGGGCAGTGGGCTACATAGTAAGAGGAAAGCTCCATCAGACCCATAACACATATTAACTATGATCTATGTATTTCATTACATTTTATGGCAGTTCTGGCTAGAGATCTGGGAATCTATCTGACACACCTGCAACATAGTCCTTTCAGAGTTAATAATTAAGTGGGTGGGTAAATGCCCCATGTATTAATTTCCATCACACTTCTTTTGATTTCTAACCCCACTAGACATCAGCTGATGTCTGTATTCCAGCATCCAACTGTTCCATTCTTTCTGTGGGTTTAGGGGCCTGCCATTCCCAGGATAGGAGACAGCCCTACAGCCCATTCATTTCTAACTAGGAAGCCTTGTCAGGCTATCCATTTTCCTAGGGTGAGATTCGAGTGAGATGGAGTGGGTGTGCTTGCTGGTCCTGCATGGCAGCCTACCTTCTCCACTAGTGGACCACTTCCTCCTCCTTGTTGGCTAACTGAGCTTTGCAATTGCTACCCTGTTAGCAGACCATGACTCACAGGCATGAGTGCACCATCAAAACTTGTGCTCTCTAGGTTCATAGTCCAGGGAGAAACAACTAATACCTCCACTGGGTGTCATCCAGCTGAATAGCTTGAGACACTTCTCTCCCCACAGGATGGGTAGACCAGCAGTGGTCACTCACTCCAACCATAAAATCAACGAAGGTACTGGAGAACTTGAACGAAAGGCTTTAATAACGTGAAGCACTTTTCATCCAGTGCAATGACTGGACTTCATCAGACAAGTTACAGAAACAATACATGTTCTTTTATACTTAGTTAAAATCATGTGGTTAACAAATCACATAAGTCAATCAATCAATTAAACATTGTCAACTGGCCATTATTCTATACTAAGTAGCAAAAAGCAGCCTTAAAGATATAAATACCTAAAAACGGACATATATATATATATAACAGTGGCCACGCTAGCAGGTTAAGACTTTCCAGTGGTCTAAATGATTACTTTGCTAAGAAAAAAATATGAATTTGATTCAAAATATCATGCCCTCTCATTCTCTACTTTGTTATTTCTGCTTTTCTATCACTGACAATGGATATAAAACTATATTACCATATAAAACTATATTGAGCCTATTTAATCATACCATGACTAGCAGGACTAACTGTTTAAAGGGTTTCTCAAGACTGGTAAACAGTGTCAGACACTGAGAGAAAGAAAACACCAAGATGGACATTTCTGAACATAAAAAAGATAACATTTTTAAAAAAATAAAACTGTGGTAGGGAGAATTCTCCCCAACCCAATGATAGAAGGCCATTATATACTGTAAGGCGAAACATAATGAATCCTATCAGGGCTAGAGATGTATCATTTGAGCAACTGTTGTAAAATTAAGACTATTTGCATCCTTGAAATATGAAGGCAAAGATATAAAAGCAGCCTTTTTAATTCTGTTAGATTAAGATATTTATTTAGCTAGAGTGTGTGTGTGTGTGTGTGTGTGTGTGTGTGTGTGTGTGTGTGAGAGAGAGAGAGAGAGAGTATTATTTACTATTTATTTTTTTGACATTTGTTAACTGGTATAGTCCACCTGAGCAAAAGCCCTTTTTCAGTGGAGGCCTGGGGAGAAAAGCTCCACAGTACAAGTAAGCAAGCAAGAAACATTTACAAAATTGAAGTTGAATACATTGAAAAATAAACAGTTAAGCAAATGTAGATAAAGCTCCATAGTGCAATATAGTAAGAGGCATTATAACATTGAAGAAGAAACATAGCAAAGAAATATAAAATAAAATATATGTTGCCTTTGCTAAAGAGATGCATGGCCTTCTAATGTGAACACTTGATGTTCAGGTATGGCAGCATCTGTCTCTAAATCACATTTTCTTATTGTTGTGCTGATTGACCAACCTGTGTTGGGTAATTAGAGTGAGTGGTGAGCCTTTTTTTCTGAGTCTGAAGGTTTTGATTCATTCTTACTATCCCAGTGGACAAGGGAAAGGATAAATGGGCCTTTGTCCAAGGTTAGTTGTATTACACCAGGGGTATGTCTCTACATAATGTAGTCACCTATGAGGTCCCCATTACTCGGAAAAAAAGGTAAGTATTTTCTTTTGATCTTTCTGTGGTGAACATGGAGAAAAGCATCATTTAGAAAACACTTTCTTGGAATCAGTCTCCTTTGAGTATTTTTTCACCAAAAGAAATGGTGCTTCAAGTGTAACAATCAAATGATTTCCTGTAAAGCAGACCTAAGAATAGAGTGAAACAAGGAGAAGAGTTTCAAGTCTGAAATTATTAGACACTTTTTTATGAGGCAAGTGAAATCAGGCACAAGTGTCAGCCGGTAGCTAAACAATTTAATAGTAAAGCGCTTTTCGTCGGTACGTTGTACAGACTTCCTCAGACAAAAGTTCAACGTAAATGACCCTTTAAATAATTAAAGGCAATTACTCAAAACCAATCAAATACAGTGATTAATTAATAAAACACATAAGTACTTTTTTTACAAACATCCACACATATGTGGCTTAAAACAACAAAAGTAACAAAAGTAACAAGCTCTTCGAAAAATGTTAATAGCTGAGGTTAACAAAGAATTTAGATTTCACTTATTCCTAAACCTCTTAACATTATACATTACATTACCATATATAAACCACAACTTAAATTGTCATCCTTGAGGTATGGCTACTAACTAAAATAATAACTTAAAATTGTCGTTATAGTCACAGATTAAATAACTCACTATAAATAGCTAGATGAAGTCTAGTAGTGGTAATCAGTAAAACTAACCAATAACATTCACCTTTTCAAACTCTGCAATTTTAAAACACTACTGATCGAACACGACTCATTTCAGCCAGGAAATATACAGGCATTAAGCTTGATTTGCCATTTTAATTCTAGTTCCTCCAATAATAAAGGCATAGGTGCCCCCCTTTTATGAATTGTCACCTGATCTAATACTAAGAATCTAAAACTGTGGTTCACATATTCAGATACATGCTTAGCAAGTGCATTATCAGATTTATTTCTACTTATCGTGTATTAATGCTCATAAACACGCTCATGGAGCCTGCATTCAGTTTTACCAACATAGAACGCAGGACATCCTTGGCACAACGCTAAGTAAACCACCATTTTAGAATTACAATTAAATCTAGATTTTAATTTATATTGATAATTCTGTATACTGACCCTATTCGTCTCAAAAATATGTTTGCAAAAATTAAATTTTGACATTTGAACATACCCACTGTTCTAGTAAAATTATGCACTGACTGTTCCAATAATGATTTCAGGTTTTTTCCCCTCCTAAAGATGACAGTGGGGAGTTCTCCAACCTTTGCATAAATAGATGGGTTACTTTTAAACAATGCCCAATTTTTCTTAATACTTTCAATGCATTGGTAAATAAACGGGCTAAATGTTAAAATAAGTTTTGTGCCCATATATTTAGTATTAATTTGATTAATATCCAAGCAACCCTGTGAAAAAGTCTGGATATTAGTCATAACCTGAAGTACATGACTTTCCTTAAAAGTCAATAAAGGCTTAAAAGTCCCATTAAGTCTTTTAGCCGTGACTTCATTAATCAATTCTTCTAATAAGATGATAGGGTACCCCCTATGTATAAACATATTCCTCAATAGTCCACATTCTGTATGGAAATCATCATCTGAGGTCACTATACGGGCTGCCCTTACCAGTTGTCCCTTTATTACTGAACATTTCTGGTAAGTCGGATGGCAGCTCGAGTAATGAAGAAAAGAGTTTGAATATGTGGGTTTCCGGTGTATATTACCCGTAAAGCTACAAGCCTATATCCAAGTAGGCAATAGTTGTGCTACTAAAAGTAGATGTAAATTTTAAAAAGGCCGTGGAATTATTAAATTATTATTAGATCAGGTGACAATTAATAAAAGGGGAGCACCTATGCCTTTATTATTGGAGGAACTAGAATTAAAATGGCAAATCAAGCTTAATGCCTGTATATTTCCTGGCTTAAATGAGTCGTGTTCGATCAATAGTGTTTTAAAATTGCAGAGTTTGAAAAGGTGAATGTTATTGGTTAGTTTTACTGATTACCACTACTAGACTTCGTCTAGCTATTTATAGTGAGTTATTTAATCTGTGACTATAACGACAGTTTTAAGTTATTATTTTAGTTAGTAGCCATGCCTCAAGGATGACAATTTAAGTTGTGGTTTATATAAGGTAATGTAATGTATAATGTTAAGAGGTTTAGGAATATGTGAAATCTAAATTCTTTGTTAACCTCAGCTATTAACATTTTTCGAAGAGCTTGTTACTTTTGTTACTTTTGTTGTTTTAAGCCACATATGTGTGGATGTTTTTAAAAAAAGTACTTATGTGTTTTATTAATTAATCACTGTATTTGATTGGTTTTGAGTAATTGCCCTTAATTATTTAAAGGGTCATTTACGTTGAACTTTTGTCTGAGGAAGTCTGTACAACGTACCGATGAAAAGCGCTTTACTATTAAATTGTTTGCTACCAGCTGACACTTGTGCCTGATTTCACTTGCCTTAGCAATTCATTGTTGGATTCGTTCAGTGTGTCTGTTTGTTTATTTTTCTGGTATGGCTTCAGGAATTGCTAGTGGTACCAGCGACTTCACAGCAAGTGATACGCCGGAACTTCTTAAGAGCTGTGATAGTGCGGGAGTTCCTGCACCAGCTTTAGTTCTCAACTCATCTAATAGCTCAATTTTGGATTCTTTACTCTTGAAGATGGACTCTCTTTGTGCCAGGCTTGAGCAGCTAGACACACAACAACAAGCTCTTCGTGGTTTATTAACAGGGAGCAATGTTAATAGTAACTGAAACAATGTTAACAGTAACCGAGCCGATATGGCGGGAAGTTCTTACGCTGCACCTTTGAATTCAGTGGCAGCAGTTAACAGTAACTCACCAGTAACCTGCGTAAACTCTTCAGTTACCCGCATTAATTCCGAGGTAATTAATGACCAACAGCCAACTACAGGAGCACGCCAAAGAGAAATAACTGGGAGTGTTAATAACATGGCACCGGACTGCTTGCAGGTACCGAATAATAACGCTAGCGCGGATGGAGGTGACTTTGTGGGGCTCCCGGTCCTTGATACGTGGTTAACGAACAAGTTTTCGTTTGTACCTGCCAACCTGGTGGTGAACGCTTGTATTGATAACAACAGAGGTAATAACTTTGAGAGTGGTCTAAAACCTGACATTGTTGTACAACTTAAACATTTGGATAGTCAGTTAGTCAAGCTAAAAAAGTTACAGCTTGAAATTGCCTACTTTAAAGAATGTTTGTCATATAAAGTTGTTCCTAAAGGCTTACGGAGGTCTCAGTTTCTGACAGGCATTGTAACTGGCTCTGATTTTTACAATGATCTGACATTACTTTTTGATAGACACGGCTTCGAGTTACTCAAAGTAATGATTAAACACTATAACATATGGATTACTGAACTTAATGCTAAGGTCACGGATTTAGACAGTGAAATTAAACATCATACTGAGTTTGGGCGGTACAAATATGACTATAGTCGTATTTTTGACATTTTTGACCAATATTTAGATAAACTTAAAAATAACAAGACTAAAAAACTTGACCGAGACTTAAAAGCATATAAAGATCATAAAGCATACCCATCTTTTTTCAATGCACAAGAGCGGCAAGGTCTCAGTTATTCTGAGTATGGCGTATGTGAAACCGGTGAAGCTTATGACACCCCGGTTGCTACTCATGGTGAAAATTTAGGTTTGGTCACTAACAACACTCCATCTGATGCGAATGTGGTTTCTAACAATGACTCATTCGAGCCTTACCAGGAGGTCAGGAGGAGTGAGAGGTTAATTAACCGTAACCAGCCTTATGGTTATAATGCACAACAGAATTCAAATTTTCGGCAAGTACACCAGAATGGGGCCAGGCCAAAGCAGCAGAACAACTTTGCT
The DNA here is from genome assembly GCF_019279795.1 of Protopterus annectens. Classification (NCBI taxonomy): domain Eukaryota; kingdom Metazoa; phylum Chordata; order Ceratodontiformes; family Protopteridae; genus Protopterus; species Protopterus annectens. The sequence goes on along the minus strand of NC_056735.1, from coordinate 525,107,879 downwards.
CAAAACAAGGGGTTCAAATCGAAGTCCAAGACATACAGGACTTAATTGTTTTCGATGCTGGTGAACAAATTTGTCCCGACAATTTGGTCGATGTAAGTCTCCTGTTAGATATTAGTTTTTCACCACGTAGCCATGATCTCCATCTTGGCAATGATCACCTGCATCTAGTTGATGATGACCTTGCTATGGATGTTGTGGAACTAGACAAATTGCTAAACCAGGACATAAATACACCTAACAGCAGTGTATCTACTGAGATTTCAATACCTGTAATAATCACCAATTCTACAGGTGACTTTAAGGTGTATAACTTTTCTTCTGCTTCTATATCTATGGACATGGTCGAGCTTTTATCAAAGGGATATACTTATGTCCCTCAACAGAGATTTGATTTAGTTCAGTCAATTATTGATATTAAACTGTTTTCAAGAAAATTGAGCTTTAATTTAATGATGGGTGGTAACCCTTATGTTATGGAGTCTGACCCTTTCAGGATTGCCAGTATTTATAACCCCCCTTTACACCCATTAGTTCAAATTTTTGAACAGATGTCCGAGCTTGATATTAGACAGTTGGCTAGGCGCACACATAAAGTCAATAGGAATGACTCCAGTAGTAAAGTTGAATACGAACTATTGGAGTTCATTCGTACTCAGAACATACGAGTGTGTAAACCGGATAAGGGTGGGGGGTTGGTAATCTTTGATAATTTAGATTACTGTGAACGGATGGCCAACTTATTAGATAGTTCTGCTTATTCATCTAGTTCACTTTCTGAGGTAAATGGGGCATATAGAGCAATAAAAAATAGTATAGAGGACATGTTTATCGAAGGTAGGATTGAACAGAAAATTTATAACTATTTGACTACTACTTTTCCTAGGTTCTTGTGCCTTTTCGGGATACCAAAAATTCATAAAAGTATTACTGACCCCCCAATGAGACCCTTAATGGATGGTCGGGGTTCACCTACCTACCCATGTGCCAAATTTATAGACTATTATACGGAAATACTTGGCCTTGGAAACCCAGATCTGTAAAGACTCGTGGTCGTTTTTGGAAAAAATTGATAATTTAGTTTTTGACAACAGATATAATTTCATTACAATAGACGTTAAGGACTTGTATACTTGCATCCCCCATGACATTGGCATCGAATGGGTCACCTTAATTCTTAAGAAAAATGGGGCCTCTCATATGGAAATGTCCGTAGTAACGGAGTTGCTTGAAATGATTCTGTATAACAACTACTTTATGTTTAATGAGAATTATTTTTTGCAAAAAGTCGGGATTGCTATGGGTTCGCCATGTGGGGCTAGTGTAGCCAATGCAGTCATGGCATATTGGGAGACAGAATTTATATTCAAGGAGGTTGAAGTCATGGAATATATTGTTTTCTACACACGCTGCCTGGACGATATATTTATTTTAGTCAAAGGTGATGAAGTGGTTAGTGAATTGTTATTAGACAAATTTAATAATTCCACGGCCTTTTTAAAATTTACATCTACTTTTAGTAGCACAACTATTGCCTACTTGGATATTTTACTATCAAAAAATAGTGAGGCTTGTAGCTTTATGGCTAATATACACCGGAAACCCACATATTCAAACTCTTTTCTTCATTACTCGAGCTGCCATCCGACTTACCAGAAACGTTCAGTAATAAAGGGACAACTGGTAAGGGCAGCCCGTATAGTGACCTCAGATGATGATTTCCATACAGAATGTGGACTATTGAGGAATATGTTTATACATAGGGGGTACCCTATCATCTTATTAGAAGAATTGATTAATGAAGTCACGACTAAAAGACTTAATGGGACTTATAAGCCTTTATTGACTTTTAAGGAAAGTCATGTACTTCAGGTTATGACTAATAGCCAGACTTTTTCACAGGGTTGCTTGGATATTAATCAAATTAATACTAAATATATGGGCACAAAACTTATTTTAACATTTAGCCCGTTTAGTTACCAATGCATTGAAAGTATTAAGAAAAATTGGGCATTGTTTAAAAGTAACCCATCTATTTATGCAAAGGTTGGAGAACTCCCCACTATCATCTTTAGGAGGGGAAAAAACCTGAAATCATTATTGGAACAATCAGTGCATAATTTTACTAGAACAGTGGGTATGTTCAAATGTCAAAATTGTAATTTTTGCAAACATATTTTTGAGATGAATAGGGTCAGTATACAGAATTATCAATATAAATTAAAATCTAGATTTAATTGTAATTCTAAAATGGTGGTTTACTTAGTGTTGTGCCAAGGATGTCCTGCGTTCTATGTTGGTAAAACTGAACGCAGGCTCCGTGAGTGCGTTTATGAGCATCAATACACGATAAGTAGAAATAAATCTGATAATGCACTTGCTAAGCATGTATCTGAATATGTGAACCACAGTTTTAGATTCTTAGTATTAGATCAGGTGACAATTAATAAAAGGGGGGCACCTATGCCTTTATTATTGGAGGAACTAGAATTAAAATGGTAAATCAAGCTTAATGCCTGTATATTTCCTGGCTTAAATGAGTCGTGTTCGATCAGTAGTGTTTTAAAATTGCAGAGTTTGAAAAGGTGAATGTTATTGGTTAGTTTTACTGATTACCACTACTAGACTTCATCTAGCTATTTATAGTGAGTTATTTAATCTGTGACTATAACGACAATTTTAAGTTATTATTTTAGTTAGTAGCCATACCTCAAGGATGACAATTTAAGTTGTGGTTTATATAAGGTAATGTAATGTATAATGTTAAGAGGTTTAGGAATATGTGAAATCTAAATTCTTTGTTAACCTCAGCTATTAACATTTTTCGAAGAGCTTGTTACTTTTGTTACTTTTGTTGTTTTAAGCCACATATGTGTGGATGTTTTTAAAAAAAGTACTTATGTGTTTTATTAATTAATCACTGTATTTGATTGGTTTTGAGTAATTGCCTTTAATTATTTAAAGGGTCATTTCCATTGAACTTTTGTCTGAGGAAGTCTGTACAACGTACCGACGAAAAGCGCTTTACTATTAAATTGTTTGCTACCGGCTGACACTTGTGCCTGATTTCCCTTGCCTTAGCAATTCATTGTTGGATTCGTTCAGTGTGTCTGTTTGTTTACTTTTTTATGAGGGACATTGAATCCTTCCCAATAGTGGAACAGACTAATTCTTATGTGTGATACATCTTTTGCTTATTTGTCTCAGGAAACATGCCCTAGTATATCTTGTTTGAGCAATATAAGCACATAAACGATTGTTAATCGTGATAATAAATTCTATTTTTATAGAAAATGGCAAAGTGGATAACAGACATTTTCATTTTAGCCTATTATATTATTGTTCCTACAGAACTAGACATGGAGAAAGGAGAAAAGTAAGCTTTTGAGCCATGTTTATTTCTCCCTAATGTTTTACTGATAGCCTATGCTATATAGTACTAATTACTGATATAAATAAGTACTATAGCCTGGATGGGATCACAATTATTTGTTTATAGCTACATAAGCATAGCCCCAAGATATAATTATGAACTGACTTAGCCCAGTAGATGCCCAAATCTTTCAAACCATGATGTTGTCTGCATAAAGTAAAATGCAGAGAGAGGTCAAAGTTGTCTGTTTTTGAACACAAAAATCTGTGTGAGTCTCAGTACAGACCCTTGTGGTACACCTGTGTACATGACAGACCCTTGTAGTACACTGGGTCTATATTATAACATCAAAGTCTAAAAACTTTGAATGTTATAATATCTAACCCATTCAATCGAAACACCAGAAAACCGAACAATCAGAATAGCTATTTTTTTCCCAGGGAAAAAATTTGCTGTTCCGACAAACATACACACAGCTCAAGCACACCAACATAAATAATCCACCCTCATATACTTCATGAAACGTTACACTAAACCAGACATACACCACTAGCTACCCACTTACCTTAACCCAACCCTAACCCTAAGGTCCCTAACTATTGCACACTCACCTTACCCGCTCCCTAATCCTAACTCACCTACCCCACCCTAACTCTCACGTCTACACAATCACACATTTACCTGACCCACACCCTAACCCTAACTCACCTAACCCTTGCCCAATCGCACACTCACCTTCATTCGTGCACTTACATTAACCCGGTCCGTAACCTTCGCTACACAGTTGAGGAAATAGTGAAGCTGTAGAAACGGCCCACTGAATACTTTCCCTAGGAAAGTATTCGGTGTTCTGAAGCTTCGCTATTTCATGCGTTCACTCTACTGGGTTCGATATTATAACATTTGAAGTTTTTAGACTTCGATGTTATAATATAGACCCAGTACATCTATGTACATGACAAACCCTTGTGGTGCACCTGTGTCCATGTTTTTCATGTCTACGTATAAGATCAATACCCTTGTGGTGCACCTGTATCCATGTTTTTCATGTCTATGTATAAGATCAAGCAGCAGATGAATGACGTGAACCAATCTGCAGTCTCCTGGTTAAAACCTTCATTAAATCGGCAATTACTCAACAAGATATAGTCAATGAAATCAGAAACTTTTTACACCTCTAAAAAGAGAACCAAAGGCTACTAGAGGGCCTAACTCACACAAAGTCATGGTGTCAAGATCATGAACTCAAGCAAATTGCAAAAAAAAAAAAAATTCTGTTTAGGAAACAAGAACACCCCTGCACCTCCCATGTAAATGATATATCCCTCTAGATCGATCATATAATTAGAGACATAGGTACAGTATATCAAAATATGTTGCCCATATTGAAAATTTACAACATTTTTTAATAAAGAAAATCACTGGTATAACATCTTTAAGTTACACAGAGCATCTACAAGCCCTATCACTTTACTTTATATCTTACAGACTCCTACTCCATAATCTTTGCTTGGTGTACCAGGCTAAAATTGACTCAGTCCTCAACCTTTTACATATTCATAAAACCTATAATATTATTAAGACTTGTCTGAAAGATCTTAATCTACATTATAATATTAAAAGAAGCTGAGGGATATATATCTCATCCAAATGATCTCCTGAAAGTAGAATAGGCTCCCACAACATGTAGCAAAAGTGCCTCATTACCTTTTTTAAAGTTAATCACAATTAATGGTTGTGGAATCAATACATTTATGTCTGGGCTGTTTCTCAGGACCTTATCCGTAGATGCAGTAGGTAGTGGCAGTTACAGTGTTTATAATCCAAATGGCCTTGTGAGCAAATTGGCCAGTATTAACCTATAAACCTACAGTGCAAAAAGATAGATTTAGATAGCCACCAGGACCAGTTATTGTACTATTTCCTGGTCTGCATACATGCATTTAATTATCTAGAAGTCCATAGTTACTGAGCTCATTTTGCACTTCCGAGGTAATTGGCTTTCAAAGATGTTGACAAGGCAGATAAGGGAGGATAACCTAAACCATGCTATCTGCACTGAAACATATACCTTAGGAAGAGGTAAAACAAGTTTCCTTATCTATAAGAATAAACCCTGTGATAAATAAAGGTATATGATGCACAAAATGTCAGTCCAAGTGAAATAATCAGCATTTGATAAAATTAGGGGAGCTCCCACCTGTTCCTGTCTCGCCTTGGGCTGGTACTTTTCTCAGTAGATTAACCTCCTGTTGAGTCGGTATGGCTAACTGTACCACTTCTGTGGGTGGCTGATAGTGAACTTGTAAAACCAGTGTTAGTAAATAATTATTTTGGAATTCATCCACAGTATTATTACAGAATGATATAATGCACTATAATGTAAAGGGTTATAATAGTGTTATAGTCAATTGACTAATAAGATATTTTTATACTGCAGTTGGTCAGGTACAATCACTTGTTGTTGTATATTTTATTTTATTTATTTATTTGTTTATTTGTTTGTTTGTTTGTTTGTTTGTTTGTGTTTGTTGACCAGATAGAAGGGTTGGTCTTCAGACCCTCCTCAACCATGATCCAGGTGCATAAACACAGTGAATTACAAAGTGAATATCATTTGGAAAACAGACATAAGTACACTATTTATGTAAGCAGTTAGAGTTCCAATATTACTAATGATGCAGTTGAGCATTATAGTACTACAGGTTATATAACTTGAAGTTATCTGTGTTGGAATTAAATGCTTGCAGAGGTGGAATAATACTGCTTTATTTAATATCCCAACACAATACTATTTTAGGTAAAGAGACCTAAGGTGTAAGTATTACAGCAAAAAGGAGAAGAGGTGAGGTGCTATTTTTTATTAAGCAAGTAGGAAAAGAAGGAGAAGGAGGGAGTGGAGGAACAGAAATGTTTATAAGAGCAATATATTATATGTAGATATTTACATTTTTGAATCCTGTGTTAGGCTTGAGGCCAATTTGAAACGTTGCTAGTAAGAATTTTATAGCAGAAGGCTTAGAAGGCGTAACCTTTGTCTAAGATACCGGAACATTTCTAGTAGTCATTCTGCTCTGTCCATACAGGTGAGGTTTGTTCATGACTGAGGTGCATTGCTTTTTAAGGTAGTCAGCAGAAATCTGGAGTAACTGTCATCAACCTCTTTCAACAAGTACAGAAATCCTGGAGTAAGAATAATAAAGAAAAAGATGATGTGGGGGTACCTGAGGTTTACTACTATTGTGTTGCATTTTCTCAGTTACTTAAAGGAGTACAACAGGTTTCTCTAATGTATTCCTCAACTTCACAGCCCTTTTCCTCCCTATTTACATTGTCCTCTGTAAAGCAACAACAATAAAGCATTTACAATTTTTATAATTCCCCTTACTTCTGTAACAGAAGCCTACCTTCTCATACTGTGATGGTTTCACTTACAAAATGATTCTCTCACGTTTGAATAAAGCTTGCTGGAGTCGCCCAGTTACTGACATCATCGAGGCCAGGCAGTGCAGGTACTTTTTTTTTTTAATCAGTTCCCTCCCCCAAAGTGACATCACCACAGCCATCATCTGATTCTAACTAAAATAATAAGACCCACTCATTCTGTGATGTCATGGCTCCCTTGTCCTTCCCACAGCCTGAGTGCTGTTCATTTTATTCAGTAGTAGTGTAGTAACACCGATGTTTGGAAACACAGAAATTTGGTATGCATACTTGTACATTCTGCATGGAAAATGATGCTTAGGTGGTGTATCGCTTGCATACTTCTCTGTTGTATTTGCACCAGAGACTGCTAGTGTGCAGTGCGGGAACAGAAAGATTAAAACATTACCCTGGTATCAGAGGTGGCAGTGCAACATATTCATAGTGGCTTGACATGAGAGTAGCTCTAAGCAAGCACCATGTGAAACCTGAACAAGCACCTAAAATTATTCAGTGCAGCTTCCACACCTTAAGTCTGAAAATGAATTCACATACTCACATGAACAGGAGTAGCTGCATATTGATGGCTAAAGGTGTATGGGCACGTCGGGTGGTTATTATACTGCAAAACTGGTATGTAATGGTGGAGATATTTGGAAGGCATGAGCAAACACACCAGTATATTAAAGCCATAGCACCAATTGAACTGGAGGCTGGCAAATAGATTTAGTAAGGGATTTTGTCCATGCACAAATATTTCAACAGTGATTCTTTGCAGTGGCATCCATTATCTGATTTAAGGTAAGTTAACCTTGATGTCCTTTATTTAAAAAAAAAAAATCAATAAAAAATGTACTTTGTTATAAGTGACTTCTGGACACAAGAAAAAGGAAGGGAAAAATATAGCAATGTGGTTTGTATGTACAAAGACAAATACAGGGACACTGCAAAAGGTTTTTTTTTTTTTGCAAACCAACCAGTGGAGTAAAACCATATGAAGGCAAACACTGCATGCCAACACACTTTGCACATGTAAATCTCACAAGGTGGAAGCATGAAGTGATACCTTAACACTTAAATTAATAAAGATCTAAACTGGTTAATAGTATAAATGTTTTATTCTTTAGCTCCTTGGTGCAAGACCTTACTGGATGTGATTGCAGTCAAGTAAGGCCATGGCTATAGTGCAGCAAAAAAATGTCCCCTCTAACAAAGGAAATGCTACAGCAAAGATTAAATTACATGAGTCAAGCACCCTGCTGAGATCTGCCAATCAATGGAATTACCAGGTCAAATTACCCTCAGGACTTTGACAGCTAGGGAAGCTAAGTGTTATGGGGAGGGGAGAAGTAAATGGACTGGAATTCATTGTCTCACAAATTAGTGCCATTTAAACTAAATTAGGAAAAAAGGCAGCAGTAAACAGCACTTTGAGTGTGTTCTGTGGCATTTGCACTGTTTCTGTTTTAAGTAGTCACCCAGCAGCAGAGAATGTTACTTACACTGTTCTGTTTTACTCAGTACTTTGTATGCATGCATCATCTATGAAATGACAGGAACTTTAGGCAAACGGAGGCCTGCATGATGTAACATTTTTGAGCCAAACAATGAGTTGTGGGATACTGGATGGCAACCTTATTTATCCAAACCACGTCAATATGCCAGCCTCCAGGTGGTCAGAGTCTGGAATTATATATAAAAATATTTAAAATCCTGTAAATAATCCCAGAGTGCTGTTAAAGTGTAGGAAACATCATGCCATGATGTTTTAAACATGTTTTTTGAGTCTGTGGGTGCGGTACTCCTTTAACAACCACGAGTATAGCAATGAGTATGTATATATGTAATGAAGATTTCTGTGCTTGTAATGTCAATTTTGAGCAGTTTTGTAATGTAGATTTGTTTCAGGCCATGTAGACTTAAAGAATTGTAGTGAATCAACAGAAACAGAACAGAGAAGAATTGGAGCAGAACAGAATAAAAAAAATGTGATATGGGGTTGGTACAGTACTGCAAAGGTTAGATTTGCTGCCCTATGGTTGATCCACAGTTTGATTCTTGACTGGGGTATCTTCTGTGCACAGTCTAAATTTTCTTTCTCCTTGTGCCCACTGTACTGTTTATAGGTTCATAGGTAGGTACTAGGCTATTACGCCACCCAAGAAAGTTAATTTCCTGTGCCCCTGTTGAGCAGAGCCACAGAAGTGATCCAGGGGTGTATTTCCTATTTCCCATCCACTCATCAAGATTTTTCTTGAAGAGTGCTAATGAGGAACTTTGCTTGACATAGATGGGTAGCTTGTTCCAGAGTATAGGAAGTCTCTGGGACAGGAATCTATTCCCTCCAACATGTCCTGTTTATTGTGGTGTCAAGGTTAAGGTCCCTAGAACATGTAGCTCGGAGGGATTGGGATTTCTTTAGGTGTAGCATGTCCAACAGCTCTGGGTTTAACATAGCTTTATATATTAGGAAGAGATCTGCTCGGAGTAGGCTATATGCTACAGAGTAAAGCTGGAGTTTTTTGAGACGGTCAGTGTAGGGCATCTATTTGAGGCCAGTAATCCTCTTTATGAGGTACTTCTGTGGCCTTTCCAGCTGCTGCAGATGTCTTGTGAGGTACATTCCAAAAGGGGTGTTGTACTCTATAATGGGTCTAATGAGTGCCGAGTAGAGGGGAACAATGACCTCTTTTTTCCTGGATGAGAACCCTTTTGTAATGCGCTATGCCACATAGAAGGATTTCCTGACTACTGTGGCAATGTGATTATCAAAGGAAAGATTACTGTCCACCTGGGTCCCAAGGTCTCTTATCACACATTCGGCATTAAGTAGATTGGGGTAGGTATGATTGTTTTAGTAAGAGGCTGGTACATGTGGCCATATGCCAAGATTGCCCAACATTTTATGTTGGGAAGACTGTCCGCCCCTTAAAAGAAAGAAAGAATATATGAGCATTTATATGATATCAGGAATGAAAGGACAACAGATGCTCTGTATAAACATATTCAACAGTACCCAGACCATACATTTAAGTTCATGGTATTGGAGAAGGTTGACCAACAGATTAGAGTGGGGCCCTGGAGTCTTAGACTTGAAAGGAGGGAACTCCAGTGGTAATTATCCCTGAATGCTAGCAGCTGGCCTGGTTTAAATGAATTCTGCTCAATAATGTGTGTTTTAAGACTAAAAGCTTGAGAAAAGTGAGGGAAGTGCATTACAAGGTAGAAATAAAAGCATTTATTTTATTGAACAATTTGCTCCTACAGATTTTGATAGTAGAATGTAGAAGTGTAAGCAAAAGTCTGACTTTTGTATTTACACACTGTATATACACATAGTTCATATATATTTATGATATGATTACAAACCTAGATTTTTTATCAGTCTTATTTTATTATTTTCGTTGCTAAATAATTTAGATATATTTAAATAGTTTACTTATATTTATATTTATGTTTTTATTTGTATCTGAATACAGTTCTAATAGGGTATTTTAAAAGCTATTAAAGCAAAATAGGAGAATGTTAATGGTGCATTTTTTATTTAAGTGGGGCTGCCGTTCTGGAGAATCACATGATTAATTGTGATTGTATTTAAAATGGGGAAGTCATTTGTTTTGGTTTACCTTTGAAAAAGCTCCTGACTTGAGAGGGACAAAAGCGCTTGGATTTATGTGGATTTATGTTGCTTTTATTGTATATGTGCATTGTTTAAAAGACTGTGTTGATAAAGGAAGTGGTGAGAGCTCAACGGATCTTGAGGCATTTTTGTACACTCCAGGTGCAGTTAATCATTGACAAGACCTCAATTCAAATCATAGCTAGCTACAGGCCCCCAAATTTGACTCAAGATTTCCACTCCACCTATCTGGACCTCTTCGAATCTATCAAGATTCAACCCTTTACAGTGATCCTTGGTGACTTTAACTACCCAACCATAGATTGGAAAAACTACTCATGCCCGAACACAAATGCCCACAGATTCCTCGATTTTATCAGTGCAAATGCCTTGGAACAGCTAATCAATACCCCCACAAGAGGTGATAATATCTTGGACTTGGTATTAACCAACATAAGTAACCACTGCAGCACCCCTACAGTATCATCCACTCTAGTAAGATCAGACCATAAAGTGGTCACTTTCGATGTCAGCATCTCTCCTGACCCTGACCCCCACCTAGGGTCAAACAAAAGAACTTCTCAAGAGCTGATTACAATCTCCTGAAGGATTGTATAAACAGTTTACCAGCCTCCTCCTCCTGTATTGGAACTGGCACCAATATACAAATTTACACCAAAGTATTATTCAAGCACTTATATAGATGCATGGGATCAGGAATACCAGACAGGACAAAATCAGCCTCCATGAAGAATAAACCTGTCTGGTGGACATCTGCAATAAATAAACCATATAGCACAAGGAAAAAATGCTGTCCAGGACCAAGAAGGAGCAGGTGCCCAACTGGAAGCAATCTCTCCTTAGCCTCAACAAGCAAATAAGACTACAAGTGAAATCCTCTAAAGCCAACTTCGAGTCCAAATTGGCCACATCTACTAGAGACAAACATAAGGCCTTCTTCACATATGTCCACAATCTCAAAGGAACCACACAGATTTGTTTAGAACTGGTGGTTAAGAACACCACCTACACAAATGCTGTAAATATAGCCAGCCTACTGGCTGACAGATTCAGCAAAACCTTCACTCTTCTGTCCCCCATCAGTAAATCAGAACATCCCCAGTACCTGCCCCCTCCCCTTAGCTCTAGGGAACACGTCATCACTGCCCTCTGAAAGGCATAAAATACAGCCTCCATGGGACCCGATAACATCCCAGGCTGCATCTTACATGAACTCAGGCATGAACCTGCAGCACCATTAGGCACCCTATTCAACCAAAGCCTGAGTACTGGCTTTGTCCCAGCCGAGTGGAGGACAGCCACTGTCATCACTTTACACAAAGGTGGAGTGTCCACTGATCTGGTTAATTATAGACCCATCAGCCTGATCTGTAAGGTCATGGAACAGATTATCATGGACCTTATTAACAGGGACATTTGCAACCTCCAAACACTCGACCACACACAGTTTGGCTTTGTCAAGGGGAGGTCATGTCTATTAAATCTGTTCAATTTCTTTGAGACAGTCACCAAAGCCATGGATGAGGGGAAGACGGTGCACACCACCTACCTTGACCTGGCCAAAGCCTTCCACACTAATCCCCACTAGGCATAATAGATAAACTCTCTCAACTAAGCATCAATCCATATGTTATCAGATAGGTAGCAAACTGGCTCACTGAAAGAACTCACCTAATCAAAGTAGGGGAAGCCACCTCAAGCAGTAGACTAGTAATGAGTGGCATACCCCAGGGATCGGTCTTGGGGCCTCTGTTATTTGGGATATACTTCTCTGAGGTGCAGGCCTAAACCAGTGGGCTATGGCTAACCAAGTCTGCAGATGACTGCAAGCTGGATGTGGTCATCAATTCCCCAAGTGACGTGGACATCCTGCAAGAGGGTCTCACCCAAACAAATGACTGGTACCAGAAACATGGCCAAAAGCTGAATGCCAAAAAATGCATCATCATCCCCTTTGGGGAGAGTGACGTCCCACATATTATCACATTAATAATCCTCTTTATGAGGTACTTCTGTGGCCTTTCCAGCTGCTGCAGATGTCTTGTGAGGTACATTCCAAAAGGGGTGTTGTACTCTATAATGGGTCTAATGAGTGCCGAGTAGAGGGGAACAATGACCTCTTTTTTCCTGGATGAGAACCCTTTTGTAATGAGCTATGCCACATAGAAGGATTTCCTGACTACTGTGGCAATGTGATTATCAAAGGAAAGATTACTGTCCACCTGGGTCCCAAGGTCTCTTATCACACATTCGGCGTTAAGTAGATTGGGGTAGGTATGATTGTTTTAGTAAGAGGCTGGTACATGTGGCCATATGCCAAGATTGCCCAACATTTTATGTTGGGAAGACTGTCCGCCCCTTAAAAGAAAGAAAGAATATATGAGCATTTATATGATATCAGGAATGAAAGGACAACAGATGCTCTGTATAAACATATTCAACAGTACCCAGACCATACATTTAAGTTCATGGTATTGGAGAAGGTTGACCAACAGATTAGAGTGGGGCCCCTGGAGTCTTAGACTTGAAAGGAGGGAACTCCAGTGGTAATTATCCCTGAATGCTAGCAGCTGGCCTGGTTTAAATGAATTCTGCTCAATAATGTGTGTTTTAAGACTAAAAGCTTGAGAAAAGTGAGGGAAGTGCATTACAAGGTAGAAATAAAAGCATTTATTTTATTGAACAATTTGCTCCTACAGATTTTGATAGTAGAATGTAGAAGTGTAAGAAAAAGTCTGAGTTTTATATTTACATACTGTATATACACATATTTCATATATATTTATGATATGATTACAAACCTAGATTTTTTTATCAGTCTTATTTTATTATTTTCGTTGCTAAAGAATTTAGATATATTTAAATAGTTTACTTATATTTATATTTATGTTTTTATTTGTATCTGAATACAGTTCTAATAGGGTATTTTAAAAGCTATTAAAGCAAAATAGGAGAATGTTAATGGTGCATTTTTTATTTAAGTGGGGCTGCCGTTCTGGAGAATCACATGATTAATTGTGATTGTATTTAAAATGGGGAAGTCATTTGTTTTGGTTTACCTTTGAAAAAGCTCCTGACTTGAGAGGGACAAAAGCGCTTGGATTTATGTGGATTTATGTTGCTTTTATTGTATATGTGCATTGTTTAAAAGACTGTGTTGATAATGGAAGTGGTGAGAGCTCAACGGATCTTGAGGCATTTTTGTACACTCCAGGTGCAGTTAATCATTGACAAGACCTCAATTCAAATCATAGCTAGCTACAGGCCCCCAAATTTGACTCAAGATTTCCACTCCACCTATCTGGACCTCTTCGAATCTATCAAGATTCAACCCTTTACAGTGATCCTTGGTGACTTTAACTACCCAACCATAGATTGGAAAAACTACTCATGCCCGAACACAAATGCCCACAGATTCCTCGATTTTATCAGTGCAAATGCCTTGGAACAGCTAATCAATACGCCCACAAGAGGTGATAATATCTTGGACTTGGTATTAACCAACATAAGTAACCACTGCAGCACCCCTACAGTATCATCCACTCTAGTAAGATCAGACCATAAAGTGGTCACTTTCGATGTCAGCATCTCTCCTGACCCTGACCCCCACCTAGGGTCAAACAAAAGAACTTCTCAAGAGCTGATTACAATCTCCTGAAGGATTGTATAAACAGTTTACCAGCCTCCTCCTCCTGTATTGGAACTGGCACCAATATACAAATTTACACCAAAGTATTATTCAAGCACTTATATAGATGCATGGGATCAGGAATACCAGACAGGACAAAATCAGCCTCCGCAAGGAAGAATAAACCTGTCTGGTGGACATCTGCAATAAATAAACCATATAGCACAAGGAAAAAAAATGCTGTCCAGGACCAAGAAGGAGCAGGTGCCCAACTGGAAGCAATCTCTCCTTAGCCTCAACAAGCAAATAAGACTACAAGTGAAATCCTCTAAAGCCAACTTCGAGTCCAAATTGGCCACATCTACTAGAGACAAACATAAGGCCTTCTTCACATATGTCCACAATCTCAAAGGAACCACACAGATTTGTTTAGAACTGGTGGTTAAGAACACCACCTACACAAATGCTGTAAATATAGCCAGCCTACTGGCTGACAGATTCAGCAAAACCTTCACTCTTCTGTCCCCCATCAGTAAATCAGAACATCCCCAGTACCTGCCCCCTCCCCTTAGCTCTAGGGAACACGTCATCACTGCCCTCTGAAAGGCATAAAATACAGCCTCCATGGGACCCGATAACATCCCAGGCTGCATCTTACATGAACTCAGGCATGAACCTGCAGCACCATTAGGCACCCTATTCAACCAAAGCCTGAGTACTGGCTTTGTCCCAGCCGAGTGGAGGACAGCCACTGTCATCACTTTACACAAAGGTGGAGTGTCCACTGATCTGGTTAATTATAGACCCATCAGCCTGATCTGTAAGGTCATGGAACAGATTATCATGGACCTTATTAACAGGGACATTTGCAACCTCCAAACACTCGACCACACACAGTTTGGCTTTGTCAAGAGGAGGTCATGTCTATTAAATCTGTTCAATTTCTTTGAGACAGTCACCAAAGCCATGGATGAGGGGAAGACGGTGCACACCACCTACCTTGACCTGGCCAAAGCCTTCCACACTAATCCCCACTAGGCATAATAGATAAACTCTCTCAACTAAGCATCAATCCATATGTTATCAGATAGGTAGCAAACTGGCTCACTGAAAGAACTCACCTAATCAAAGTAGGGGAAGCCACCTCAAGCAGTAGACTAGTAATGAGTGGCATACCCCAGGGATCGGTCTTGGGGCCTCTGTTATTTGGGATATACTTCTCTGAGGTGCAGGCCTAAACCAGTGGGCTATGGCTAACCAAGTCTGCAGATGACTGCAAGCTGGATGTGGTCATCAATTCCCCAAGTGACGTGGACATCCTGCAAGAGGGTCTCACCCAAACAAATGACTGGTACCAGAAACATGGCCAAAAGCTGAATGCCAAAAAATGCATCATCATCCCCTTTGGGGAGAGTGACGTCCCACATATTATCACATTAATAGCAACTTTCTAAGCACATAATCAGTTGTGAGGGATGTGGGCACCCAGGTTGATAGCAACCTGACTTTTGACAACCATGTTGCTTCTGTTGTACGGAAAGCTTTCTACATGGCCCACCTTATAAGTAAGGGTCTCTCATCTAGGGACAAAGAGTTCATAACGTCCCTGTATTCTTCCCTTATAAGGCCAAATATTGAGTACAATGCCCCCTTCGGCATGTACCTCACAAACCACATGCAGCATCTGGAGAGACCACAGAGGTTCCTCACCAGAAGAATCTAGGGCCTCAAACATCTACCTTACACAGATAGGCTAAAAGCCCTGCCCCTCTACTCAGTTTTATACAGACTCTTCAGAGGTGACTTCTGTCTGGCATACAAAGCAATCTCAGACTCTGCCTTGATGGGACTGCTGCATATCCGCAAGTCAAGCTAAACTCAAGTAACTCACATGCGCACCCTCAACCTGGTCTGTGACATCAATAGGAGTTGGTGGGACAGATTTGTGTCTCAGAGACTCCCCCATCTGTGGAACAGACTCCCTCTCCATGACAAGCAGAGTACCTCATTATCCCTTTTCAAGGGATAACTGGATAACTGGATGGGAAACAAAACTTACACACCTGGGATTCCACCTGTGTCCCTGCTGGACAGGCGCTTTGGGTGCCGACTTGTTTAAACATGGGCTAAACTCTTGGCTAGGCTTATAAGGGCCTCAGAGCCATTAACCTAGTAACTTCCTATGATCCTATCATCCTATGATCCAGTGTGTAAAGAGAGCTAGCAGCTGTCTTAGTAGCCTAAACATGAACTGCTCAGTCTCTACTAACCCAATGCCAATCTCTCAAGTCAGGGAATACTTATGATCAGTAGTGAGTTTAACAAAAAGTATGCTTTGCAGGAGAAGGCTTCTTGCATCCCCCCCCTCACATTAGGTCTGATCCTATTAAAAGAAACACCATATAAAATTAAGTTGAAATCACCAGGCTTCAGAGGATAAAACATTCCCGATAAATACATTTTCAGTCTAATTTTGCAACAATTGTTTAATCAAGTAATTCATAAAACAACATATAAACAAATATCAACACATTTGACTTTTGTAAAATAATTACTTACTACAAGGGGATATTCAGAGAAGATATTGCTTTTGCACTACAAGTGCTTCAGTGGTAAGATGTAATAACTAGTAGTGCCATGGTGATAAAAAGTGATTCAGAAGTTGCATTGACTAAAGTCTTACCAGAATCTCATTTGTATGTATCTGAATCAAACAATTCAACTGAAACAACTACATTATGTGTTCTCGTTTTCAATTCACACACACCCCCCACACCCACCTACCCATACAGAGTGTCACAGCACTTTTCTGATATTGATAGCTGTGGGTTTACATTGTAAATCTACTGCATTCAATTTTCACCAATTATGCACAAAACTGCTTATTAGAGCTTGTCTTTGAATCACTCTACCATGCTGTTTCCATCATTGTGTATGGTTCCAAGGTAGATCATATGGCTAATTTACATTAGCCAAGACCCTAGAATGCCACATTTGCATGTAGTGATCTCCAAGAGGACTGTTGTAGTGCTACTTATCACAGCCATCATGCCACTGTGGTGCTAAGCAGTCTATGAATCAATCCCTCATAATGCACTGAGCAATCCTGCAATGTCAGCTGTTTCTGAATACTCTCCCATGAACATTTTGCCTCTGTCCATAAGGTTTAAAGGGTGCAGCATCATTCAAAGCAGATCTTGTAGTACAATTTAATTTAAACTGTCATTTTAACTCACAATAAAGTAACTCATTCACTTCCGTGTTAATTTTTCTTTTAAAATGGACTATTAAAACCTTAAAACTAGCTGGAAGATCATCCTCACTAGCATGCTTGCACAAAATGTTACAGGAATCTTTTTTATAAATAGCATAAAAATATTCCTTTATGCAGACATGAAGCTACTACTTTGTTTTCTTAACATAAAGTTAAGAATTAGGAAACCAGTAACATGGATAAGTTCTGAAGTGTCACAGTTAGCTCTGCCAAACAAATATAAACATTCTGCAGTCTCAGAGTGTTGACAATAAATTCCATTTTGACAATTCATACAATGCAGATGTTTGAACATGACTTCATATATGTGACATGTTTCAGCTTTAATGATTTGCTTAACATTTTTTAATACTTATAAAAAAAACTAGGGTTGAAATCTATTTACTTCTTGCTGTATTATTCAAAAACAGGTTATCTCAATTTTACTTACAGGCTCATAAGTAAATACTAGGCAATCAGTCAGCAGACTATTACTTGATTATTCAATAGCCAGTCACTGTAACTGATGGTCATGTGTATGCGTGTCTATGTGCATGAGTGTGTATATGTATGTGTGTGTGTGTGTGTGCGTGTGTGCGCGTGCATGTAAATGTGTGTGTGTGTGTGTGTGTGTGTGTGTGTGTGTGTGTGTGTGTGTGTGTGTGTGTGTGTGTAAATGTGTGTGTGTAAATGTGTGTGTGTGTGTGTGTGTGTGTGTGTGTGTGTGTGTGTGCATCCATATATTCTTGAATGCATGTAGCCAGGATGGGAGTACAGTACCTGATTTTGCAGAATGTCTGTGATTTTTTTGCCTCATAGATTGCTCTGTTACTTATAAAGCTTAGGTATTTTTCTGGGCAAATCAATAAGCATTGCAGGCACTAAGTAATGAAGACAGACTTTGATTTTCAGACTTAAAAGCTGTCAAAAAGTTTGCTATTGCAAAGTCTGTTATTCTAGCAAGCTTCAAATTGTATAAAGACAATAGCTGTCACTGTTTTTAGTCCTTTGTCCAATATTATTTTATCTTTTTTCTGATGGCAGTAAAGTAATATGATAAATTCAGTCAGATATCTGAGGTGTACATCACATTAATACAGAAGACTGTAATTGGTGGTCCTGTTTGTTTATGAGGTAAACTAAATTACTGTAGTTAGCTGCTATTATTTTTATTTTATTATATTTTAATATCTGATGTGCATACAGTGAATAAAGCTGGCATTAACTGCTAGGTACAGGGGGCCCTCTGTGGATAAAAATGACATTGTTGGCATTTGTTCAACTTAAGCAGTCATTATTCTGGCTCTGCAGAAGTAATGTGTTTTGTGAAGCCAGCTAGAATAGTTAGTGTGGATTTTTAACACACTCACATACTTGAAGCATGGGCAGTCTATAAAGTATATGTAATACATGTGTATGTGAACCATTTGTGATGAAAATGAGTGTGTATGTGTGTTGGGTGCTCTGTATCTAAAAGTAACAAGTTGTTCATAATTTTTTTACTTTATATCACAATATCAGCATTATACTCAGTAAATGTCTGTCTGTGGTGGGCTTGGCAAGATGTGTGTGGTAGCAACTAATCATTGTTACAGTCTCACACCAAGTAGTGTTGCCATCAAACAGCACCTGGTTGTCTGGTTGAGTTTTTGGCTGCAGTTTCTTATTTGTGGAGTCTGTGTGTACTCCCTGTCTCTCCTTGGGTTTTATCCATGTTTACTTTCTTCCCAGTTTAATATCAGAGGGACACATAAAAGTTAAATATCTTTTTTGGAGTAATAGAAAAGCTCACACTGTTGTCAGATATGATTTATATATCCTTAGAAGCATTTCTCTTCTCAGTTTACTGGGGAACTACTGCTTTGCTAGCTTTGAGTATTAAGCTTTAGACACAGCTTATTTTTAATTGAAAGAAAAAAAGACTGAATTTCTTTCCTTACTAAAGATTTTGTGTTCAGGCCAAAAGGGTATAAATAAGCTCTAAGGTGGTCTTTAGAGCATGTAGAATCGTATTAGACTCCTGACCACAGGTTTATTTCACTTACTTTCTCAAAACATATTACAATGGAGTCTTGATCAGTTGGGGTAGCTTTAAAAGCATAGAGGGAAGCTAAAAAGTAAGACAAAGTGTGAGAAAAGCCAAGAAGTAATCTAGATGGATGGATGCTGTGGGGCCAGGAACAAAGGGGGGACACTAGGGAAATGCAAAGACAGTGGTGTGTACCAAGGATTTCAGAGAATCATTTCTCTAGGGCTGTATTTCAACTAACACTGGCCTTTTGACTGCAGGCAGACATAGCAGGTGGGTATAGTCAGTAAACTGGCTATAGAGCAAAGAAAATACATACTAAAAAGGGCACTGCTTTGTTCTTTAACACACAGATTAGAGGGAATGATAACATTTTTTCTACCAGAAAGCCTTCAATCTACAGAAAATACATCATTTTTCCAAAAGAAAATGTAGAAAAATGAGGCAAGAGGTATGTGAAAAGGAAGAAATCAAAACTGAACATGGAAGGACTGAAGAACTTTAATGTAAGAAAAAAGGAGAATAAAGACAGAAGCTGACAAAATCGCTTAAACTGTGGATGTATAAAGGCAGTTGGATGAGAACTGTATGCAATAAGCAATGAAAACACTTGGATAAATAAGACTAATGGTGATTAACATAATTTCTCTAATAAATGATAGAGCAGATATTAATTAATTAGAAGTTGAAGATTCTTCAGATCTGGTCAGAAAAGATATTCTTATAATTGGAGATTCAGTTATTAGAGGAACTAATACTTAATATTTGCCGAGATGACAATGAATAATCAAATAGTACTAAGCTTGCCAGGAGCCAAAATAAAGGAAACAAAAAAACCTATCTTGCTACTCGTTTCCTGCCTTTCTATAACCAGTAGAGTCCAGTTTTTAGAGTCTGCTGAAGTCTGGGCTGTTTTGTAGTTTCTGTGTTGCCCAGACCTTATTAAGATAGAAGGAAGCTTCTCTGTTCATCAGTGAGAGTGGTGAGCATTGAGCAGCCTATCTGTTGCTGGAGGAGTGGTTTCAGCTCAGAATCTGTAGTTTTATTGGCTATTTTGGGCTATTTCTATCCCATTCATCTTTCTGTTTAAAAACCTGTGTTTGTACGGTTTTGGGCATCGCACAGCACTGCTTAACTAGGGTTAAATTATTCTTGGTGCCGGAAAGTCTGCTCTTCTAATTTTCAATTTGAACTAGCCAATTTTCTAGTTTTAGCACTCAAAACTGTTTCCTTGTGGTCAGCACTTGTTCAAAACTTGTTGCAAGCACTAAATAATCTACAAATTACTGCAGCACTCAACTTTCCTCACTTGTTAGGAAGAAAACAGCTTTTAGTACTTAAATTAATAAACAGCTATTCAGGCATGTCTAATGGTCAGCTCCCAGTATTTTCCCCTCTCCACCTGATGAATCTGGGCATCTTGGGACAATGTAGCAATTGCCTCATGTACACTGACAACCCTCTCCTCCTAACACCCAACACTACAACCTGTGAGAGATGCACTTATATAGCCAAACTGGAAGCCAAGCTCTCTCCAGCCAAGATTGTACTAGCCAGTCAAAAGGAGAAGGTAAATACCTGCACCACACCACAATCAACACATAGTCCATCAAAACCTACACCACCTAAACCCACACATAGTAACACAAAGCACACACCTACATTCGTGGAGGCTCTCAGTAAAAATCTGCCCAAACAACAGAGACCTCCAAAGCTGAAAACCAAGCAACCAACACCCCCCAACACTACCCAAATGACACATAGCCCACAAAATCAGTGTGCCACTCAACCTCAGCCCATAAGGCAAAACAACATACCCAACACACTAGTCATAGGTGATGCTACAGTCAGGCACACTGATGTCCCACTCACCAGGCTAAACAAGGAGAAAGTTACTGTCAGCTGCTTGTCGGATGCCAGGATCTGCCACATAATGCAAGCACTCAGGTCACTCCACAACAAGTACAAATATGACTCTGTCATTGTCCATGTTGGTGTGAATGACCTGAGATGTAATTCCCTGGACTACATGAAAAGAAACATACAGGAGCTCTAGAATCATGTAGCCCAGACAGGTATGACCCTAGCCCTGAGTAGCATCCTACCATCGCCCAGAATGATACCACAATACAAGGACAAAATGATTGACTTCAACAATTGGCTAAGCTTCTGGTGTCATTCTAAGGCAATCCAGTGTCTGTCTACCTGGGACGACATGATCGACAGACCACAATGCTTTACCAGAGATGGCCTGCACCTGTTGCCCCTGGGATTCCAGATACAGGCTAAGCCTCTTGCCACCCTTACAGTGACTTTTTTAGGCAAGGTTTAAATAACAAACTCACCACCATAGCAGGTATACACAAACAAAATCTGAGGGTAATGCTACTCAATACTAGAAGTTTAAACCTCAAAATGCACTCACTCAAGGCACTCCTTAGAATGGAGAACATTGACATCTGTGCAGTGATGGAGACCTGGTTCAAGGCTCCAGAGAACACCCCTTCATTGCCAGGCTATAACTCATACCACACCTTTCGGCCACCTAACCTGGACCGAAACAATAAAGGAGGAGGCGTGTCTATATTCATTAAGGATATCCACACCTTCAGGCTAGTTGCTCAACATAATGCATCCGAAATTATCCAAATGCAACTAACACTGGGCAAGACTGCAATCCAAGTTGTAGCTTGTTACAGATCCCCTGCCATGCCCCAGGATGCCCACTCTACTTTTCTTGATATACTAGGTAATATCAAGGTATAGCCCAATACCCTAATAATGGGCGATTTCAACTACCCCACCATCAATTGGGAACACTACTCATGTACTAACTCATTTGCTCAACGCTTTCTGGAATTCATAAATTCCAATGCCCTGGATCAGCTTGTCCATACCCTCACCAGGGGTAGCAATATCCTGGACCTGGTCATTGCCAATATGGGCAACCGATGTTCCATGCCAGAGATCAACTCCTTGCTGGTCAGATCCGACTACAAGCTAATCACCCTAGACATCAATATCCCACCCCCCACCCCCCATTAACCAATCCCCCATAAAACAACTTCTCCAAAGCCAACTTCATGCTTCTTAAAACAGAAGTGGCAAGCTTCACAACACCCATACAGATGGAAAATAGAGGTATGACTGCTGAATCCTATACAGATGCACTGTATAAGCACATACACGAGTTTATGGATTGTGCCATCCCCAACAAAACCAAGACGCTAACCTCCACAAAAAGGAAGCCAATGTGGTGGTCCCCTGCCATAAAAAAACTCTACAACAGAAGGAAGAAGTTGTTGCAAAAAAAAGTAAAATCCCCTGATTGCAGGAACTCCCTGGTCAGCCTCAGTAAGAAGCTGAGATCCATCATAAAATCTTCCCAAGCTAGTTATGAAAATAAAATCACCACTGATTCTAAAGACAACCACAAAGCATTCTACAGCTATGTCAAGAATCTCAATGGCGACACTCAGATCTGCTCTGAGCTACAGCACAATGGCACTAGATCTACAGAACCAACTGATATTGCCAACATCCTGGCAGATAGGTTCAGTGCAAACTTCACCCCCCCTCACCCCCCCAAAGGGCCCATCACTATACCGGAAGAATGCAAAGCCCCTGTAATCACAGCTGCACAAGTAAAGACTGCACTCTCCAAAGCCAAGAACACAGCAGCCATGGGACCTGACAACATCCCAGGCTGTGTTCTGCATGAACTACAGAACGAACTGGCACCCTACCTAACTACCATGTTCAGTCATAGCCTCACTTCAGGCTTTGTGCCTACTGAATGGCACACAGCGATGGTTATCCCACTCCACAAAGGGGGTGCCACCATGGACCCCAGGAACTACCACCCCATTAGCCTGATGAGCCTGGTCTGCAAGGCCATGGAACTTATCATCTTGAAGCTTATAAACAAGGACATAGGTAACCTCAGTTTGGGTTTGTAAAAGGTAGGTCATGTCTCCTAAACCTGACTGACTTTTTTGAAGCAGTCACCAGAGCCCTGGATGAGGGTAAGGTGGTGCACACAGCCTATCTTGATTTCGCTAAGGCTTTTGACACCATCCCCCACTCTGGAATTATAGATAAACTCACTAGACTGGGCATAAAACCCTATGTCACAAGATGGGTGGCCAACTGGCTCACTGACTGAATCCACACAGTGAAATTAGCCTTCTCCAAATCCAACTTCAGACCAGTGACAAGTGGAGTACCACAGGGCTCAGTCCTGGGTCCTTTCCTGTTTGGCATCTACTTCTCAGAAGTCCAGGCTAATACAGCAGGTCTTTGGCTAATGAAGTTAGCAGATGACTGCAAACTAGGTGCCATAGTAGAATTGCCTAATGATGTGGACATTCTACAAAGGGGCTTCACTGAGACTGATGCTTGTTGTCAAAGTCATGGCCTCAAGTTCAATGCCAAGAAGGGTATTGTCATCCCCTTTGGGAAAAACACTGTACCCATGAAATACCACATAGGTGGTAGCCTACTTAACACTGAAAGTGTGATAATAGACTTTGGGACACAGGTGGACAGTAGTCTCTCCTTTGATAATCACATCACTACAGTAGTCAGGAAATCCTTCTATGTAGCACACCTCATCACAAAGGGGTTCACCTCCAGAAAAAAAGAGGTCATTGTTCCTCTCTACTTATCCCTCATTAGACCCATTATAGAGTACAATGCCCCATTTGGAATGTACCTTGCAAGACATCTACAACAACTAGAAAGGCCACAGAAATACCTCACTAAGAGGATTACCATCCCCAAACAGATGCCATACACAGACCATCTAAAACAACTCCAGCTCTACTCTGTCACTTATCATCTACTTAGAGGCGACCTCTGCCTAACATATAAAGCCATGTCAAACCCAGATCTGTTGGACATGCTACACTTAAAGAAACCCCAGTCCCTCTGAGCCACATGCTCTAGGGACCTAAACCTTGCCACCACAATAAACAGAACATGCTGAAGGTACAGATTCCTGTCTCAGAGACTTCCCATGCTCTGGAACAGACTGCCCATTCATGTCAAGCAAAGCTCCTCATTAGGCCTCTTTAAGAAAAATCTCGACAATTGGATGGGAAATAGGAAATTCACCCTGGGATCACCTCTGTGTTTCTGCTAGACAGGGGCACAGGAAAATAAATTTCATGGGTGGCAAAACCAGGGAACTTTTTTAGCTTGGCTTATATAGGCCTCAGGGCTTATAGCCTAGTACCTACCTATGAACCTATGAACCTATGAGAAAGGCCTTAGAATGCCTTAATGTATGAATGTATGGATCTGTTTTTATTCACGTTGGTTACGAATGCTGTAATCCACAAGAACACTATCACTATTAGTAGGGAATTTACAGCCTCTTAAATGGCATAGCTTATACAGGTATTAGGACATATTTTTTCACAATTCACATATAGAAAGAAAAGTCAGGTCATCATGAATGAAAAGATTTTTGTTTTGGGTAAATACCAAGATTTAAAAAGTGTCCAGTTTTTAAAAATGGAAATGTGTAGTGCATTCTAGCCTAATTTTGGGCACGCATGTGTTTAGACAGGATGGTGTACACTTGTCAAGATAAGGAAGTGAATTTTTACAGGAAATATAAATATTTGACAAAGATAAGGTATGATTTTTGCAAAGTCGAAAGTTTAACAGTTCACAGATAGCACCATTTGATGCATTTCCGATAGTTGTTAATGCTTGGAACACTGATAATAAAGTATTTTTGTCAAATTTGTTGCATTTCCATAAGATTGATTTTATTATTTGGGGAGAAAACAGGAATAAAGAAGAGACCATTCTAGACTCCTATTTGTCAAATGGCTTGATGGTCGCCATCACATGATTCAGCAAAAGACCAAGATCACATACAAAAGTAGTCAACATCCAACTCTTGTTGACTTCCACCTAGTAAGGAGGTTGAGATTGGGGGGAAGAATCAGAGATTGTAAAGTCATCCCCATTGAAATTGTCAACCTGTTTAGAATAAGCCACTAGTGGCCACAATCATCTACAGACATTGAATACAGAAGGATCTAATGTCAATAAAGGCTAGGCTGAAGACCTGCAGATTGGCTAGAGTGAAAGCATGGAAATTCAACAACATACTTTGGTCTCTAGCTCCTCGGGGAGAAGAAGGAGAAAAAAGAGGGGTAAAAAAATAACAGTGTCTCAAAACATGTGCAAAGACTATAGAACAGTTATGTGGCTGGACCAGATATGGAAATAAGGTAAATAAGGAAATCTGGTAGTGGAATGCAGAAGTCAAGGTGGTTATCAAATGACAGAAAGAGTGCAAGAATAAGTGAGAGACAGAAAAGGTAGTCGAGGCTAAGAAAGAATACTGGGTGTCTAGCAAACTGGCTTATCAGCAGTCAAAATGACAAGAACAATGCATCAGAGAAACTACCACTTTCTGAAAAGTTACTGAGCAAACAGCACAAATAAACATCAGAGTCAGATGGGAGGAACATTTCCAACAGCTTGTGAATGAAGAAAATACCACAGAAGCTGTACTTCCCCAAGCACAGCCTATGATGAAAGAAGAAGAAATACCTACCTTAGAAGAAGTAAGTCCAGTAATAAGAAAAAAATAAGTCAGGGAAAGCACAGGCTCAAGTGTAGTCATGGCAGATATAATAAAGATGCTGGATGAGTTAGGGGAGATATATGGTTATGCATTTTAGTATGGAGACAAAGGCGTATCACTGATGACTGGAGAATAAGCATTCTAGTGCCAGCATGCAGGAACAAAGGAGACATTTACAACTGTGGGCAAACTCCTGACATACTGCACAAAAGTACTGTGTGATTGATAAATTAATGCACAGTATTGTAGAGAGTAAGATGTGAGTCGAGCAGTCCAGCTTCAGATTAGAATGCAGCACAACTGACCCAATGTTTGCAGTGAGACAGTGGATAGGAAACTGTTGATGAGGAAGGAGTCCAGCTAGACATTCCTAGATTTGTAGAAAGCATATGACAAACTTCCAAGAAAATTGATTTAGCCAGTATTACAATGGCTTGAAGACCTGGGAATGCGATTAGAATTGATAAAAGTACAAACAGTATTCGATTCATAGAAGTATTCCCAGTGAGAGTGGGTATACATCAGAATTCAGCTGTGAGCCCCACTGCTGGTCATACTGGTGAAGGACTATGTCACCAAGCAGGTTGGAGGGGAAGGTCAGAAAACCTTTATGTTGATGATGTCGCACTGCAAGCAAGCTCTGAACTGTAATTTCAGCAGATTATAGTGGATTGGAATGCAAAACAGAAGGCACATGGGATGAAACTATGTTGAGACAAGGCAACTGTTATGATAGCAAATGGGGAGAACTAGAAGAAGCTGAATATTGAGATAGAAAGGCTAAAGTTAATCAGCTACATGTGTCTGGGAGGGCTGGCGTAGCTGATGAGAAGGGAAGTTTGAATGAGGAGGTCAAAGATAGAACCAGCTGAAGCTGTTCACCTGTAAGTATTTTCTGCTCTTCAGAGGAATATTTCAGGATAATTTATTTATTTGTCTTCACTGACCAGGAAAATTCTGACTGGGTAAAATCTATTTTCAGCAGAGGCCTGGAGAGAAAAGCTCCACATTTAAGTTATACATGATGCACATTTATAATTGCAGGGTAAAACATCTGCACATGCGTTTATGTGCATGATTTTTAAATATTTCTTAAATGAACTTAGCATTTTAACGCAAAAAAGAGAGAAATTAATGTATATTGGTTAATTACTGAATAGAAAAATAAAATACAATAATAGTTAATGTATTGATAATGGCTGCAGGGAAACAATCAAGTCGGGGTGTTTTTGAAGTCAGCAATAATTTATAGACAGAAAAGTAGTAATATAGCTTAAAAAATGATGATGAGAGATATCAAAGGAGAAATTAGGGAAATGAGCAGGAGGATAAATGGACAGAGAAGGAATTGTAGTTACCTGTGAAGTGTGAGAGAAGGAGGAAGATTAAGAGTTTAGGAAATTACTGCAGTATAAGGAAGAGCAATAAGGTTCAAATGATTGGGAAGCAAAGTGGCTGAAGATTTGGAGAAGTGAGGTTTGGCAACAAACTAATTTGTCCAGGGACATCTTCAGAGGGGAGTGCGATAAATATACTAGTGGTAATTAAGAGGGTTAGGGGGGATGAAATGGTTAAATGGGAATGATGGATGACTGGGAGGGAATGAGGTAAGGGTAGGGAGTAGGGGGGGGGGCTTAAGGAGTTTATGCAAGTGTAAATGGGCATGGAATCACATTTTAATGTGGGCTTGCTAAAGCAAGTTTATGTCCGAGACCACCTGTAGGTATTTCGGAGAACAGGAATGCCTCAGATAGGAATGTGGTATCGTGGTACTGGTTGAGTGAATTACATATATATACATATATATATATATATATATATATATATATATATATATATATATGGGATATGGACACATGCTCGACTAGCATATGTCCAAATCACAAAACATCGAGCACACATACACGAAAGTGGTTAACATCGACAAGTGCTTCCGTGTATGTGTGCCTGTTTGGTAGATCGGACTACAGCACGGGTAAAGGAAAATCCCCTTTTCCCCACTGTAGTGCATTCTCGCAGTGAGAATAATAAAGTAGGGGGATGTGGGGGGTGCAGGGGGGGTGAAGCCCCCCTGCAGAAACGTAGATTTTTTTTTTGAACTACACATACATGGAAGTGCTTTTCGATGTTAAGCACTTTCGTGTATGTGTGTTCGATGTTTTGTGATTCAGACATATGCTAGTCGAGCATGTGTCCTAGACTCATATATATATATATATATATATATATATATATATATATATATATATATATATATATATATATATATATATATATATTATATATATATATATATATATATATATAGTTAGACTTCAGAATCTCGAATTAGTGAAACCCTGAATTTCAGTAATTCGAGACCATAAAGCCGAAAATCAGAATGCCGAAAGTGTATAAGAGTGAATTTGAATAACTTGCTTATGCATTTCCGGTGCATCACGTGTAGGGTTATGGTTTTATTTTGCTGGGTGTTCAGTACTTTGTAGTTGGGCTGCATGTAACAGCTCTTCATTTTTTTTTTTTTGTGGTTGCTGGATGGTCATTTTGGGTTGGTGTGACTCTGGTAGTGGATAATCATCAGTTTCACCACTGGTTGTGGTGCAGTTTAGGTTTATTTGTAGTGCGGATGGGTTTTCCAGTCTGTAGAAGCCTTTCTGGGGTTGCAACATGCTTAGAAGAGTGATGGCTATAGCACGACTCATTAATCTACTGGCAAGCTTACAGATTCCAAAGTCTATTAAAAATAATAATAATAATAATAATAATAATAATAATAATAATAATAATAATAATACAAAAAGAAAAAAAAAGGAGGGACAAAGAACACAAAAGTGTACCCTGGCCAGGTACTCTGTGTTAGACTAATAGTATCGTATCATTGGTGTTTCTAGTGTTTCGCGGGTCATGTTTCCTTGCTTCTTTTCATGGGCTGCATGGGGCTGGTGTTTGTGTTCAGTGTTGGTGGGGGTTTAGACACATGCACAATATTGGCGAGCAGTGTGTGGTAACAGTAGTCCTAAGATGTGGGCATTTCAATGGAATTTTACAGTAACACAAAAGATTTTATTCTTGCATCGGAGCACAAAGTTTGCCCTCCCTTTGATTTCTATCAGTGGTATGCGGTGGGGAAAATTACCAGTTTCTAGCATACCTCTCAACTGTCTAGATTTTTGCCTCACATTTTAGTCTGTTCCTCATAAAACATGTGGTTTTCTGGGAAATCACTGGGTGATCTGTGGATTGAAGTCGTTAGATAATGATATACATTTGAGTTTTGGCTTCATATCCTTTGGAAAATGCATGAAGAGAGCAATCCTGTTATTTCATCCACTTTTTAAGTTTATAAAGGCAACATTTAAGACCTGTAACTAGTTTGGGCCTTTGTCCCTCATTATGTTAGGCTTTGTCCAGATTTCTTGCGCAAAAAGATTGAGAGGTGTGGTTTTTAGGGATGTTTGCAGCCTGGGAAGTGCTGCAAGTAGTGGTTCTGGCCTGCACATGCTCACCTGCAACTGCAGCTGTTTAACTGATGAATCAGGGTTCTGCTTGAGTCAACCCCCCCACCCTTTTTTTTTGGTAAAGAAGTTCACTGAAGGGGTAAGTTGGTTTCTGAATAGATTACAGGGATTTTTAAGGCTGTAGTGATACATATGTTTAAGTCAGCTCAGTAGGTGCTGTGAGCTGGCAGAGGTAGCTTACTTGTAGAACCATGTCCCAAGACTCACAATCCATGTTCCTAAGCTCCCTGGAGAATATTAGGGTCCAACCTAACACTCTCATACTGGGTGACTTCAACTACCCCTCCATTAACTGGGGAAACTTCTCATGTACCAGTACACTTGCCCAATAGTTTCTGGAATTTATTAATTCCAATGCCCTGGACCAGCTCGTTCTTACCCCCACTAGAAGTAGCAACATCCTTGACCTGGTCATTACTAGCATGGTTGACCATTGCTCTACACCAGTAGTCAACTTCTCCCTGGTTAGATCCAACCACAAACTAATCACCTTGGAAATCCACACCCCCCCCCACACACACACACACAAAGGTAACCACCATGAAAAACTTCCCCAAAGCTAACTTTGGGCTCCTAAAAACTGAGGTGGCTAACTTCACGGCACCCATGTAAATGGAGAATAGTTGCATGACTGCCGAATCATACACCAATGCACTGTACAAACACATACACAAATGCATGGATCTCGCCATACCCAATAGAACTAAGACACTCTCTTCAAAAAATAGGAAGCCAATCTGGTGGTCCCATGCCATAAACAAACTCTACAACAGAAGGAAGAAACTTATGCGGAATAAGCTAAAGTCCCAAGACTGGAAAAACTCCCTTATCAGCCTCAACAAAAGGTTGAGATCCCTCATCAAATCCTCTAAAGCTAGCTATGAAAACAGAATTCCAGCAGATAGTAAAGACAACCACAAGGCCTTCTATAGTTATGTAAAGAATCTCCACGGCAATACCCAGATTTGCTCTGAGCTACTGCACAATGGTACCTCCTATACCGAGCCAAAAGATATTGCCAATATACTGGCCGACAGATTCAGTGCTAACCCCCACCCCCCCACAAAGGACCAATCACAATACCAGTAGATTGCCAGGCACCCAGTATTACTGCTGCACAGATAAAAACAGCACTGTCCAAGGCCAAGAATACAGCTTCTATGGGACCTAACAGTATCCCTGGCTGTGTTCTACATGAACTACAAAGTTGGCACCTCACCTGTGTGCCCTGTTCAATCACAGCCTCACCTCAGGCTTTGTCCCTACTGAATGGTGCACTGCTACAGTCATCCCTCTCCACAAAGGAGGAGTGACTACAGACCCCAAGAATTATCACCCAATTAGCCTGATGAGTCCGATATGCAAAGCTATGGAACATCCTACAGAAAGGCCTCACTGAGACCAACAACTGGTGTCAGAACCATGGCCTTAAGCTCAATGCCAAAAAATGTGTTTTCATCCCCCCTTGAGAAAAACCCGTTTCCCTTGAATTACCACTTTGATGGTAGCCCACTGAATACAGAAGGTGTTATAAGAGATCTAGGAACACAGTTTGACAGCAACCTATATTTTGACCACCACGTTGCCACTGTGATCAGAAAGTCCTTCTATGTGGCACATCACATTACTAAGGGTTTTGCATCCAGGAAGAAAGAGGTCATTGTCTCCCTCTACTCTTCCCTCATTAGGCCAATCATCAAGTACAATGCCCCATTTGGCATGTACCTCACTAGACACCTGCAACAACTGGAGAGGCCACAAAAGTACCTCACAAAGAGGATCCTAGGTCTTAAACACTTGTCTTATATGGACAGACTCAAAAAACTCCAACTATTCTCTGTCTCATATCGCCTACTTAGAGGTGATTTCTGCTTGACTTACAAAGCCATGTCTGACCCAGCTCTGTTAGAAATGCTACATCTAAAGAAATCCCAATCCCTCTGCACCACATGCTCCAGAGACCTCAACCTCATTACCCAATCAACAGAACATGCTGAAGGGACAAGTTCATAACCCAGAGATGGCCCATGTTATGGAATAGACTTCCTATACATGTCAAGCAGAGCACCTCACTGGCCCTCTTTAAGAGAAATCTTGATGAGTGGATGGGAAATAGAAAATTCACCCCTGTGATCACTCCAGTGACAGAGGCACTAGGAACTAAGGTCGGGTGGCACAATGCCAGGGTAATCCTATGGGCTAGGCTTGTAATGGCTTCAGGGCCACTAGCCTAGTACACACCTATGAACCTATGAACTATTTATATATATGTATATATTATATATGTAGATATAAAAAAAGATTAATAGCATACAAGGGTATTCTGATGATTTTCTTCCAGGTAAGTGCAGGCACTGTAACAGCATAAGTTCACTTAAGGTCTAGAAATTAAGGTTTTGCAACAGGCACATACTTTTCTGGGAAAAACTCGCTAATCCACCAAAGATGTTGGTAGGGTTATAGGCCCCTTGGACAGTAGTGCATCCCCATGCTTGTTTTGGCAACCTCTTCAGAAATTTTACAGAGTTCCTCTGTAGCATGCTGAGATGGTGTGCAAATGTATACACCCATTTGCTGAGGCCAAACATGTTACTCTATCAACTGTTGATTTTCAAAGTGTCCAGATTTTCTGCTTGTGTTGTTGGTCTGTTCCCATTGGAATGTGTGTTTCTCTGGAAAAATCACTAGAATGAGTTAAGGTTTGAAGTCACTAAATGATGGCATGGTTTTGAGTTTCAGACTTCAAATCCTTCAGATAATGTATGTTACATCAAACCTTGTTGTTCTAACAACTTTTTATGCTTATGGGTGCAGAGTTTGGAATGTGTCCCTGGTTGTTTTTTTTTGGGGTGGGCTTTGTCTGCCCATTTTGTTGGGTTTGGCCCAGATTTCTGTTGACAGGTATGTTTTCAGACTTTGTCTCCTCATGCTTAGGACTTCGTCCAGAATTTTCCTTCACAGTTGGCCTGGTTTTCCAGGGTGGTTTCCTGGAAAATCATTGAAGATTGAAGGTACAGTGTCTAGATTTACTGCCCTGAGAGGTATTTGTTGCCTCATATTTTGGTACGTTTTCATAAAACTATGGTTTTGGGAAGTATTGGCAAGTCACTGAGGGGTGGAGTTAGATAGTGGTGATGGCCATTTGAGTACAGGCTGCATGTTCGTCAAAGATTCATGCTGCTGTGGGACCTGCTGTGCTTTTGACTCTCTGTGTTTGTAGGAGCAATGGTTGAAGGCTGTTTTTTTTCTTTCTTTCTTTCTGTTGTCCCTCTTGTGGGTGGCTTTTCCACATTTATTGGTCGAGCTGGTTGACAGGCATGTTCACACGCATTTCTTATGGTTATTTGTAGTAAGCAGACCTGGCTATTGTCCAGGGGTTTCCGAATGGGGAGACTTTCTCTTCTACTTTACGTCTATCCTTCATCAAACTTTGGAATTTTGAGTTCCTAGACCAGATAGAGAGCTTAATGCAGATGTTTAGGGGTTGGCAGGGTGGTACTGTGTTGCATCATAGATACCTGTTAAGGAGTTTTAATGCCATCCCTGACTGAGGACTTTTTGTGGGGGTCACAGCGCTACTTTCTAAATTGTCCCTGCTTCTAAGGCAAGTTAACTTGGCCATATACTGTGGTATTGGATTTCATACAGAAAGCAGGAGGTGACCCCCTAACTTTGATATATGAGTTATCCATCATCTGTAGGGTGTGCTGGTAACATACTTGAGTTGGGAGCTCACTTTATGATATGCGTTGGAGCTGAAGTAAGTTAAATGCATAGGTTAAGTTACTGCTTTTGTGCCCTAACACCAACTTTTTAGGGGATGCAAGTGAATGTAGTGGTTGCGCAGTTGATGGACATGGTAGGCTTTTTGGCCGCTCCTAATGTTGTCAGTAAGAAGTTTGTTTTTGTGTGTGCAGAAGGTTTACAGTTATCTTTTCTTTTGTAGATGGGGAAGCACAGAGTGGGCTTAAGACTGAGGCCTGAAGAAAGTGGACTTGGAAGGTGATGGATTCTGCTGGGTGGATTTTCTGGCCACTGCAGTGGTGCACAATGAAGTCTCAGGTAATCCCAGCTTATTACTGGCTCATTAAGGCACACCAGAGTTAGTGCAAATGCAGGTGATTACTCAGTGGTTAGTGTTAATTTGAGAACTTAGCATTGTTCTGCATTGTATTTGTCAGCAGTAGGCAGACAGGAGGGTTTGACAGAGCATTACAAAGTGCGTGTGTGTGTGTGTGTGTGTGTGTGTGTGTGTGTGTGTGTGTATGTTGGGGATGTGTGAGGTCATGGGTTCCATTGTGTGAGTAGAAGTAGGAAGTTTCTGGGACTG
The DNA here is from genome assembly GCF_019279795.1 of Protopterus annectens. Taxonomy (NCBI): domain Eukaryota; kingdom Metazoa; phylum Chordata; order Ceratodontiformes; family Protopteridae; genus Protopterus; species Protopterus annectens. The sequence goes on along the minus strand of NC_056735.1, from coordinate 525,074,081 downwards.
GGATTGCTCGTGGGTGCAGGTCATGGTTTGAGTGATTTACCAGATGTTTAAAAAAAAAAAAAAACAAGAATTGAGGGGTGAACTTTTTAGGGGTAAGGATAGATTAGGCCTGCCATGGAGTTTTTTGAGCTCTGCTTTTTGCATATTTGGGGGAATGATTTTTTGGTCTGTAGGATGAAGGTAGTTTGGAGGAGGGATGTACAAGATGGAAGGACATACATCACTTTTTGGAGTTTGTTTGTCTGCTGTTGAAGGTTTAGTAGATGAGGTTGTGGCAAGAATCATTACTTTTCTTTGTGGAATGATGGAGGTGGAGGGGCAATGCGGGCTTTTGTTAAGTTGTACTTAGGTTTGGGAACAAAGTAAGAGAGTCAGTTAGTCAAGGTGGACTTAACTCTAATTAGTATGTTTGCCCAGGTGGCAGGGTAAGATGACTTTACTAAATTCTGAAAGGTAGTTCAGATGTTGGAAGGGTTGACGTAAGTTTGATAGACTGAAGAACAACAGACTATGGCTATTGACAAGTTGTTTTATTGACAACATAAGTTCTGTTGTGAGGGTTGACGTTGGTAAATGTAGGTTCATTGGGTTACAGTCTGCGGGGTATTGGATTTATGGAGTATTGAATTCATTGAGAGGGTGGTGTTGTGGCCAGCAAATGCAAAGTTGGTCTTCTAATGTTTGGCTTTATATTAGATTGTGGGTACAGAGGTTATGACTTTGTAATAATTACAAAGCTACATTTGGTAGTTAAGATAAGTGAGGATGTGTTGATTTACAGAGGTTTTACAAGGACACGGGTATTACTTTGGTGCTGGGGAGGGATCATCAGTTTAATTTCAGTTGCCTAGGCAACTGGCTGCTTGGGGTCTTTATATGATGGGGTTTTGGGATATTGATGACAGGGATCCCATTTGGTTTACAGAGGATGGAGCACACCGAATGATGTTTTAATGTATGGTTAGGTTTCTTTTAGAAAGTTTTGTTAGCAGTTCTGGAATGATGAAGGGGGGAACAGCCTGGTCAGGCTGGTGGGTGGAGAAGAGGGGCAGGCTTGCCCTCTTCTATTCCCCCTCTGGTTTTGGATGTTCATTTCAATGACTTGGGAAAGGAAAGTGAGGACTTGTATGCTGCTTGATAAGTAAAATTAGCAAGCGGAGGTAAGGATGCTGCTTATTTAGCTGAAAGTTTAATTCACTAACTGGTAAATGAAGTGAGTGATGGGATGCTGCTTCATAAGTAAAATAAAGGAGTGGAGGTAAGGATGCTGCTTATTTGGCTGAAAGTTTAATTCACTAACTGGTAAATAAAGTGAGTGATGGGATGCTGCTTCATAAGTAAAATAGGTGAGCGGAGGTAAGGATGCTGCTTATTTGTTTGGATGTGTAATTCAATAAATGGTAAATGAAGTGAGTGATGGGATGAAGTGAGTGATGGGATGCTGCTTCATAAGTAAAGTAAATGAATGGAGGTTTAGACGCTGCTTACTGGGTCAGGAAGAGCAAGGTCACTCTGCCCTGGATAACATTACATGGATGTTTATGCTATGACTAGCAACTATACTATGTTTCAGTTGTAATTAATAAATATTGACTAATAAAGTTATGTTTATGGAAGTTTAATAAAGGTCATCAAACATCATTCGGTGTGATATATTTATTGAAGGGGACCGGGACCAAAGTAATATTAGTAAAGTTAGCCAGGTGAGCAGGAAGAACAGAGTCCTTTTGGCATAGATGCTGTTTAGGTGAAGTTTTGAAACTATTTAAGTTTTCTGTCTGTTTTAAATGTGTACGGATTTCATTCCAGTGCTTTGACACATAATGGGAGTAGAGAGTCTCCAGTAGTTCTGACTGTTTTACTGATACATAGTAAGTGTTTATTGCTAAGTGATTTGATGTGTCAAGTAAGCAAAGCTAACCTATAAGTTCAACTGTTTCTATACTTTTATAAATTATACTTTATCACACCAGTAATGAGTTGTTCTAAAATAGATTGCTCACTTAAGATCCATTTACATTTTAGATACATAGAAAATGAAAAGTGTTGCCAAACAGTTTGTCATAAATGCAGTTTTACATTCTAAAGTGACAGGTTTTCATGACAAACTTTCTCCTTCATATTTACCTTCTAGTTGACAGATTTCTGCATCATTTCAGTATTGTATCTACAGATTCACACAGATATTTGCAAATGCACACACACACACACACACACACACACACACACACACACACACACACACACACACACACACACACACACACACTTTTTGATTTTTTTTCTGGATCTGTTTTTATTTGCCACTTTCTGTATGGCTTTACTTGTCAAACTTGTCTTTGTCTTCCATGTCTGATAACTCTGTTTAGTATTTCTTTATAGTTTATAGATGCAGTTGCTTATTTGTACTAAATCTTATGCATAGAATTGTAAATGACAGTTTTTCAGGTCATGAATGTGCAAAATGGACTGTAAAGAGGTGTGTGTGTGTGTGTGTGTGTGTGTGTGTGTGTGTGTGTGTGTGTGTGTGTGTGTGTGTGTGTGTGTGTATGTATGGATCTGTTTTCTTGAAAGTTCTGGAACAAGCTCATATACTGGAAACAGTCTCAAGCTAACTGCAAAAAAAGTGCAACAGAGTAATGTTCTGAAAGTGATGGGTCCAACTCATACATTATAAGTGGTACTGCTCCTCAGAAGGGTACAGTCATTAGAGACCTGGCTGCTTATTTATAGATGCATAGCAACACAGAAATAATACTAGCCAAGCGATCATGGGGACCATGATGCAGAGACAAACTTAAAAGTTTTGGCACTCTTGTCGAGCACTTAATACTGCTTACCTCACAAATCGAGCAGAGCCTTACATTATAAACCTGGTGTAAATCTACATTTACCCATACAGGCATCAAAAGTAAATAGAAAGGTAGCCAAAGTAGTATTTCATTTGACCTGGAGTGGCAACTTATTTAAAAGGCTGGGGATATGCTGTGAAATGAACCTATCCCTTTAGTGAATCTTGTTATTGTTTTAGTGTAAGCTTGGACAGCTAGTGTTTGGTATTTGTAGAAGTACTGGTTTTGCAAAGAAATAGAAGGTCAAATATGATGTCTTTCATGGTTCAAAAAGTGAAATACAAGACAAAGCAATTGGTATACCTCTGTGTATAATGTATTATTGGTCAGATGCTACTCCTTTGTTAAGCTCAAGACCTTCCACTTATTTTGGCTCTTTACGTCTTACCAGATCCTGTCTTGTCCTATCATTGAGAGTAAAACAAGGTAGATGGTAGTGTAACCATTTGCACCAACAATTGCTACTCTACAGAGCTGGTCAGTGATAATTTATAAAATGTTCAGCCTCCTTGGCCATGCCTATGGATCAATGACACCTTTCATAATATTAAACAAAATGATCAGGTCCTGGGTGCTATGCAGTCAGCTGGAAATGGGTGATGTTACTGAGTAGGGGTGGGATGGGGTAGGGATTGCTAGCTTGTACACACTGTCACTGTGAAATGTTTCTGTTATATCCCTTTATTTAAAGTACTATTCCATGCTGTTTTTTTACTTGTAGGCTGATGCTGTTGCTTGACTATGTTATGATGGGCAGTACTTCAGCATTGTGAGGTACTTGCTTGACATGGAACGTGTGGAAGACCCCCTGCTTCCATAACTTTCAAGCTCCTGGGCACAGTTCCCTCCACAAGTTACTTTTTTGTGCATTGTGGCAAAGTTGATGATTGTCACTTACGTTTCTAGAGCACACCTGGATTCTTCCAGGCATGCAAATAGTGCATGCTGACACTATGGTATGTTAGGACACTTTTATGCTTTATATAAGGCTCTGATATTTGTTTTTTTACCATATAGTAGCTCGGCACAGTTGCATATGATCAGCAACCTTCCTGGCTTAATAGCATCCTCATGAATGTTACTGTGAATGTGATGAATGCTGTGAAATGAAAATCAGACAATATCATTTCTGTATTGATGACTGAGCATAAAATATCTCAGTAAATTATTAATTATTAACTCTTACATTCTTCATTAGAAAACAAAGGGAAATTATGAAAGGCATTATTACTTCAGATGGTTTGGTTAATGCAAGATGGCATAGATTTAATAATGCAGTATCCAAACACCTCCACACATCTTTTTTTCACTTCATGTAAAATCATTATTGAGTCTTTCAAAAGACAATCAATTCCATAAAAATTGAAACCATTTCTCAGTAGTTCTCCATTTCACTTCTCATACTCATATTTCTTGTAATCTTTTCTTTCTATATCTCACTATTTTTTCTTCTGATGCATTCTCTGCATGACATACTTCCCAATTCTTTGCTTGTTTTTCTCAGTAGGTTTTCTTCTTTTTCTTCATTCTCTGCACTGCTTGCCTCTCAACTCTTCTCCTCTACCCCGTACTTTAGCCTTGCATCACATTATTGTAAACTATTCTTCATGTAATTCTGTGTAAATCCATTACTTTTCATTTACATCTTCTCCTGTTTACTTGTACTCAAAGACTTGCATTGCTTTATTTTACATTAATCTCCATCCAATGCTTTCTCCCTTTTGAATGCTACCCACTGACCACTACCTGATTTAGCATTTTTTCTCTTACTGCCCTAAGATCTTCAGTTTATATCTAATGTATATATTGTTTGTGTGCTCCATTTATTAATTGTTAGTTGTTAAACCAATCTGGAATAGATTTCATTCTCATTGCACTTGGCCACAAACATATGTATACAATGCTTGATAATGTCTACTGTACCTTTACGCACTGCTGTGATTTATAACATTTAATTTGTATTTAATGTTTGTATTTGCCATTTCTGGTCCAGGTTATAGCTGAAAAGGATTCTAAAACCACTTTGCATACCTGGTAAACAAATGCAAAATAACTAGCCAACTAAATAAATAAATAAAGTGTGATCCAAGATAGATTAATTAAACAATGGACATCTAAATATTTACAGGATAGTAAAACCATAATGAGAGATCCTACAAATAAATCGGATAAATGGTCATTAAAAGGATGATGTCACTGGGATACAAATCTACATATTGGGACTCTACCTTTTCATCAATTGTTAGCTGCATGACAATCCATCAGATAACACCATGATCTGTCTGAAAAGCGTAGATAATTTGAAAGCTGCACAAGTCAATGTGCACATCTATAACATTTGAATCCTTCAGTGTATGTGTTTGATTTTCATAGCTGGTCATCCAGTGAAGATTTTCTATTTGAAAACATGATGCATAACGTTATGCACCTTGGAAGTAACAGCAGTAGGCATGAGTATAAATTAAAAGATACAGTACATAATGGAATACACAACTTTGTTGTAACTTAACAGCTAAATCTATGGTGAATATTCACAATATTAAGCCAAAATAGAAATACTGAATAGTTTAAAGTTTGTTTCTTTAACATATGAGGACAAAAATTAACAATCTTTAATGAAAAGAAAGAGATATGGCAACATAAGATAACCTGTAATGTCAGTTCCTTATATAAATGCATTTCTATATGCTGTTAATTAATGTTTTTCATCTGCATTGTGCCTCTGTTTAGTTTGACATATGACACACTTTACATTTAACTAGTTTGGTTTTAATTCCTGGACAGTTGGAGGTCTGTAAATGCATACCATCTACTTCAATGGTCACTCAAATCTGATGTTTTCCTTCTCAAGCTCTTACCTACAAGCATATAAATATATTGCTAGTTCCCTATTAAATATTTTCTTATTGATGCTGTATCATAATGTTATAGGACCTGTCTTCTTTCCAACTTGAACCTCAGGTCCTAAGAGCCATTTGCTGCATAGTTCTCAGCATTCTCTGACTCTTCTTGATATGGTTGCTTTTATCACCTTGAGTGGCCATTCAGCCAGCATGAGTAACAAATGAGGTCCTATGTTTCTCCTCCCTAAACCACTTCCCCATTCTCATCATTTAAGCTCACTGTAAACTGTGGCCATGATTCCGGAGGAGCTCTTCCATGAACCTTTACTACCACCCTTTTATATCCATCCACACTGCATAAATATTTCACTTCAGTCCTGTCACATATGTATGTAGTCCACCTCTTCCAACTAGTATTTTCTGATCAACTGCTGTATCAACTGCTGTTGGACTATATTCCAATGACTTTAATTTTGTTGAGGCCATATGCTATTTATGGAGAAACCTCAGCTATAGATAGTAAATGGTTTCACTTTTGACTCATTTCTCAAGTTTGTTCTTCAGGTATGTCATTCTCTCATAATTTTGCCTCACTGACCCACCCCTTGCATGACCTCACCTTTCCCTCCACACATCTTTTCTCTACAAATCATCCAAATATTCTGCCCACTCTACTTTTGACTACAAGATCCATCTCATCCCATTTATTTTCCACTGTTCCCACTGTGGCTCCTTACTCCTCTATCATCTGCACTTCTTTTACCCATGTATGCCATTCTTATTATTTTAGTCAAGCCTCTAGCTCTACACTGTGTTCCTTTGTTTTACAGCAACATTTATTAGGATAATAGGATACTCATTAATAATGGAAATTCAGCATATCATTATATCAATTTAACACATCCTACTACTGCTACTACTACTAATAATAATAATAATAATAAATGCATCAAACAAGCAAATAAATTATATGCAATGGCACAATGATGCAATGTATAACATTAAGCAAGCAGTAATACTTGACAGGGTGTGTGTGTTATGGTGTAAATAACACCCATCCAGGGGTGTTCTGAGACCCGATGCCATACCCCTGGAAAGGCATTATTTACACACACCCTGGAGGACATTACTGTGCTTAGAGAATGGGCTGTCTATAAAACCGTTGTGTTTTACTTATTTATATATTTTCTATGACTATATTATTTTTTATATATTTTTGATGTAAAATAGTTCCTCCGCCTAATGATTCAAAGTTGCTATAGTAGATGTAAATGGTGTTGGAGAAAGCATTTTAAATCCAAAATATATCATTTAAAAAAAATATCTAGATATTTGCTTTATTTTTTGGTCCCTTACTGCTAAAATGTATGGTTTCTTGACAGTCATTGGGGGTTGAAGTCACTAAATAATGACATACATTTGACTTTCAGACTTTATTTCCCTCAGAAAATTCATGTTAACACAAATCACATTATTTAATTTACTTTGTGATTTTTATAAGAATGACATTTAAAATATGTTCCTATTTTTGAGCCTTTGTTCCCCTGTATTTCAGGCTTTATCCAGATTTCTTGAGCTAAAAGCTCGAGAGGTACACAAATCTCTTATCTGCTGTGCCACTGCTCTCCATTGATCTCACTGTCTCTCCCTGTCTCTCTCTCACACACACACACACACACACACACACACACACACACACACACACACACACACACACACACAAGCGTGCGCGCGTGCGCGAGCGAGCAAAACACTTACACACTTGTACTTCAGAAAATACATGCTAACACAAGTCCTATTATTTAAGCAACTTTGTGATTTTCTTTAACAGGAATATGTTCCTCTTTTGAGCTTTTGTTCCCTTTTTATTTTAAGCTTTATCCAGATAACTTGACCTAAGTGGTGAGAGGTAAATAAACCTCCTCAATGCTGCTACTGTCTCTCTCCCCCCTCTCTCTCACTCACACACACCGCAAGTTCATGCATGCAAGCCTACGTTCACACACACAGACAGAAACAGAAACACACACACCTACACACACACACACACACACACACACACACACACACACACACACACACACACACACACACACTTTCTTCTGTTATATTTACTTTTTACACTCACCAAACAGCAAAATTGCTGCTTAGCAAGTGTAAAATAATGGTTCAGTCGATCTCACTTTCATTTACATACTTGCATACACTCACTCACACACACACACATAAACACGCAGTTTAGTTTTTTAATTTTCTTTTTTTTAAATATATTTTACACTCACTAAACAGCAGAAGTGCTGCTTAGTGAACATAAAATAATGGTGGTCATTAGTTTTTTTTCAGTCCGAACTTCAAGGCAGCTTGATATGCTGCCGTGAATCATCCAACTCGTTTTTAGCAGGCATTACCTTTAAGTTAACACCCTGCTGGACAACATTTGTTCTCCAGTCAGGGTGCTATCTATGGCTCACCCATTCTCTCATGTGCATTAGTAGTATCCACCAAGTTCTATTAGAAGGAAATAAAAAGGACCGAGTATAAGTATATAACACTTTGAGGTCCTGTAGGGTGATAATGCATTTGTAAGAAAAGGTGCTATTTGCCTTGGTTTAGGGTATGATAAAACTTCTGTTTATAAGAAATTTTTGCTTAATTATAAATAGATCACACAATTTTTTATCATGTCCAAGAAATCAGAACAAAGAAAATGTTTCTCAAGCTCTAGCTACCGATTTCAATTATTTGAAACTTTCTTTTGCAGTTCATTTACAGAGGGTCGGTAGACCTGTTTCCATTTCATAATAATTAACTGTTTTAAGATAAAGATACCAAAAAAAAACAAAATCCATTGAATATTCTTTCTCAGAAATGTTGAGCCAGGAAGTATGAAGCATGTTAGCCATAGAGTTTGGATTTATGGGCATGTCCAGATTTTGTGCAGTATGGTGCAGTCAACATCTAACAATCATAAGTTACATTTAGGTGAGGATAATGACTTTGATTCTCTTAGCTCTCTTTTGCCTTCTGTGTGACTTTGAGCAAACTTCTTAACCAGATGTTGCTCCTGGGTTGATCCTGAAAGAGGACTGTGTGCTCATTGGGCATACCTGGTTCACAAATATGTATTGTTGTCGTTATTATTATTATTATTTAAACTAACCAAAAAAGTGCACAAACTATATACTAAAACCAAATAAATCATGGTGATGGCTATAGAACGGCTTCTTTATTTACTGTTAAGCACTTTTTATTTGTCTCAAATAGCAAACGTCATCAGACAACACAACAATTAAAACCTTCCTTCTTATATACTTAAAATGGCATCATTTCCTTTTCAAATAGGAAGTGACATATTCAGTGTTGCTAAAATACTGATACAATATCCAGTCATCTAAGCCAACATGCTCCATGAATGATTATATTGCAGACAATAAATCATTTTTATATATAAATATGTATGTATGTTTGTATACATATATATATATATATATATATATATATATATATATATATACACACACACACACACACACACACACACACACACACACACACACAAATATTCATCGATTAAATGAAAAACCTACTACATCCATCATACTAGTAATGCATTTTCTATGAGACCCAATAATTAATAAAATAGTAATTGCTATATACTCTTGAAAAGACACAATATGAATATAAACATGCTAACCAATGCCTAAACTGAAAATATTATAAATAATATTCCATTTTTTATTATTTATTATTATTAATAATTCCTTACTTATTCACTTTCCTAGTTTTTTAGTTTTTTACTTTTTTACTTACTACCTAGCCAATGCCTTTAACTTAAGTATACTATTAATAGTGCAGTAATCATTTAATACTCACCATACTCATGAATGTAGTTGCAGTTGCCAAACCAATTGAACTTTTTCCAGCTGAATAGTTCAAGGTCCACCCCTATCCTGTTTTTTAATCTGCTATATTACACAAAACTTGAACAGATGATCTTTAAATTCATATATATGCTTTGCTAATGCATTTGTTAAAATGCCTTTTCTGATTGCATAAATATGCTCATATGTTCTCTCTTTCAAACTTCTAGTTGTTTTTCCTATATAATATGCCGGACATAATTGGCATATGGCAACATAAACTACTATTTTTGTATTACAATTACATTTTCCAGTAATTCTATATTTTCTATTTTTGATCTCAACACATTGACCTTGAGATATAAAACTGCAGTAGTTACACATCCCACACCTACTCATACCCATGTGAAAGTTATTAGCAGTTTTTTACAATGCTCTATTAAGTTCTTAAGGTTTTTACCTCTTCTTGCCACCATTTTTAATCCTTCCCCTACCTTTTCAATAATTTGAGTGTTAGGAGTGATTTGTGACAGACAAGTACCAGTAAGAGTGAAAGGGAAGGTCTACAAGAGGGTAGTGAGACCAGCTATGTTATGTGGATTGGAGACAGTGGCATTGACAAAAAGGCAGGAGTTAGAGCTGGATGTTGCAGAGTTAAAGATGTTAAGATTTGCACTGGGTGTGACAAAGGTGGACAGGATTAGGAATAAGTATATTAGAGGGTCAGCCCAGGTTGGAAGGTTTGGAGACAAAGCCAGAGAGGCACGATTATGTTGGTTTGGACATGTGCTAAGGAGGGATGCTGAGTATATTGGGAAAAAGATGCTAAGGATGAAGCTACCAGGTAACAGGAAAAGAGGAAGGCCTAAGATAAGGTTTATGGATGTGTTGAGAGAGGACATGCAGGTGGTTGGTGTGACAGAGCAAGATGCAGAGGACAGGAAGAAATGGAAACAGATGATCCGCTGTGGCGACCCCTAACGGGAACAGCCGAAAGAAGATGATGATCATTAATGACTGCCCAATTCTTTATCATGATAGCTTTTACTTCATAAAAATGTGTACTAAATGTTGTTATAAATGCAACTGAGCAGTCATATTGCACTTCTTTAGTCCTTATCTGATGGTTCTCTCCATGGTAAATAAGAATGGGGTTAAAATGTCCATTCTCCCTTTTTGTTCACACTTCATTATATATATATCTTCCAACATACTTGTTGGATACCCTCGCTCGGTGAGCATCTTTCTAAGCAACCCACGTTCCTTACTAAAATCAACATCGAGAGTTACCGTTCTTGTGGCCTGGACACATTGTCCTTGTACCACTGCCTTTTTATTTCCTATAGGATGTGAACTGGTAAAATGCAATAAAAAAAATTTGAATAAGTTGATTTTTTATGAATTTTTGCTTTGAATGCTTTTCTCACCTTGTCCTTACTTAAATTCACATCCAAAAAATTAATTTCTTGCTTACCAAGATCATGAGTAAATTTTAAATAATCAGTGCTGTTATTAATATAAGACAAAAAATAACCAAGCATCTCTTCTGTCATTTTCCATAATATAAAAATATCATCCAGGTATCACAAATATAGACTGACATGCTCATTATAGTTGCCATTAAGCACAAACTTTTTCTCCCATATTACCATTACTGAATTTGCAAAGATGGTACCACATATGGAACCCATGGCAACCCCCACTTTTTGGAGGTAATATTAATCACCAAATTTAATATAATTGTTTTTCAAAACATTATCAAATAAATCAATATACAGATTAACTTCATTATGTGATACACCTTGTTTGTAAAGGTATTCTTCTATAGCCCGAATACCTTCCTGATGGGGGATGATGGAAAAAAAGGTCTTTTATGTCCACAGTTAAAAACCATGTCTCATCTGAATATAACCATCACTCATTAGACCCATTATAGAGTACAACGCCCCTTTTGGTATGTACCTCACAAGACATCTACAACAACTGGAAAGGCCACAGAAATACCTCACAAAGAGGATGCCCTACGCAGACCATCTCAAAAAACTCCAGCTTTACTCCGTCACATATCGCCTACTCAGAGGTGATCTCTGCCTAACATACAAAGCTATGTCAAACCCAGAGCTGTTGGACATGCTCCACTTAAAGAAATCCCAATCCCTCTGAGCTACATGCTCTAGGGACCTAAACCTTGCACCACAATAAACAGAACATGCCGGAGGGATAGATTCCTGTCCCAGAGACTTCCCATACTCTGGAATAAACTACCTATCTATATCAAACAAAGCTCCTCTTTAGCACTCTTCAAGAAAAATCTTGATGATTGGATGGGAAATAGCAAATTCACCCCGGGGATCACCTCTGTGGCTCTGCTCAACAGTGACACAGGAAAATATTTTTCTTGGGTGGCAAAAGCCAGGGTACCTTTTTGGCTGGGCTTGTATAGGCCCCAGGGCCGATAGCCTAGTACCTACCTATGAACCTATGAACATTATTACTTATTAACTCCAAAAAATGCCATGAGTCCCTAAAATGTGTGCTTGTTTTCCTAAAAAATTGTTTAGCATGTTGGCTTAGATGGTTGGATATTGTATCAGTATTTTAGCAACAAGTTTTTATGAGTCATATGTTTTTTTTAAAAAAAGCACTGAATATGTCACTTCCTGTTTGAAAAGGAAATGATGCCATTTTAAGTATATAAGAAGGAAGGTTTTAGTTGTTGTTTGTTGTCTGATGAAGTTTGCTATTTGAGACAAATGAAAAGTGCTTAACAGTAAATAAGAAGCTGATTTATATCCATCACCATTATTTATATGGTTTTAGTTATATTATTACTATTATTACTAAATCCTTGTTTTATAACATGTCTTTATGAAAAATTGATCCATAGTGGGGAAAAGGGCAAAATCAGAGTCACCAAAAGTGTTTTTTGGTAGATCAGTTTCATGGGAATAGGACTTGCTGAAATTAACGTTATCCAGCTGTCACATTCACATTTTTCCAGTGTTAGGTTAGATTCTTATAACAGTCTGTCTTGTTTTTGGCCATCTCTGGTACAACAGATTATTCTGTATGTGATTAACATGTCACAGCATTGCACAAATGTACAATCATTTGCTCTGCATTTCAGGTCATTATTATATGCATTTATACTTTGGATCTCTTGATTTCTAGAGGAAATGTTTTGTTTCTGTCCTGTTTCTGCAGGGAAAATGGGTTAAATACCTTAATGGCTTTCTCAACGGTGATAAGCATGGTATACTGGATGTTTTCTGTTTATATCCAAGGCCACTGGCAATAAGATAGAGCATGTTTTGTTAAGCTTTTTCATACTGAGTTGCAACACTCTGCTTTCTAATTTAGCTTTCTAACCTAATAGTGAGAATTGTGATCTTGTTCATGTTTTTTTTTTTCATTTTGGACTGCTTTTTACAGTTTCATCTCGTGAGAGAAGGGAAACTTATTCATGTGAGAGAAGAGAAACTTGCAGTGTTCTGAACATTCAGTATGCTAAACTTTTGTTTGCTGTTAGATTGTTAGCACTGCCAGTTTCTATTTGCTGTTTGCTTGTTTTTAGCTGTTTAATTACTCTTCTATTGCATGAATTTAAACTAATTTGTGTTGAAATGCAGCATATTGCACACCGGAGCTACTTATCTGTTAGAGGTCTACTAGTTTTTCAAGCTAATGCTGAGATTTGTGTTCCAACTAGCAGTATTTTTTCTTTGGGAATGTTTTTAATGTACTTTTGTTATAGAAGGGAAACTTCCAGTATTTTAGAAGTTTATTTGGTGTTAGTTTGATAGCATTGCCAGTTTATATTGGCCATTTGCATTGGCTATTTGCTTGCTTTTACCTGCTTTACTTACTGATGTATCACACAGCACTGTGCACCTGAGCTACTTATCTACTGGAAGTGTCCATGGTTCTTACCCCTCCAGGACCAGGGATGTGAAATTTCTAGCCTTTTAAGTACATATTAAGTCATGTGAGTCTTGCTAGTGTATTTTTTTCATTTCAGGCTGTTTTTCAGTTTGCTGTTGTTAGAAAATGCGTATATACAATGTCCTGAATGTTCACTTGATAGCGCTGCAGTACCAGTTTCTTTTAACTATTAGCTAATTTTTGCCTGCTTTAATTACTGCTGCTTTGCAGATCCTTCCCACAATTCCTTGGCTACTCATAAACTTACTCTCATCTCCTCCGCTGTTAGCCCTATACAAAATTTCTTCCCCACAACCTCCAAAAACTCAATATACAAAGTATAACAAACAAAATCACTTCTCTTCACTCATGGATCTCTCTCCACACCCACGATATCCGCACGGTATCTGAAACATGGCTTCAACCTCACATACCTGACACTGAAATCTTTCCCTGTAGTTACAATATTATCTACTTGGACAGACTTAAAAAAGGGGGATGTGTAGCTATTTTATACTTTGATCAAATTTCACTCTATCCTCTTCCAACCATTCCTCCTAGCTTCCACCCAGCTAAAATCCTCATTGTAAACTGTATACTAAACAAACGCAAAAAACTAGAAATCATAGCCATCTACATTACACCTGGTAGCAACATCTCTATTCTTGAACACGTTCGCTCCTGGATCTCTGAAACTATCTCTTACAAAACCATTATCCTGGGTGATGTTAACATAGACTGGAATGTAATAACCTCCTACTCTCCAAACTCTAGCATTAATCTGTATGGTTTTGCCCAACTAATCTCTTCCCCCTTATGTCTGAATAAACTTTGAACCTGATACTTTTAATAATCTGCACTTCTCGATAAACTGGTCCCTCCTCCATGAACTCCAACTTGATGATGCCATCAATGCCATCAATAATTTTAACATCTTTCTCAATACCCTGAACTCCTTGACTCCCACCAGAAAAATTAGAATTAAATCCAACTTTGCTCAGTGGTTAACACAACCCACTTGCATCCAAACTGGCAAAAAATGAAATCTCATTCTCATCTCCAAACTTACAGAGAACTCTGTAACCTTAGCAAGGAGCAGGTTAACCTTGATAAAAAACATTTCTATCAAAAGCCAGTAAATAACCCCCATTCCAAGCCTAAATAATTTTGACATACCATCAACAAGCTCCTACATCCTGTCAATCCTTCTACTCCTAACCGCTGTCCCAATAGCTCTGACATGGATACAGCCACCTTTCTAAATTCCTTCTTCATTGACTCTATTCAAAACTTAACTAAAAAAGACAATACCTAGCACGTCACTACTGATCCCACTCCTTTTACCCATACTCCCTTTTTCTTTCTTACACCCTCCCCTACTACTTATATTAGATCACTTCTCAGCCAACTTAAACCATGCTGTCCTTCCTCTGACAACCTACCTACACTTTTCCTTAAACTCACTGCTAAATCTATTGCCTATTCCATCTCTGTTTTAATCAATAGACCTATCCAAGAATGCACAGTTAATAAAATCTGGAAGAAATTCTGTCTTTCCACTTGCTGCACAAAGGCAGTAACTCTTTTGACCCCACTAATTTCAGACCTATCACAATACTATCACCCCCTATCAAAAATACTGAAAATTGTATTCATACACAGCTTCTTGATCATCTTATACAGGAAAAACTCATAACCCCTACCCAACATGGCTTTCGCCTCCATCACAGCACTTCTACAGCACTCATTTCTTTTATATGAACCATTGCAAAATCTCGTGACAACAGCAAGCTAGTCTCCTGTCTTTTCCTTCACCTTTCTAAAACCTTTAATATGTCTTCCACAAACTACTTCTGTCTAAACTTACTAGCCTTAATCTCTCCAACATCACACTTCAATGGTTCTCCAACTACCCTTCCAACAAATTCCAATCCATCAGATGGCTCCCTGCCTCATCTCCCTTCCTTCCTGTTCTAACTGAGGTTCCTCAGAGTTCCATTCTTGGACCCTTGCTTTTTAATATTTTCACTAATAATCTCATCTTGCGCTTACTCCTCTTTAATTCAATACACCAATGACTCTATAATTATATCCTGTTCTGACAAACTGTCCCACCCCCTTCCCCGTACCCAAGAAACACTCCTATCAGTGGAAAAATGGCTAACTAGCAATCAACCCGTACTCAACCCTAAAAAGCTAAACTTTTGCTCTTCTTCCCAGAATCCCTACAACAACACAAAAATACCTTCACTGTTACATCCCTAAATAACACAATTATCTCTGTCGAACCACATACAAAACTGCTTGGTGTAACGATCGATGACCAACTTAAATTCAACATCCACACTCAACTGACTATCAAAAAGATCCACCAGAAACTAGGGATGTTATACAAGCACAAAATATATCTCACTAATGAAGCTAAATGTTCTCTAGCTTAGGCCTTCCTATTGCCCACCCTATTGTATGCTGCACCTATCCTCACCAACATACAATCCAATCTATCTCTTAAACTTGAAAACACTTATTTATAATAAAATTTCTAGATTTGCAGACAGTCTCCTGTACCAGTCCCACCATTGCATAGCATTAAAAAACCTGCAATGGCTTGAATTCCAGCAACAACTCCTTCTTCCTCAGCTGCACCTCACTCACTCCATCCTAAACAAACCCTCCTCCTGTCCTGCTCTCTCTCAACCGTCATCTCTCCATACTCTCCAAAATGTAGTCTCCAAAGCTCTGATCTTCACCTCTTAGAAATTCACAAGCCTAATAAAAACATAGGCAAACTTCTCTACAATCACTTCATTGCTAAAGCTTGGAATAAACTACCTCTATGCTTAAGAACTATCTCTAACACTTAGAGCTTCAAAAAATCTTTCAAGGACAACCTACTAAAATCTTGGTCCTGTCATTGCTCTGCACCCACTTAATCTACCTTCTATGTTTTCATTCCTTATTTTCATCCTTTACTCACTCATAAGTATTGGTTACTATTACATACATAGGGCTTTTGTATTTTGGTCTCTAACAACCTTGATTGTAATTAGTGTTCATTTCTTCTGTGTTATTTGATTGTATTTATTTTTCTTTTTTGTTATTATAAAGTGTATTGCATTTTAACTTGTATTTTGTATATGTTTGGAGCTTTTCTCCTTGGGTCTCCACTGAAAAAGGGCGTTTGCCAAGTCAGACTAACCTGGTTACCAAATGTCAAAATAAAATAAATAAATGTGCGCTTTTTATGCTGAGCTCAATATGCTGCACACTAGGCATGACTGCACTAACCCATGTGATTTAGGTCCTAGAGAGCTTCTTTTCTCTTCATCCTACTTAAGAAGACCTGCAGTCTAGCTCCTGAAATAGCTGCACAATGCACAGAGACTTGGCAAGGCAGTGCAGTCTTCTGTGGAACCTGTGCATCTACTTAAGTGCCTTAGCTCAAAAGGCAGTGAAAATAAATGTGGCAAGTGTACCTGTGGTTAATTATTCTTCTAAATCTCTCTTGATTTATTGTATGTATATATATATATATATATATATATATATATATATATATATATATATATATATATATATATATATATATATATATACTTATATCCTATCTCATTTCTGCCTCTGTTGGTGCTTTATATTTCTTCTGAATTATTGCTGTGCTGTTAGTCCTAAAACACCATACAACTATCCTGCATTATTTCTGCTTAATTGTATCAGCTGTATCGTGTGTCATGTCTTTGCCCCAGAGTATGTCATTCATCAGCCTCATTTCAGCCAATTGGTCCATCCATTGCCCTCATCATGAGGAGGGTCGACTGGTAGGTGTAATCATACAGACAGCCATTAGAGATATGTTGACTTTTTTTACTGCCCTATCCTCTTGCATACATCTGGCTTTATGCTGAGGAGAAGGCATGAAATGGAATGAAATTTCTTGATATTATGAGACAACTGTCTGCTCTTAATTCATTTATTGCCAGCCTACTAGAATTAGATATCTTGAAGTAATGTAATAACTGTTTTATGCTCACTGACAACTCTTTATGGCTACATAAAACTAAGATTAATCGTGAGAGGTGTACATACTTATTTAAAATGGTGGTAACACTCTCATGCTACCAGGCAGTCAGAACTCCCAAACCCCCACAGTATAGCACAGCACAAAAGTTATGTCTGCATATGCTCATGTACTAACATAACGCCTTACAAAGCCTCCTAGGCTTCCTATGCAGTGCATCAAGACACTTAAATATTGGCAGTACATTCACACCTTACCTGAAATGCTAACAACATTTACAGCTGTTACTACACAACTTGGACCACCCACAATGTGTGCCTAAGCCATTAAGCTGTATGAGCAAGCTGCATCACCTGAAAATATCTTCGTAATAAGTGATTCTATAGTCAGTCATAATGAAATAGCACTCAGCAGGTTGAGCAAAGGTAGAATGATGGTAATTATGATGTCACCTGGGTGCTCATGTCCTACCACTCCAAATATGCGTATGTCCTAATTCTAACTCGTGTGAGTGAATGACCTTAAGCATTCGGATGCATGCTTCTGAAGCTGGAAAAATCTAATTTTAGACAGAATTTTGTCATTGTTATGAATGATTGATATCAACATTTAGCTTAATAGTTGGTGTCATTCTAGGGGAGACCCTATGTATTTGGATTCAGCCTTCTACATCTACCAGTGTGAGAATATGCTCACCCTTGAATCTTTCCTGACCTTTGAACACATACATACATATTTGTATAAATACAGAAACTTGATTCTAGTACAGTGACAACAAGACTTAATTATTGTGGTTTAAATCTTAACAGTCATTCAGACCCTCTGGATGTTGGTTGCATTTTGGTTGAGGGAATGTCTATATCCATTTGCTGTCTCATGTCTTCATGACTAATAAAGTAGGATAATGACACAGAACCCCTGCATATCCTGTTATGTATAAACAAGATCAACTACCGGATCATTGCTAACTATATTACCCCTTCCATGTTGTCCATACCTCATGATGCCTGCCTAAACAAATTAATCAATTACCTATTGAACCTAACACATTCATTCTGGGAGACTGCAACTACCTGGCTGTAAATTAACAAACATACAACTTAGAGAGAGAGGCTACTAGATATCATGAGTTTTAATGATATAGACAAGGTAAATCCCTTCCTTGCTAGGGACACAAATCTGCTTGAACTTACTCTTACAGATATAGTACCAATATGCCTTATACTCATAGTTGCCACGTCATTCATGACATCACATCAGGTGACTGTGTTGTCCTTTTTATGAAAGTACACTGCCTAACATGCTTTCCAGTCCTACCTCCTTCAGGAATTTCTCCAGGCCAGTCTTCTAGCACTCCCTAATGACCTAAGGAGATTTAGGATTTTTCTGTCCTATGGGGGCCCATAGGAAATGTGATCACTTATAGCGGATATGCTGGCAGTTAGTGCAGAGGAATAAGGCTATGAGTGATTGACAAGCTGCTTTCTGCAGTCTAAGGTTTGATTCCTTCAGCCTCATTTACCTACTGTGCAACTCTGAGCAAATCACTTAACTAGGCAGTGCTCATTGGAATTGAAAAATTGGGCTAAGCTCCACAGGACTCCTGTATCACATGCCTAGTAACTACTATGAGTCAATGATTTCTACTCCAACCTAAACTCTTGCATCAAAGCAACTATTCCCATCCACCCACAATACGATACCAAATTTAGAAACAAGCCCTTGTGATGGAATCCCGGTATCAACAAACTTTTCAATACAAGAAGCTGGTGATCCTGAGAAATACACTCAAATGATCCCATGCTTGAAATATTTTCAAAAAGGTAAGAAAAGAACGCAGTCATAATTTCAGCCTCACATCTGCAAAGCCACAAACAATTAAATATCCAACTCATCTGAAAGTAACTGCAAGGCCTTTTATGTCAGGAAAGTTAAGAATAATAGCACTGCACTGAGTTGCTCTCCAGTGGTATTTATTTTCAGACCTGTTGGAGAGTACCAAGATACTAGTTGATAACTTTAGTTCAGACTTCTCTCCACTGTCTCCTTCCTCTTCCTCTCCAGTCCTCACTCTGTTTGGTCCATACCAGCTCCTAGAGTTAGCTCAGAGCAACCCTTAAAATTTCTCTCCAAAACCAAAAACATTATCTCCCTGGGTCCAAACAGCATCCCAGGCTGTCTCCTTTTTAATACAAAATACTGCCTCAGAGATTTCCTCTTAAACCTACTCAGGCTTAGCATTGCTACTGGGTATGTGCCCAACACCTGGAAGACATAGCCCTGCCTGGTACTCCTCCATATGAATTGACCCTAACTGTGAAATAGTGAACTATAGTACAATTAACCTTATTAGCATAATTTGTAAAATAATGGAAAGTGTCATTATGGAACTCGTAAACAGTGATGTTATCAATATACAAGCCCTTGGTCATAACCAATATGGTTTGGTGAAAGCTAGGTTAAATCTAGTAGCTGTTTTAAAGAATGAAGCATTAGATTACAGCAAATTTATGCACACATTGGCATTATTTGAAAACTGACTTAATTAAATATGAACCCTTAAGTAACTCATTGGATAGCACAATGGCTCTCAGATTGGACCCATGTAGTCAGGGTAGGTCGCACTCTCACCTCTAAAAGACAGGTACCAGTGGCATCTCACTGGGTTCTTTTTGAGGCCACTACCCTTTACCATATACTCCGACCTTTCATCAGCTTGCCAGATGGCATCCATATCCTCCCAAAGGGCTTAATCAACACAAATGTCAATACCGTGGCCTTAAGTGCAATGCAAATAAATGCAGGATTGATCTGTTTGGAAAACAGGAACACACTTGCATCTGTCTCATAAATGATACTCCCCTCAGATCAGCATATGTCATATGAGATTTGGTATATTCATTCACAGCTAACTCTCTTTTGACCACCATGTATCAACATTTGCTAGGAAGTTATTCTGCATAATGTAATAATTTAACAAAGGCATATTCATCGCTTCCAGAGAAGTTATTCTGTCCCTTCTATTCTATAATCAGACACTTAATAGAATGTAATGCCTCCTTTGGAAAGTATTTGTCAAGGTATGTTATAGCCCACCTAAAGCAAACAATACACTTTCTTACCAAGAAAATCTTGGGTATGAGCTCATTAAGCTATACAGTGAGTCTGAAAGCCCTGTCACTTTAATCTGTTTCCTACACACCGCAGTGTGGCAACCTCTTGTTAGTTTACAATACTGCAGATGACACTTTCCTGTGTTTCTTTTTTTCACTTTCACAAAATAGATAGCACCATCAATACACAGTCTAGGGATCTCAATCTACAATGTAACTGTAACAGAAACTCTTAGTAGGATAGCTACCTCTCCCAAAAGATCCCCTACATATGGAATAAACTCCTTCCCATATAAAGGAAAATATTTCCCTAACTCTGTTTAAATCCAACCTGGATAAGTGGATGAGGTCCATAAATTCATCCAAATCTAACTTCTCAGGCCCATATTCATAGAGAGGACAAGTACTGGAAATTGCAGTGGTTAGCTTCCTTAAAGTCTAGTTGACTGGTGGCCTACTTTACAGATATGAACCTAAGAACACTTTGGAACCCAGGGCTTGCAATTCTTAATGCACATCCATTTGGATACAGCAGCTCTAGCACTCCTAGTAGTATTCAAACTATGCATCTTAATACTTTTTTCTGACTCTACTATTATAGTTTTTAGCTGTTGTTGTTATACTTGCCCATATATGACACAAGTGGGAGTATGTGACGAGGTTACCTAAAATCTGATATATTTGTTGAGCTCAGCAAAAAATAAATAAATAAATATATATATTTTGCTCTGTGGTTTTCAACTAAAATGGTTTGGACAGTGTAAACACATCTAGACAGAGGAAATGGAAGACTGGTTGCTGTTTTCTAGCATTGGCATTCACATTCATGAGTTTAAATCTGAAGATGTTTTATATGATTATGTGCTTTGATTTCAAAGTATAGAAACATTGATGCAGAAACCAGTTTTGTCATGTCTAAACAAACTAACATCATGTCTAAACAAACATAAAAAATAAAACACATCAAAAATAATCAGACCAACAAAGGAAAGCAAAGGGTCTTGTAGAATGTTGAGCAGATTTAAGCATTTCATTCAACTTCACTGAAATGCTCAATTCAGCATTTACGGTGTTCGGTGTTCTGATTTCCGACCATTGTGTTCGGACATCTGTACACTCGAACATTGTACTATCGAACATGTGATAGTAAACTATATGACACAATATTTCCATATGAATGCTTCCGTATATGTAGGATAGTTACACTTACTGTAGGGATCAACGAGCTATCTCTATACTTCAGCAACCCTCTGTCAAAGCTCCTCCACATCCCTCCAATAAAAGTCATCATAGTGGTGGCAAACCTGCACTTTAGTGTGGTAGATTCCTGTCCATTTTTTGTGCTGTCTTGCAATCTGGTTCCATATGTCTACAATTGCTAAGTTATTTTGCCTGGCTGTAATCCACTGCTCCACTCCAGCATATATGGTCAGAATCTGGGTGTATAGTTGGGTGCATGGACATGTCCTCGTCGCCTCAAAGTAGCTACCATGATCCTTCAAGGGAAAATGCCGGAAAAATGCAAAAACAAAGCAATGTTCACTGAAATCCCACTCATTTCACAGTTAGTAATGTTCTGATCAATAAATGTGCCAAAATCATTATTTGAAAGTGGCACGGATGTCATTTTATCAGATCATTGGCAGATAACAGGTATGTACTTCACATGGTGCCATTTATCGATACTTATTGGGTGTTTATGTAGTACACCTGGGTGTTATGATGCATGTAGCCAATTTACACAGAGGTGCACAAATGGGATTCCAAAACTTAGAATTTTAATGAACCTCATTAATTATCTATGGCATAAATGGTACTTAAAGGTGTTGCACTTTGTTTCTGAGATTTGGAGTGAGAAGTACATTGGCAATTTGCTAGCATTTCTGCTTTGGTGTTTATTACATCTATTAAAGTCAATCATTCTCAAAAGTGCCTACTTAAATTAATTTTTACTCAAAATGTGAGCTTTAACAGAACTTGTTATAAGTTACTGAACTGATGTTTGACTGACTATTATGCAGACAGGTGTTGCTATTTTAATTAATTGATTTCATTCCCATATGCAGTTGTATAAACAGAATTACACTGCAAATGTGAATGGTATGTAAAGGCAGATTTATGGATCATCTGCAATTCTTGCTGGTAATTCCTTGCACTCTAAGATGCAACCAGATACCTATGGATTCCAAAACTATTCATATACACTATGTTATGTTGACATTATGGATATTTTTTAATTCATGTTTCTCAACAATACTATTAAAAACATGTGCTGTTGCTGTTATGCATATTTCTTCAGTGATGCTTCTTAACAAAGTTGATATCACTGCTGGCTCGATATGCAAACGATACACCTGCCTATGGATCCTGAGGTTTTCTGATGCTTTCCGTATGTTGTTTAATGGCTAGTTTATGTAGTATTTTAATGTACAACACATGCAGACTTCTAGGGCATGGTACTGCTGTCTTTGGGCATCCATTCAACATATATGCAATATGAGAGGTTCTAATCCCACACATGAACTTGCAAAGTACTGCAAGTTATGTTCATATTAAAATGTTATAGATGAAGGCATTGTTACTTTTATATGTCACATTAGTACTTGTCACAGACAGTGTTGTACAGACCTTTGCATTGCAAAGGAATGCATACTGTTTATGTTAGCATACGCTGTCCACAGAATCGACTGCATAAATGGGTTCACACAAGAATATGATCACATGCACATCAGTGCCTTTCAGATGGCCAACCATCCTAGGGGTGACAACTTCTCCCCACAGGAAAATTAAATCATACCTGATAGGTTCATAGGTTCATACTAGGCTATCTGCCTTAGGGCATTTATAAGCCTAGCCAGAGTGTGTTTGGTTTTCGCCACCCAATTTAAATTAATTTTGCTATGCCCTTTTTCGAGGTTAGTATACTGTGCCTCTGTCTAACAGTGACACAGAAGTGATACCCAGGGTAAACCTATGATCTCCCATCCACTCATCAAGATTCCTCTTGAAGAGAGTCAATGAGGGACTCTGCCTAACCTGGACTGGGATTTTATTCCAGAGAGAAGGGAGCCTCTGGGTTATGAATGTGTCCCTCCAGCATGTCCTATTTATTTCAGTGCTGAGGTTCAAGTCTCTCGAGTGCATAGCTCGATGGGATTTAGATTTTCTGAGGTGCAGCATGTCCATTAATTCCGGGTTGGACATGGCTTTATACGTCAGGCACAGATCACCTCTGAGCAGGCGGTATGCCACTGAGTAGAGTTGGAGTTTCTTTAACCAGGCAGCATATGGCATCTGTTTGAGCCCTTTGATCCTCTTGGTGAGGTACTTTTGGGGTCTTTCCAGTTGCTGCAGGTGTCTGGTAAGGTACATCCCAAAAGGGGCATTGTACTCAATTATGGGCCTGATGAGGAATGAGTAAAGAGGCACGATGACCTCCCCTGATCTAGATGTGAATCCCTTCATGATTAGGTGGGCTATATAAAATGTTTTTCTAACCACTTTGGCCACGTGGTTGTCAAATGAGAGACTGCTATCAACTTGGGTCCCCAGGTCCCTAATTACTCTTCTGTACTTAATGGATTACCACCTATTTGGTAATTTGTGGGCACTTTGTTTTTGCCAAAGGGGATGACTATACACTTTTTGGCGTTTAGCCTGAGGCCATGGCTCTGGCACCAGTTGTCTGTTTCTATGAGTCCCTTTTGGAGGATGCTTGTGTCGGCTGGAGAGTCGATTATGGTGCCCAGTTTGCAGTCATCTGCGAACTTGGTGAGCCACCATCCTTCCATGTTGGCCTGTACCTCCGAGAAATATATACCGAACAAGAGAGGTCCCAGGACTGAGCCTTGTGGGACGCCATTTGTAACTGGTTTGGAGTCTGACATGGCTCCAGCAATTCTAACCATGTTGGTTTTGTCCTTGAGCCAGTTTGCAACCCATCTAGTGACATAGGGGTTTATATTTAAGCTGGTGAGCTTATCTATAATGCCCGAGTGGGGTATTGTATCAAAGGCTTTTGCGAGGTCCAGACAGGCTGTGTGGACCACCTTCCCCTTGTCAATGGCCTTGGTGACTGTTTCAAAGAAATCGAACAGGTTTAAGAGGCAGGATCTGCCCTTAACAAAGCCGAACTGGGTAGGATCGAGTGTCTGTAGGTCCCCAATATCTTTATTTATGAGGTCCATGATGATCCTTTCCATAGCTTTGCAGACCAAGCTAGTCAGGCTTATGGGGCGATAGTTTCCAAGATCCGTTGAGGCACCACCTTTGCGGAGAGGGACCACTGTTGCTGTACACCACTCTTTGGGTACATATCCTGTAGTAAGGCTGAGATTGAACAGTAGTTTTATGTTTGGGTTTAGCTCTTCTTGGAGTTCATGTAGGACGCAGCCCAGGACACCGTCTGGTCCCATTGATGCTGTGTGTTTTGCTTTGGAGAGGGCGGCTCTTACCTGAGCATCTGAGATGTCAGGGGGGCAGCACTCTGCTGGGATAGATATTTGCCCCTTTGGTGGGGGGGGGGAGTTTGTGCTGAACCTGTCAGCTGGGATGTTGGCAATGTCTGTGGGTTTGATGTATTTTTTGTCTTTTTGGACTAATTCTGAGCATATCTGTGAATTCCCACCCAGGTTCCTAACATAATTAAAGAAAGCCTTGTGATTATCCTTAGTGTCCTGTGCAATTTTTTTCTCGAAGCTGGCCTTAGACGATTTTATGAGTGCCCGTAGTTTTTTGCTAATACTGATCAGAGATGCCTTCCCTTTTTGGGATTTTGCTCTTTCATGTAGTAGCTTCCTCCTTCTATTGTACAGTTTGTTTATGGCTGGGGTCCACCAGACAGGACGTCTGCCTTTGGAGGATCGGGTCTTGGTTTTATTTGGGATTGCATGATCCATGCATTCCTGAAGGTGTCCATATAATGCGTTTATAAAGGATTCTGCGGTCTGGGCTGTATTTTCCACAGGCTCGGGGGCTTTGAAGGATTCCACCTCAGTTTTGAGGCATGTGAAATTTGCTTTAGAGAAGTTTTTCACTGTGGTTTTCTGAGCAGGGGGTTGGGTCGGGATGTGAATATCCAGTGAGATTACTTTATGGTCTGATCTTACCAGTGAGGGATACACTTCTGGTCTGGAGCATAGAGTCCCCATGTTGGTGATGATCAGGTCCAGTATGTTTTCCCCTCATGTGGGAGTGGTAACAAGATGTTCCATAGCATTTGAGTTTATAAATTCTAGGAACCTTTGTGCTAGGGTGTTGGAGCTAGAGTAATGCTCCCAGTCTATGTTTGGGTAGTTGAAGTCGCCCAATATAATGGTGTTTAGAGAGACCTTCATATTTTCCAGTGTTCTCAGGAAGGCCGAGTGGGGTTCCTGGGTTTGGGAGGGTGGTCTGTAGCAGGCTATAAACTGGAAGGCAGTTATACCCACTGTTAGTTGCACATGGATAGTCTCTGATGCTTCGTGCTGTGCCACCAACCTGGAGGTGTGGGTATCTTTGACGAATATTGATACTCCCCCTCCTTTTGTGGTTCGGTCCAAGTTTTGGGGCCAAAAAGCATGGTATGAGGTATAACCTGGTAGTGCTGGGGTGCTCTCGGGAGCCTTGAACCAGGTTTCTGTTACTGCACAGATATCGATGTTCTCCATGCTAAGGAGAGTTTCGAGTGCATGCATCTTGAGGTTTAGACTTCTGGCGTTGAGTAGCATTATTCTTAGTTTCTTATCCCTTGTGATACCTATGGAGGTGGGTTTGTCTTTTTGATGGTCTCTGGCAACATGAATGGAGGCTCCTTGGCCATTCTGGGAATACAGTTTGGAGACATGAAGTCTGGACTGACCTCACCAACATGATTAATGCTGTTACAGGTCACAACAGATCCAGTGATGTCTGTAGATGACACTGCTCAGACATGATCCTTCATGCAGCCAACAGATTAAGATAATATGAAAGATCAGGGGATGCTACTACTGGTGGTCCACCATTGACCCTCTGATCACAACATTTCTAGTCTCACTGCATACTATGAGAGGGGAGCAATGCATACCTGGTGGTGGGATTGAAGCTGGAGTTCCAAGCCAAACATGTATGTCTTTCTTCCAGTGACATGGATGGGTATATACAAATCACTGGTTATTGCTGTAGCATGCATATTCATGTATTGTTATTTTTGATTTACTGCAGCAGAGTTAAGCCATGCACACCGATCCACACAGGGTTAGGATGACGAACTTAAGTCTAATGACATGTATTCATACAACTGAGTTGCAGACAGTGCAGTCCAACCAATGTGTGTAATGCTGTTTGCATTAATCTTCATATGTTCAGCTACTTCAGGACAAAACCAGGGAATGGCAGATGAGTTTCTCCTTACTGTTACTGTGACCACTACCTGTTATTGCCTCTATCTCATTCATGGTATTGCTGTTTACTGTCATATTGTTATTTCCCTAATACTGTTTTTTTCACTATATTTTTTTCCATTAATTTGTGCATGAAACAAAAGAGCTGGGATGCCAGCCCACTAGGGGCTTCATCAGTTTTAGACCCTTCCTTCCTAAAAAAAAGTACAAAGGAGTATGGTATACAAATATTGTCAGCTGCAATCAAAATATTGTAGTATTTATAGTAGAGAGAAATAGACTCTGTCAATATTTAAAAATGTCCATACTGTTCAATGGTGAAATATTATGGAGAATGCACATTTATGTACAATGTGTATTAAACCAAAACAACATATACTCTGTCACTAATAGTACTATTGGCTTCAGTAAACAGGTGGGCTTGGCATAATGGTTAAGGTCCTTACCTCAGAGCCACAAGGTACAGGTTTTGATTCTGACCTTGGGATATTGGATAGACTTAAAATAGCACTTACAGGACAATGAACCTAGTATTCACCTACAAACTGCTGATCTTGTTTAGTGAATGAGTGTGAGCATGTATTTGGAGTGCTGTATTATACCATGCAAAACATCTTCAGGGGATTCATAAAAAGACTGACAAGGTGTATACCAACTAATATGGTGATGTTAACATAAGGGTGTAGATATGTTTTGGGATAAGCTCATCATTAAGTTTCTCAATCACCAGCCAGTGGGAGCTGCAAGCTCACTAGCTACTAACCCAGGAGGTAGTGATGGCCAGTATGTTAACTTGTTCGGGGATACTTTGTTGGAACCTTACAGATTCAAAGGTCTATGGGGCCCAGTTATCCTGGAGCAACAAGTGAACATACTATAGGGGTATTGAGGGGTAGAGAAGGTAAAAAAGGGAAACTGTGGGTAACAACATGGACTACTGCAGATATTAACAATTCTATAAAGAGGGAGAAAGTGTTAATGATGATGCAGATATTATGTTAAAACCTTGAGCTTTAAAAAAAAATTAGGAGTGGGGATTTAAGCAACTACACTGAACAATGGAAGTCAGTCAAGATAATTAAAGATGGCAAAGGCAAATGGGTGAAAGGCAAGTGGTTGAAAGGGGACATACAACTGGTCCTGAGTTATTTTTTATGGGTTCAGTGCAAAGAGACCAAAAGTTTCCCATGACTGGCTGAAGAATTTGCAGGCACTTAAGAAAGAAGGAGACAGAGAAATCATAATGAGTGATGTCAATGTGGTGTTATACCTCAAAAGGGAGGATAGGACATTTGGAGCAACTGAATTTCACAAGTGCAGTCAAAAGCCCTAGCTGAGGGGATGAGGCAGGAGAGGCTGTTTTATATATATATATATATATATATATATATATATATATATATATATATAGTAACAATTAAGACCAAGAGAGGTAGGGTTTACATTTTTTAAACTTTGAATAGGTTAGGCAGATTAAGAGTGGATGGGAAAACTTTTGAGAAAATCAAAACTGTATATTGTGGAGGAAGAAACTGATCAGATCATGCCATAGTTAAGATGAACTGGCAACTAGAGAATTGGATGTTAGGTGGATAGAGATGGAATCCTGAGAACTGGATGAGGAGAGATGATACCAAATGGGCATGGGATATGGTTAGGGAGATGGATGACTTAAAGAAAAATGCCATGAGTGCACTGAGAATTGTGAATGAGATGGGGTGAAAGCTGCCTGAAGGAGTAACATTATGTCTACAAGAGGGAAATGGGAAAAGGAAGTATGCAAGAAGTGAGGGTTGTAGAGGATAGAGTTAGGGAGTTGTAATGCACTGAGGAGGCTGAAGCTCAGGATATAAACGGGCAGGAAAGTGGTCATAAGGGATTGGCTAAAAAACTATGAGGAATTATAAATAAAAGCTGAGCTGGAGCAAATGGGGAAAGGAATAAGGGAAGAGACAGACATCAAGATGCTGATGTGAAAGGTCAAGAATCAGAGAAAGAAAGCTTAGATCAGTTTACTAGAAAATGAAATGGGTAAATAAAACCCTACGAGAAAGCAAATAAGGCTGCAATTACATTAGTATTTCTCTGAGCTTTATAAAAGAATCGATCCCAGGTTATATCTGTTAATCAACAGAGAGGATATAAGGTGTGTGAGGAGGAGCAAGAGAGAATAAATTTGCTGATAGGAAAGGGAAAGGTGATTGAGGCCATTAGACATCTATAGTGAGCAGATCAAATGTATACCCCATTGATTTCTATAAAAGACTGAGGTGTCAGGTGAGCAGTATACTGACACATCTGTCCAATTCGATTATAGAAAAGGGGAGACTAACTCTGTGGGAGAGACTACATCAATGGAACTGTATAAACAGAAAGGGAAAACAACGGTTGCCAAAATTATACCCCTCTTTGTGATGTAAATATCAAAGTGTTTGCTCTATTCTGACAAAAATATTGGAGAAAGTCCTTCCAAGATTTATAGTAAATAAGCAAGAAAGTTTTATTGAAGGCAGATCATGCATGGACCACTGTTGTACTCTTTTACATTTTATAGCATTGGCTAAGGGAAAGGGCCAGGATAAGGCAAGAGTTATGTTAACTGACATTGAGAAAGACTTGGTCTCATGAGACTTAACGATAGAGACCAAAACAGAGGCCATTGGAGATGGTAGGTGGTTGAAAGGCATAAAATCCCTTTATAGGGTCCCAAAGGTATGGGAAAATGGTGGATTTATAGAATAAATAATGGAAGGAGGAAATTATCAGGGCTGTCTGTTACCACTAGGATTATTTTTAATGGTCATTGAATGTGGTGCAGACTGTAAGGAAAGTTCAGTGAAGCAGAATAATGGTACAAAAAGTAGAGGTATTTATCTGTTTTCAGATGATGGCAAGTCACTGCCACTTGAGGATGTCACTCTGCAATCAATGGGAATAATGAAAGATGTCTGGTAGTTCTGAGAGTGTGTCCGGGCTTCATTACCATCAACAAAAGTCCAGAATGATTAGTATTGGAACTAAACAGATGGAGAGATGTTCACGCTCCCTAAAAGGATGGAGGTGGGAGAGTATTTGGGACTTAATGTTTATAAAATGGTAGTAGAAATTGGAGAACAGAAATTCATATATCTGAAGGTAAGGATATGAAAAACATTAGACACATGGACAGGTAGATTTGCCACACTTGGTAGAATAGAAATAATTTACACAATAGCTCCACATATAATTTATTTTGGGTGGCATATACAAATCAGCCCACTTATTAAGATTAATGGAGATAGCCAATTAGTTTGTGGCAGGTCTGGGTGGAAAAGTTAATGAGGAATAATCGCAATGGATAGACTTAGAGTTCACAGGAAAGCTGGAAAATGGGGTATGCTGGATAGTAGGAAATATGAAACCACTATAAACATTGTGCAAGGGCTGAGAGGCATAGAGAATAAAAATTTGGTATGTGTTGCTTGGGAAAAGACTGAAAGTCTGGGAGTGGTAAAACAATGAACAAGACAGTAAAGAGAGGAAGATTCATAGTTTGTTAGGTTGTTAACTACACGTCACAAACAAATTGGACAGAAGCATTAGGGGTCTAGGGGGGAGCTGCCCTAAGAAGTTGTGGAGGAGGCTGGTAAACTGAGTAGAAAAGGGCATTAGAGAGGTGAGGAAGCAAAGAAATGAATGGTTATCTTTCCCATTTCAAAAAAAGAAATATAATCTACAGAAACAAGGTTGGTTGTTGCACCAAGGGATATCTCAGAGCTAGCAACCAGAGTATTCAGAAGAGCATGTACAAGAACAAGGATAAACATAAAGATACAGATGAAGAAATAGTGAATTATGAGGTAGGCTTAGTTTTAGGAAAGAATTAGAGCTAAGTAAAAATGGGATGGACTGGTATTATCTCTAGGAAGTTTGCAGAGCTTTTTGGTAAGCTTAAGGATCACAGGATGTGATATCCTCAGAAGAATGGTTTTAGAAATGAGTATTAGCAATGATGAAGATGTTTAAAGTGGTTTGCCTTGTTGAGGATCAGTATCGAAGAATGGTGCACAGGCCATACTGAAGCCTTTAAAAATACACCAGGAATGATGGTATCCATCCACAGAGTTTTGGAGATGTGGGAGAAAAATGCAGATTGGATGTATTATAAGGTGGACATGAAGGGAGGTTGTACCACTATGGAGGGAGATAAAAAAGTTTGGAGTAAGTTACTGGGGAAGAAGACGCCAGTCAGTATGACTTATGCCTTTTTGGGGTGCTTAAAAGAAAAAAAAATGGGCTGTAGAAAAAGACTAGAACCTCAACCACTCTGTACAGACGTGAGATGGATGATAGCTAAGGCTTGGAAAGGGGAGGGTCTGGAAATTTATACAGAAAAAGAAGTGAGGATTTGTATGCAGTAACTATGGTGGGGAATGCTCAATGGATGATATGGATATGTAAGAATGGTGTTCAATGATGGGCAAACCAATCAAGCAAAGAGACCAGAGTGAAGGATGGAACAGGTCAGACTAAAGTTGTAGTGGAATAGGAATGGTAGTACCAAGTACAGGTGCATGGATTATCAGAGATATGATACAATGTGTCCAAACAGGGGT
>NC_056735.1:524860017-525040017 GCF_019279795.1 Protopterus annectens | reverse complement strand
ATATATATATATATATATATATATATAATTTATTTAGTTATTTTAACATTATTTTACCAGGATAAATCCGAATGGACACAAAGTGCCT
Organism: Protopterus annectens; assembly: GCF_019279795.1. Taxonomy (NCBI): domain Eukaryota; kingdom Metazoa; phylum Chordata; order Ceratodontiformes; family Protopteridae; genus Protopterus; species Protopterus annectens. The sequence continues at coordinate 525,039,929 of NC_056735.1, read as the reverse complement.
GTTTTCAGTGGAGTCCTGGGGAGAAAAGCTCCAAGGAAATTAACAGAATACATACATGCTTTAGATAACAATAAAAAAAAACTGGTATACAAGGTAAAAGAAACAAAGAGATACAAGAACAATTTTGTAAAACAATAAGATACTCAAACAATAAGATATTCAAACAATAAGATACTCTGGAGTAGAACCCCTATTTGCAATATTTACAACAAAAAAATACATATCAGGTGAGTATATCAGGTGAGAATATAGTGTATGCAATGGAGGCATACAGTGGGTCTCTTATATGGTGTAGTGGTCTTCAAGGGTGGTCTTTGCAGTTACAAAGAGGGTTAGCATAGAGGTGTGAATTAATAAGGCCCTTGAAGGTGCTAGTGTGACTTTGTTGCCTGAGTTCAGGTGGGAAGGTGTTCCATACTTTAGCAACATCACAAGAGATTAGGGCCTCCCCAGCGTTGTTATTGCATGGGTTGATTTCAATCAGGTTTTTTGTTACATGTACATATATATATATATATATATATATATATATATATATATATATATATATATACATAGATAGATATATGGTTTACAAACAAGTTGTTGAATGGCAATTTATTGAACCCAGAAAAACCCTGGTGCAGCTGATGAAAAAATGCAATTGTTTTGTACAAGATTACAATACAGTGGGGATTTGGTAATTTGTCCTTTCCTCACTGTAGTGTGATCTCAGAGTTGGTGCATATGATTAGTAGGGGGTGTGGTTGGCTCATCCCCCTGGGGGCTGCAAGGTGGCTTGCCCCTGCAAAAATCAAGATTGCTTCTTTTCTTTTGTTTTTGTCGTTCAGCTGCTGACTGAGAAGTTGTGCTTGATCATTTGCCATTTGATGCCTTTCAGTTTTGATGAGCTAATATATATATATATATATGTGTGTGTATATATATATATATATATATATATATATATATATATATATATATATATATATATATATATATATATATATATATATATATATATATATATATATATATATATATATATATATATATATATATATATATATATATATATATATATATATATATATATATATATATATATATATATATATATATATATATATATATATATATATACATATATATATATATATATATATATATATATATATATATACACACACACACATATATATATATTAGCTCATCAAAACTGAAAGGCATCAAAGAAACTTTACATCTAATCCCAAAACACCTAAAAACAAAATCTGAAAGCATTTATTTGAATGAAATTACATTTAAAACTACAAATATAGTTAAGTAACCATCCAAAACTTCACCCCCACATGTACACCCTTAATTAAATATACAAACTCTTATGTTTGCACACCTGCAAATAAAAGAGAAAACACTGCACATACTGAATTACTACTGGTGCACAAATTTGTGGGTAGGCCATAGCAAGCTACAAATGGTGCACTAGACTAATTTCTTGTAATTCCTGGCACACTACACCTACACCAGACTAGAATTAATTCTGAATAACCAGGTGCAGTGTTTTTTTATCAAATATGATTAGACCAAATGTATTTTAGGTCAAATTTTTAGATATCTTCAGTTTAGACCAAATGATTCTTAGATGAATTGTCATTTATCAATATATATATATATATATATATATATATATATATATATATATATATATATATATATACACACACACACACACACACACACACACACACACACACACACACACACACACACACACACATGTATATATATGTGTGTCACAAAGAAAGAATGAGAGATAATGTTTAAAAAATTCTTAACTATGTGTTAATATGGATATAATATTAGTGGGAGATTTTAACTATAATGTAAGAATAAATAAGAAAATAGTAGTAATGTTATAATAAATTAAATAATGAAAAGTGGCAAACTGTATATATGGGACAATATACATTGGACTTATAGAAGATGTGAGATTAAAATTGAAATTGATTATTTTTTAATATCAGATAGTTTGAAAATTTTACAGAAAGTATAAAAAAGACAGGGTTCTCATATCATACATTGATATAGATAAGAGTACATGAGAAAGAATAATATATAAGAATAGGTAAAGGAATTAAAAGGCTGAATGAAAAGGAGTTAAAACAACATGATAAGACAGAAATAAATTGTGGAAACATCATGTAAACATAAGAATATGTTATGAAAATTTGACAAGCTGGTAGATATGTCTTAAAGAAAAATATAAAAAATGTTTCTTGGAATGTATAGAGAACAAGAGAAAGAAAGAAAAAAACAAAATACAGAACATTAATCAAGCAATATTTTCAGATTTAATAAACAAGGAAAGAACTTTTTTATGAAAAAAGAAAAATAAATATACCAAATTAATCAAGTAAAGGTTAACAATTTACTATATAAACAAAGATATTGCTTACAAGGAAGGAACGAAGTTGCATCTTATTTAAATACATTTTTGAAAGAAAAGGAAAAAAAGTGATACGGGAGTTAAAAGATAAAGATGGACATAAAGTAACACAGGAAGGGATATGTGAAAGTATCAAAGAACATATAATACAATCGTTTATTAAAAAATAAACAAAACATAGTCAAACATGTGAAGCTAACAAATTTATTAAAGAAGATATTATTAAAGATAATGAAAGTTTGGAACAAAATACAAGCAGGAAAGAGCTATGTGAAGTTTTAAACAACATTAATAAGAATACAGCAACAGGGTTAGATGGTTTTGAATATCATATCTACAATGAAATGGAAAACTGGAAAAAAGTTATATTTGTAGAAATATTAAATAAGTGGCTAGAATTGGGAATAGTTGATGAAGAAATATGTACCAGAGTTATAATATTCTTATGAAAAAAAGGAGAAAAGGATGACATAAGGAACTGGAGACCAATAGTACTAAATAATACAGACTATAAGCTATTTATGAGAATAATAACTACAAGGTTAACAAATAAAATTGATAAGTTACTTGATCAGTCTTTGGTAGAAAGGGAAAAGCTAATAAAAGAAGTAATAAATGATATAAACAAAAAAGTAGAAGCAAAGATCATGATAGGAGATTTAAGTAAGGCATTTGACAAAATACACTATGATTCTTAAAACTAATACAAGTAATTAAATCAACATATGAAAAGATTAATGTTAAAATAAATGTAAATAGATGGATAGCTGAAACAAAAATAAAAATAGAATGTGGGATAAGACAGGGATGTCCAGCTAGCAGCATTATTTTTTCTTTAGTCATGAATGTCATAGTGAGCAAGATTAATAAAATGACAAATATTGTAGGATATAGGATAACAGACAAATTGTATTTATGTATAATATATAAATATGCAGATGATATTATGTCAATCACCAAAAATAAAGAATGGAAGAAAGAAATAAGTGAAAGATTAAATAAAAGATTGGTCTATGTATAATGAATAAAGATACTAAAAAACAATGTTTTAAATAAACATTAAGCAATGAATGGAAGGTAAGGACTCTAACACTACTACCAATAGCAAAAGCAAGCCATTGTTTAACAAAGGGAATACATTTATTAAGCACTTTCGTCTCATACAATGTTAAGACTTCATCAGACATCATTAAAATCACAAAACTCCACTTAAATCCTTAATTCAAAGTCACATGATTCTAATCAAACATTCTACCATCAAACTTAAAGTGCCCAAAACATATTTTACACATATATACTTGTCTTAAACCCAACACATACATCTACAAATATGAAGATAAAAAAATGGGGAAAAAATTATATATATATATATATATATATATATATATATATATATATATATATATATATATAAAACTCCAATGGACTAAAAAAAAGGCACACTGATGCTGAACGGATATTAAGCTTTCATTCTTGTTAAGGTGCTTGATAGCCATTCAGCATCAGTGTGCCTTTCTTTTAGTCCACTGAAGTTCAGATTTTTTATAATTCTAAGTCTTCACATTTTGTGATATATATATATATATATATATATATATATATATATATATATATATATATATATATATCAAGGAAGAAAAAGGAAATAATAGCATTCCTGAGACTATCTACACTGTGCTTTTAATTTTAAAATACAGCCAGTTGATGTTATTTCATTAAGCCCTGGCCAACCAACCACTTTCAAACATAAGATCCAATATAATTCTCTTTTTGCTAACCATAGTTGCCAAGGACTGCCCCTAGAGTTTTCCTTAACTTGCTCAATAACAACAAATTTAAAATTGTGTCCAGGATAATCTAATATATGCTTAAATAAGGCATTGGTCATTTCATGCATCTTAATTTCATAAATACACTCATATATTCAATTTTTTAATTTACATTCATTTTTTCCTATATAGAATATAGAACAGCATCAACACAATGCTCCATATGTTACACCAACAGTGTTACTGTTCAATTTACCTTTAATTTTCATTTGATACCCATTAACATCAAATAGTTCCCCTGTACTAATATATTGACTAATATATTGACATAAGGTACAGGTCCCAAATTTTCCCATAAAATAAGATTTAATATTATCCCTATCAATAATTGGTTGTTCCATCAAGTTTTTCAAGTTAAGGCCCTTTATGTACACTGCTAGGGGCTTTTTACTTATATTCAGCCTAACAGACTGTTTTTTCTTTAATACAGACCAGTTTTTAAAAATCACATCTCTAACCTATCATAGTCAATGGTAAAATTAGTAATAAAGGAAAGCTTAAACTTATTCTGTTCCTTATCATTATTTTCCCCCAAAACCTTTGGGGTACTATTAAATCAATATTTGCTGAAATGAGAATTGGTGTAAAAAAACTTGTCCTCTTATTAATAACTCCTATTTTGATCTCATTAACAAAATCAAGTGAATACCCTCTTTTTAAAAACATATTCTCTAATAGCGCACATTCTGACAAAAAAAAAAAAAAAAAACTTCATATAGGGAGACCATCCATGTGGCCCTAACAAATTGCCCCTTCTCAGCAGCTCTTTTTTGTGGCTTTGGATGGGAACTATTATAATGCAAAAAGGAATTTGAATACATAGCTTTCCTGAAAATCTTTGAAATATACAATACATGAAAATCCACCATGATCACCCCCCAACCCTTATCTGGCTTCATAATTCTAATATTCATATGCCTAAGTAATTTCAATAAATCCCTTTCTTCAAAACTTAAATGACTCATAATTACTCAGAGAATTATTTAATACATGATGTAAGTCCAACTTGCACATCTTTTCAAACAACATCAGTGTAGGGTGTACTGGTGGATTACAAACACTTGGAACCAGAAAGTCAACTGATAAATCAGCATGTGATCCACCTAACAATACATTATGATTAAGCTTTCTCATAAACAATTTCATATAGATAAATATATTTGCCACATTAGTTCTTACCACCGGAACAAAAGTAAATCCTTTAGAAAATAAATCCACTACCCTCGAGTCCAACGTAATTGACCTAAAATTAAAATATTAACATCTCCAGTCGACCTGGTAATGATATAAGGTATTTTGTTTATCTTGTTGCTCAAAATCACTCCACTTCCTAATTCTGGTAACAGTTCCAATTCTGCCTGCCTTTCTGCTGTTGTTGAGAAGGTGGTTGGGAGGGGTGCAAAGGGTTGTCCAAATTTGATTAAACCCAATGCTGTCCTTGATTCTGATATCTCTCCTTTATCCTTTCAGAACAATGTGAGTCTGGAGGTTCCAAAGGGTCATTCCTCCTATCTTCCTGTTCAATAGCATCATTGATATTAATGTTCCTGTTGCCATAATTGGCTGAAACAACAGAATCCTGATATTTGTAATCCCATTCTTGAGAAAGGGGTGGATTTGGATATGCTTTATTTAATAGATAATCATTACGATCCCATTCAAGTTTTTTGATCTTATGCTCTTTTATTTTACTGATTTGATTATCAATTTTCTTAAAAATCTGTTGATAATCAGTTTGATATTGCTCATATAGTAAATCAGTGGTTATCATAGTATCCAACTCTTGAACTTCCCTAATAAGGTCTTCCCCTAGTTTAGAATTATGTTTAATGAGTAACCCCATGTACTCGCACCCATGTTGATCAAATAAAGCCAATAATTCATGATGTATGGCTGAATTCCTTACCAACTCCATTGGAAACTTCCAAGTTCTTAACTATTTTGGAACCTGGTTGCCTTAATACATTCAACCAGGTATGCATTTTCCAAACTTTCAAAAGCTTATGATAATAAATGTCTAAACTTTCTATCAAGGTTCCAGCAGCATGCGGGACCCTTGATTTGGTAAAAAACACATTTTGCTGTAAGTAATCCTTTAAATTGGGAACTCCAGAACTCATTGGGTTTACTACAGATGCTGAATTAGTAAACCCATAACCTTGCCCAACAGTCAAGGACACTCCAATAGAAAGTTCAGTCCTAAAATGCTGCCCTTTTTGACAGGATGGCGGAATGTTACTTATTTCATCAGGATACCACTTATTCACATCAGTACATTCAGAGTCCAAAAATAACAGTTGTAAAGCAGAAGAAGATCAAAGACCCATCTGTACAAAGCAAACACAAACTGCAACAAAAATACTAAAAAACAATTATTTAAAATTTAAATAAACATAAAGTGATGAACAGAAGCTAAGGACTCTAACACTAATACTAGTAACAAATGCAATCTGTTTAAAACATATTTTATACATATATACTTATAGATAAGTATATATGTATCAAGCACATATTGAGCACTTTAAGATTAAGTGTAGAAGGTTTGATTAGAATCATGTAACTTTGAATTAAAGTATTTCAGTGGAGTTTTGTGATTTTAATGATGTCTGATGAAGTCTTAACATCATATGAAATGAAAGCACTTAGTAAACATGCTCCCTTTGTTAAACAATGGATTTGTTTTGTTTGTTATTAGTAGTATAGTTGGAGTCCTTAGCTTCTATTCATTGCTTTATGTTTATTTAAATGTATGTATAAATGAAGAAAAAAGTAAAACTTTTGGATGTAATGGAAACATAGGAGATATATAATTTAATGAGTAAACTATAGATGTATTAGGAATAGTATTTGGATTAAATGACTATAAAAATAATGGGAAAAAGTGTTTCAAGAAATAATGGATCCATGTACCTTTTGGAAAACATTTAGTTTATCATACAGGAAGAAAGTGTATTTGATAAATTCTATTTTATTAGGTAAAATAGCATATATTGCTAATGCCTATATGATACCAACACAATATGAAAAATTATATGTTCCTTCATATGGGGATCAAGATTGAATGCAGTCAAGAGGTGAATTTTGCATATGAAGAAAGAACTATGCAGCATCATTGAATCTATATAGAGCTTTAAAATGTTATACAAAATAAAATTTAAAAAATTACATAGCTTATGTTCTACTATAAATATAATTTTTGGGGGAAAAATGAAAATAAGGAAAAGACTTAAATGTGTTATGAATGAAGATATAAAGGAATACCAAAATAAAATTATATTATGGAAACTAAAAGTGAATATGACTGAAAAGAATAGAAAAGAATGGTATTTAAATATTATGAGAGCATATTATTTTATTGACTCTTGGAAACATTGAGTTATAAAAAAAGAAAGCAATAACAATGAGATACAAATAGTAGAAGAATATATATTAATGTAATGACTTCCTATGGAGACTTTCTTTAGATAATTTGCCTGTTAAGGCAAATATGGCCTATAAAAGAAAATAAGACAGAATTATGTATTAACTGTGGTGAATTCGAGACAACTGATTCTGTGTTTTTGAACTGTTTGAGAGTGAATAAGTTATGGGGAAGAGATATGTAAGAACAAAATGCTAGAAGGTTTTACAGAAGTTGAGCAATTAAATATGGACATGATTAAATATGGTTATTATGGTCAGAAAAAAACAAGATGTGAAGAAAATTGATAGAAGAATACTTTTTGCTTCATGGACATTATAGACTGAAAGACTAAATGAAATTAAATTTAATGGAAAATGGATACTAGCAGAAAATCTACAGAAGATACATTTTTGGTTATGGAAAAAGGATGGGGGTAGTGTTTATTAACATAAAGTTAAGTTATTGTCAAAAGTGTAAATAATTGTAAATAATGTAAATATGTAAATGTAAATATGTATATAAGTGTTTCATATATAAGTGATATTAATCAATAAAACAACCCTACTCGATGTGTTGCAGGTAGAACTGAAGCATGATCACAGACTTCCTGCCTCCATTCTTTGCACAGTGGCTTGGAGAAGCAGGGAGGGTAGGAAATGGAGTCGCAGGAGCTTGGCTTTGATGACACTACATTTGTGAAGGCACTGAACCTTCAGCTAGTAACAGACAAGCCAGAAGATGATAGGAGAAAAGAGAAGGCAGCTGAACCTTCAAACTTGTATATATTTTAGCATATCAGAAGAGAAGGCAGTTAAGCCTTCTGAACAGATGTCTGGTGTAATTGTAGACTAGAGAAGAGAGGAGAATATTGGTGAGTCTTCTTCTGGTGCAAATGGACCTGAGGAAGGCAAATTCAGGAGAGGGGAAAAAGCAGTCAAGCCTTTAATGGATTCTGAAGATTTATTTCAGGAGCAGTTATTCAGAGAAGAGGAAGAAACAACTAATGGATGTAGCATTACAACCCTCCACTCAGGTGGTTTGCAGGATGATTGACTTTTGGACCATCCAAATACAAGTGAACCAGAGAGTTGGAGAGAAACTTTATGGGTGACATCATGGAAAAATGCATTATCATCAGGAAGAAAATGTATGCAGAAAAGGTGAAGGAAAGCAGAGAAAAAAGGAAGATATGAATAATGGAGGGACAAGGGAAAAGAGGATGAAGGAATGGACAGGTATAAAGTTTGGGATAATGTGGTAATGCATTCAGGTACAAAGGCATCTGAGATAAGACATTTTATTCACATAAACAAGGGCATTTTCTGTGATATTATATTTGAGACTGGTTATAGGTTGAACAAATTTTTGGAAGAATATGCAAAAAGTAAGACTGTTATCCATGGAACAGGTATGTGCTTAAAGCGCTAAGCAGAGAAACAAAAGGAAAAAAGTATTCAATTTAAAACAGAAGTGAAAAAAGACTTTGAAAAGATGATTAAGTAAAATGTGTAAAGATATTATGGACATCTCTAATACTTTCGATAACAGAGATTTATGGAAAGGAAGATAGGATGGTAGAATTTAGGGTTGGAAATGGAGAATTAAATTATTGTACATATCCCCAGTATTATAAAAGTTGAAGGTGATAAAGGTTCTGTGAAATACTGAAGCTAGACAAAAACATTTTTTGTGGGAGATCAGATAATTTAATTAGTAACAGTGATACAAGGAAATGTTATATATATGAAGAAATGGAACATTATGCAAAAAATGTGATTTAAAATGTTACAAATAAAAAAAAATAAGCGTCATGTGTGGATGGATTGCAAAGAAAGTATAAGTATTGTAAAAGGAGAGTCAGATAATCACCAAAAAGAAAAACAACAAGAACAAACACATAAAGAACAGGAAATAGAGAGAGAAGATAATGATAAAGGTGGAAAAATAGAGAAGAAACTAATAAAGAAAAAAGAAATAGAGGAAGATTCAGAAATATGTATTAATTAAGATATACAATGGAATGTAGTGATGGAAAAGAAAAATTCAATTGATAAAAGGGTGACAGAGAGAAAACAAAAATTTATAGGAGTCACTATAAAATATAAAAAGAAGGGGAAAGGAAGAATAGAGTTAAAAACATGACAGCAAGAATATTGAAAAAGAAAGAAAAAGACAAATGTAGAATAGTAGCTGTAAATGTAAATAGCAAGAAACATTTATTTAGAAGAAATGGGTATTCTATAATGGTGCAAAAGACTCCACATGTCTAGTAGTTTTGGAAGTCATACAATTTTTAAATAACAATGAAATGATAGAAAGATTATGGGGAGGTAATATTTACAATTTGAGAAGAGAGGCTTGTACGGGTATATGTATTTTATGTAAGGAATCAGTTAAAATATCAGATATGCCTTTGGTTCTAATTAGTAGAATAACAATTTTAGAAATAAAGTAGAGGGTATGTACATATAGAATTATTGCTCTTTATGCATATGTCACAAGCAAAGAATGAGAAATATACTTAAAAATTGGATTATACAGTACTAAAACTGGATATTATAATTACTAGGGATTTTAATTGCAACTTGAGAAGAAGAAAAAAATAGTACTGAAGTAAATAAAATATTAGAGGTAATCAGGTCTGGTAAATTTATGATATGGAAATCTAATAGATGAATGTATAGTAGAGGTAAGCATAGGGCAAACTTAGATTATTTCTTGATATCATCAGGGGTAAAGACAACAGAAGAAGGTATAATAGAAACAGGGTTTTCAGATCATGTAGCTATTTGGATAGAGAGTAAACTAAGAAGAGAATATATAAAAATAGGAAAGGGATAAAGAGACAAAATGAAAAAAAAAGATAATTGACTGTAATAGAGAGTTGGAAAGAGCATGCTGGTATGAAATAATTTTATAAAAACTGGTCTGAGTGGTAGATAGTATTTAAAGAAAAATACAAGAAATGTTATATGGAATGGCAGTTAGATAATAGGAGAGAAGCAAAAAAGATGTTATGGAAAACTAAGTAATGAAGCATTTAATAATATAGAAAGAAATGTCACAGAATATTTTATTAAGGAAAAAGAAATATACAAGATGAATCAAGAAAAAACTAAAAACTTATTATAAAACAATGATATTTTCTGTAAGGAAAAAAAGGAAGAAGTGGCTCCCTATTTAAGTAAACTACTTGAAGACAACAATAATATAATGAGAGAGATGAAATATATAACAGGAGTAATACACAACAGGCAAGAAAAATAATGGAAATAGTAGAATATTATGTAAAAGAAAAGATAGAGAAGAAGTAATGGAAGGTTAAAAGACTTCTAGCACAGGATAATATAGACAAAGTGAAATACTTCTAGAAGAAGTGGACAGAATATTAATGTTATTCAATGTAGAATTGACATCAAGACCTGATGAAAAAGTATCAAAAGTGCAAGATATGTAAATCAGGCACAAAATGCTTTCTGGATGTGTTGAATGAATTGTTGAGTGTGGGATTTAAATATAAAGAATTATGTAGTGGTATTTTAAAGTTTATATGGAAAAAATGGATAGACATGAAATAGAATTGGTGACTAGTAGTGTTAAACAACACAGATAAAACATTTTTAAGTATATTATACAGAAAAGAATGGAAGTTAAAATACAAAACATTAAAGAGGATACAGATTATAGTGTTAAAGGTAAAGGCAGCCGGGAATTATTTATGATAGTTAGAGAATTAGTAGATGATTTTATACACAGAAAGGAACAAACAATCATGATAGGTGATCTGAGTAAGGCATTTGATAGAATACAACATGAAATATTATGGGAAATATTTCAGTCTTACAATATTAATACACAGATAACAAATGTATGCACTACTGCTCACAAATATAACAAAAATAAAGGTGTTGGTAAATAGTTGGCTAAGTTAGGAGATGGATATAAAGAGAGGAATAAGACAAGGGTGTCCATTAAGCAGCTTAATGCTTGCATTGGTAATGAATGTGATATTAACTCACATAAATCAAGATATTAGGAAAGAAGGATATGTTACTAAGGAGGATATAAAATTACCCATTAAGTTATGTTAGATAATATCAATATAATGCAAAATTTGAAATGGAAGACAGGAACACTGAATTATTTAAATGAATGTCTAAAGTCTATAGGTTTATATCTAAACAGAGAAAAGAGTAAATGATTGGAGAAAATAAATAGTCTGGGGAATACATATAAAACAAGAAATAAGATAATACAAATGGAAAATGATAGAACAAATGAGAAATACATGTATGTTTTGGAGAACTTAAATTCAATATGAATGGCTAAATGGCTCACTTAGCTAGTGTACTTAGCATATCACTGGAATTTGAAAAGGAGATATAAACCATGGTGTTCTCATTTATATGGGGTTATAGACTTACCAAAAGGGGCACTTTATATGTTGCAAAAGAAGAGAGAGGTCTAGGATTAATTAATCCTGTGATTTATGTAGCTTCATTGAATTTGTATTAAATTCTTAAAAGGTTGAAAGATGATAATGGGGGATTACTAACTAGGATATTAAAATACAAATATGAAAAAGAATAGAAGTTAGCATAAAGATTTAAAAGGGGGAAAGAGGGTATGAATACTGAAACACAACTTATTCAGGAAAATATATTATTATGGAAAATAAATATGGATAAAATTGAAAATGAAAGAAAAATATGGTATACAAATATTATGTGCAAGTTCTGTTTTGTATACCCTTGGAGAGATCTACAGGATGACAAAAAATCAAATCTATAAAAGCAAGAACAGAGACATTCAACACATTAGAATGCCAGGATTTGTTGTGAGGCTGACTGTAAATAAATTGCCAGTGAAGGCCAATATGCCTTATAAAAGTTGAGAGGAAAGAACATGTAATTATTGTTCAGAAATTGAAACAGCTGAAAATGCATTTCTGAAATGTAAACGAATTGTGAAACTTTGTGAAAAAATAGGAGACATCAAATATTTTGATGATATAAAGGGGTGGAAGATGTAAATATGGACATGATTGACATTGGATTTTAGAAAAATGGAAACAAGGAGTATATTTATAAGACATAAAAGATTAAAAGAATGTTTAATGTAATATGGACTGGATGGAATGGAAAAGAGAAATAGATAATGAGATCATGTTTAATGGGAAATTGAACTTGGCAATAATACTGGAAAAATAAGATTTTGGCTTTAGAAAATGGAGTAGGGGGTCAAAATTTAAGAAGAAAATGTTATGTATAAATGAAAGATTGAAATGTGTATATAGAGATGCATATAATGTACTTAATACTGTAAATAATGTAATATTCTAAACATATTGTAAATACTGCAAATATGTTTCATAATAAAGGACCCCTACTCTTTTTGATAGGTGCCATGGGATATTTTGCATCCATCTGAATTACCACCTACTCAGTCAGATGAGGCCTCTGTTAATATTTACTCCTATAATTGTATTCAGATTGGTTGAACATTCAAAATGTTGAATTTTTTTGCCTGCTTAAGAGACTAAATTTTCTTGATGCCAAATGTTTGTGTATAAGAATGTAGTCCAGAATGAAGTGGGAATTTGCCCTTTCCCCACTGTGTGATCTCAGAGTTGGTGTATATAATTAACAGAGAGTGTAGAGGTGCAAGGGAACTTTCTTTTTTTTTTTTTTTTTTTTGCCTACGTCTTTTTAGAATGGCCTTTTGTATTTGACCATTTTTGTGTTTGACAATTCTCTAAGGTAAACAAAATCACAGATACACAGACACACACACACACACACACACACACACACACGCATGTAAACACAAACACACACACATATATATTGGCATGCTTACTTTAATCAAACTACCCAAATATTGAGGCAACACCATTGACAGCTAAAGGTCAGCAATGAAAATGTCAGCAGGTCACTACACATGTGCCAGGAATAACCTCACTGCATGCAACAAAGACTACAAAAAAAATGTACCCCCACACACCCCTGCTAATTATAAATACTAGCTCTGAGATCACATAGTCTCTAGGGAAGGTCCATGTTCCCCAATCCTAGAGATTGTCAATCTTGCACACAAGGTCGAACATCTGTAGACCAAAGTGTGTCGACAAATATATGTCGACATATGGGAGTTTTGATCAGCTTATCTATCTATATGTACACACATACATCATCTATTATATATATATATATATATATATATATATATATATATATATATATATATATAGTGTATATGGAGCCCATTCAGAAGATAGACTCAACTGAAAGTTGAACTTCATATGGTTGAGACCTTATGACAGACTTTCTGAAATGTCGAATGGCAGAAAAAATAAAAATCTACATTGTTGTAGGGGACAAGTCCCCCTGCATCAAACCCTGAGATCACACTACAGTGGAAAAAAGAGTAATTTTTCCAATCCCAACTGTACCATGATCTTCATTCAAAAGCTTCAACATTTTGGAAAGTGGATCATATGGTCTTCCTCATATGAAGTTCGACTTTCTGTTGAGATGATCTTCTGAATGGGACCCATATATACTATATACAAATTTTATATATATATATATATATATATATATATATATATAGATAGATATATATACACACACACACACACACACACATATATATATATATATATATATATATATATATATATATATATATATATGTACTTGTATAGATATATTGACTTCTGTGTATGTAATTTTGTCTTAATTTTTAATTTTTGTTTTCTTATGTGGCTACTATGCTTCTTAATATGAGTGCTTAAGGAACTAATAGTTGAGAAGAAATTTCAGCTAACTAGATTCATTAAATTTTACAAGCAAGTGCATACAAAATGAATACAGAAATAAATAAGTAATGGGCGCAAGCAGTTTTGCTCTTGTGTGAAATAGGAAAACAATACTCCTTAAGAACTCAGACAGCTCCATGGAATCATTACAAAACAGAGTTAGTTTGTTAATAAGAAACTTCTGTGCATCTATAAAATAAAAGCTCCATGAAGGCTTTTTAGACAAGGACATATGAGTGTTCTATAGGAATAAATGCTTGCATACACAATATACAAAGTTGTGTCTGTATTTTTATTTTGTTGAAATGTATGCTTTTCAGGTGTTATTTTTTAGTAGAAAATTAATAACAGTAACTCCCATTTTAGCATGATTGCAATGTATTTTAAAACTCTTCCTTGTTTTTCAGTATGCATTTTTAGTTGATCTTAAATGGAAAGAAAAGGAGAAAATATACTGGCTGGGATTCACAGACAAGCATCTCATGGCTGCATAGTGCTAATAATTAAATATTCTGTAGTGTAATGGGGCACATAGTTGCTCAGATATGTATGATGGATTGAATAATACCAATACTCCGAGGAAAAAGAGTGCACAGTAAATTAGTAGACCCACAGAAAAGGAACAAGTAGTGATAGGCAGGATTGGTGGATGAAATGCACTAGCAAAGTACACATGACTGGATTGCGGACATCATGGGAAAGGAAGGTCAGGGTGTTCGAGTGTGCTCAAGGTTAGGCGATAGTGCACATAATAAAACTCCACACCACCGTCACATGCACTGTGTAACTCAGTTCAAGGATGATCAGCACAGGAAAATGTCAACCCTGTTTATCAAATAAATGGGGTGGAAAGGAAGAGATAGCAAAATCAGACAAGGTTAACAGCATGCAGAGGAAAACACAAAAGTGTATTATAAAAAATGAGAGGTAGGGGTGGGTGGGCATGTATTTTTTTTCATGGGTAGGACTCCAATTTTTCATATAAGATGATGAAGGTATAAGTAGGAAGGTAGTGAAGAATGATTGTGGGAAAGATACAGGGATAAGGTAACATGAAACATAGTCACAGACAAACAAGGTGGTAGTGACTAAAACTGTGTGAACAACATTGGATGGATACAGACAGACAGAGGGTAAATACTGACTAGACAACAAAGAAACTATAAAGAATGACACATAATATAGTATATAAGTGGCTGGATTATAGGGCAGTGAACATGGCTTATTCTAGAGAAACTCATAAGCAAAGCCCCACAGATATCAGTCACCTCTAGCTCCAGGACTGATGTCATGTGCAGGTTGTGCCTCTCATTGCCATATGGTCAGCACTTTTTGGTTGTATGACTCAACCAGCAGTACCTAAAAGCACTCCACAGTGGTACAAAGGTTTACAGCTATCAGCACACTAAAGGTAACACCAGTCAAGGCATCTGCCACTGAGAGATCAAAGAAAGGGCACTTCTCCGGGCCTCTATCAGATAATGGGCCTTCACTATCTTTCTGATGAGTGGTCACAAAGGCCACAAATGAACCTTCTTGCTCACCTTCAGCAGGGTAACCTCCAATGCCTGGATGACAGGCAGGCTTGCTGATCACTGTAAACCACTAGTGGTGCTGGCTAACACAGGCCAAGGGCACAGTAACTGGTTCTTTGCCACCACAACTAGACCTGCATCAGGAAAAGAAAATGAAAGAACAACCTATTAAAATACATATATGTTAAACATAGTAGTACAGCTGTACAGTACAGTATGGTACAGTAGTGCACATAGTATAGTTACCAAACCTGTACAGTAGAGTACGGTACAGTAGTGCACATAGCATAGATACCATACTGTACAGTACATATGGTACAGTAGTGCACATAGCATAGATATCGTACCTGTACAGTACAATATGGTACAGTAGTACACATAGCTTAAATACCCTACCTGTACAGTACAGTACTGTACAGTAATGCACATAACATAGATACCCTACTTGTACAGTACAGTACTGCACATAGCACAGATACCCTGCTACCTGTACAGTACAGTATGGTACAGTAGTGCATATAGCACAGATACCCTGCTACCTGTACAGTACAGTATGGTACAGTAGTGCACATAGCACAGATACTCTGCTACTAAGAGAGGTGACCTTGCCTCTTGTGATACTTCTCCATTGTAGCTTCTCACTAATCAGCTGCTGTAAGACAAAGTCAGAAGAACTTTCCCATACAAGTGCACATCAGGTTGTCGAAACCCCACACAACCCCCACCTCACACAGTACACAGCACACACATAGACTAACGTATGCAGAGGCACTCAAAAGAAATTTTCCTAAACAACAAAGATTGCCTAGATCACCTGTTGTAAAAGCTAGCTGAGCAGGCCCAAAGGCAGTCAGAGAAAACACCACCTAACACCACACATACTGCCAGTCTCAGTGGAGCCTGAAACACTAATCCCCTAAGGCAAGCTAACACACTTCCCTGGACTCTACTCATAGGGTAATCCATTCTAAGATATACTGATGACCCTCTAACCGGCTGAAAAAGGAGAAGATAACTGTGCATAGATTCATAGGTTCATAGGTGTGTACTAGGTTAAAGGTCCTGGAGTCTTTACAAGCCTAGCCCAAAAAAATTTCCCAGGCACCATGCCACCCGATGTTAGTTCACAGTGCCCCTATCCAGTAAGGCAACTGGAGTGATCCCTGGGCTGAACCTTCTGTTACCCATCCACTTATCAAGATTTCTATTGAAGAGGACCAGTGACATGCACTGCTTGACATGAATGGAAAGCTTATTCCAGAGTATGGGTGGTCTTTGGGAGAGGAACCTGTCCCTTCAGCATGTTCTGTTAATTGTGGTAATGATGTTGTGATCTCTGGACTGTGTGACACAGGGTGATTGGGATTTTTTTAGGTATAGCATTTCAAGTAGGGCTGGGATGGACACGACTTTGTAAGTCAAGCAGAGATCATCTTTAAGTAGATGATAAGAGACTGAGAACAGCTAAAGTTTCTTGAGTCTATCCATGTAGGACATGTGTTTAAGGAGAAAACTTGCAGAGAAAACCAGTTTAATAAAAAGCAAAGCTTTCGGGCATAACCCTTCTTCAATACTAATACATTCAAATACTAAACTCTAAAAGCTTAAATACAGGTCTAAAATCACATGACCAGCAGCCAAATGAAATCATGTGACAGAAAACAAATTATAAATTAAAGACATATACATATAAATATATTAAAAGATGTGTAGATACACAGTATAAAATATTTACTTTACATTATTACGTAGCTTAACTAACACAGGTTTTAAATTGACAGTGCTATTTAAACCAGGATGAGTGTCAGCAGCTAATCTCAATATCCATTCAAATTCTTTGAGCTCAAGGCGGTTGTTGACATCACCACCCCTTTCATTTGGACATAGAGCATCAATCACGCTAAACTTAAATGTATGTGTTTCACCACAAGTTTTAATATGTTTACATAGTGCATTATTGTCACAATTTCTCCTAATTTCGGAAATATGGTCTATAACATGTTCCTTAAGCTTACGTATTGTTTTTCCCACGTAAAATGAACTGCATGAGATGCAGGTAGCCAAATAAACCACAAATGTGGTATTACAAGAAGCTGTAATTTTAAAATTAAATACTTGTCCATTGACAGGATGAGTGAAAGTATCACTACCATTCCCTAAGATGTAAGCACAGGCAACACAGTTAAAGCATGGAAAAGTACCAGTTTTAGCAGCCAATTGTGTATAACAGGGTCTATAAAAATCTTTATAACAGAGTAAACTTTTAATCGTCCTCATATTTTTATATGTAAAATGTGGCTTGGTGCCCAGTATAGTTTTTAGTTCATCCAATGCCATCAGAATGGGCCAGTTCCTGTTAATAATTTGTCTAATTGAACTTGACCTACCATTAAAAGTTGTGACGTACCTTATTTCATGTTGAGTAATGGTGTTATTACACTGACTATCTGTGAGGCTTGACCTATCTTCCAAAAAAGTTGGTATAAGTGATGTCTGCCTGGCTTCCATTACATCAGATTTAAGCTTGGATAATAAATTCATATCATATCCACTAGAAAGAAAGTCCTCTACCATATTATCAAGTTGTGAAGCAAATGTAGTATTATTAGTAGTTAGTCTACTTGCTCTAATAAATTGTGATTTTGCTACACCTTTAAAGACATGTGGCGCATGCATACTACTGTGATGCGTATATCTTCCATTACTAACATCCTTTCTATAAATACTAGTGTTTAATATGCCATCATTCAATTGCAGTTTGACATCTAAAAAACATATGCTACTATCAGACACATCCATTTTAAATTTCAAAAAAATTAGTACTAGGATTTAAATAATCAATGAAAATATTCAAATCATCCAAAGTACCATTCCATATTAGTAGACAATCGTCTACAAATCGCTGATAGAAACTAATGTTACTAAGAAATAGATTTTGTGCATTAAACAAATAATTGCATTCCCATTGGTAAAGCACTAAATTGGCGTAAGTATTTGCTACGGATGTGCCCATAGCTACGCCTGTTAACTGAAGAAATATCTAAATGTAGTTCTATTCTAAAGGATACTTGTGATTTATTGTCAAAGCTACGGGTATGGTATAATAATGTAAAAACTGATTTAAATACCAAGAAACATTATTTAGTGATGCTTGATATCGTGTCCCTCTTCACAGTTATCCCCAATGATGTGGGAATAGAACTACTTAGAGAATTTTTGTCTTCTCAACCTAGTCCTGACCATAGGCTCATTAGTAATATCTGTTGCCTTATGGATGTCGTTCTGAGGAACAATGTGTTTATGTTTAATAATACCTTATTTCTTCAGTTAACAGGCGTAGCTATGGGCACATCCGTAGCAAATACTTACGCCAATTTAGTGCTTTACCAATGGGAATGCAATTATTTGTTTAATGCACAAAATCTATTTCTTAGTAACATTAGTTTCTATCAACGATTTGTAGACGATTGTCTACTAATATGGAATGGTACTTTGGATGATTTGAATATTTTCATTGATTATTTAAATTCTAGTACTAATTTTTTTGAAATTTAAAATGGATGTATCTGATAGTAGCATATGTTTTTTAGATGTCAAACTGCAATTGAATGATGGCATATTAAACACTAGTATTTATAGAAAGGATGTTAGTAATGGAAGATATACGCATCACAGTAGTATGCATGCACCACATGTCTTTAAAGGTGTAGCAAAATCACAATTTATTAGAGCAAGTAGACTAACTACTGATAATACTACATTTGCTTCACAACTTGATAATATGGTAGAGGACTTTTTTTCTAGTGGATATGATATGAATTTATTATCCAAGCTTAAATCTGATGTAATGGAAGCCAGGCAGACATCACTTATACCAACTTTTTTGGAAGATAGGTCAAGCCTCACAGATAGTCAGTGTAATAACACCATTACTCAACATGAAATAAGGTACGTCACAACTTTTAATGGTAGGTCAAGTTCAATTAGACAAATTATTAACAGGAACTGGCCCATTCTGATGGCATTGGATGAACTAAAAACTATACTGGGCACCAAGCCACATTTTACATATAAAAATATGAGGACGATTAAAAGTTTACTCTGTTATAAAGATTTTTATAGACCCTGTTATACACAACTGACTGCTAAAACTGGTACTTTTCCATGCTTTAACTGTGTTGCTTGTGCTTACATCTTAGGGAATGGTAGTGATACTTTCACTCATCCTGTCAATGGACAAGTATTTAATTTTAAAATTACAGCTACTTGTAATACCACTTTTGTGGTTTATTTGGCTACCTGTATCTCATGCAGTTCATTTTACGTGGGAAAAACAATACGTAAGCTTAAGGAACATGTTATAGACCATAATTCCGAAATTAGGAGAAATTGTGACAATAATGCACTATGTAAACATATTAAAACTTGTGGTGAAACACATACATTTAAGTTTAGAGTGATTGATGCTCTATGTCCAAATGAAAGAGGTGGTGATGTCAACAACCGCCTTGAGCTCAAAGAATTTTAATGGCTATTGAGATTAGCTGCTGACACTCATCCTGGTTTAAATAGCACTGTCAGTTTAAAACTTGTGTTAGTAATAATGTAAAGTAAATATTTTATACTGTGTATCTACACATCTTTTAATATATTTATATGTATATGTCTTTAATTTATAATTTGTTTTCTGTCACATGATTTCATTTGGCTGCTGGTCATGTGATTTTAGACCTGTATTTAAGCTTTTAGAGTTTAGTATTTGAATGTATTAGTATTGAAGAAGGGTTATGCCCGAAAGCTTTGCTTTTTATTAAACTGGCTTTCTCTGCAAGTTTTCTCTTTTGAGTTCGTGTTTTGCAGCTGGTTTTACATGTGTTTAAGGCCTAGGATCCTTTTTGCAAGGTACTTTTGTGGGCTCTCCAGCTGTTGTAGGTGTCTGGTCAGGTACATGCCAGATGGGGTGTTATATTTGATGACTGGTCTAATGAGGGATGAGTAGAGAGGGATGATGACTTCTTTCTTCCTGGACGCGAAACCTTTGGTTATAAGATGTGCCACGTAGAAGGGCTTTCTGACCACAGTGGCAATGTGGTGGTCGAAGGTGAAGTGGCTGTTGACCTGAGTGCTCAGATCTCTTATGACCCCTTCAGTGTTCAGTGGGCTCCCATCAATATGGTAATTCATGGGAACTGAGTTTTTCCAAAGGGGATGATAACACATTTTTTGAAGTTAAGCTTCAGGCCATGGTTCCAACATCAGTCATTGGTCTTAGAGATGCCCTTTTGGTGGATGTCTGCATCACTTGAGGAGTTGATAATCACTCCCAGCTTGCAGTCATCAGTGAACTTGGTCAGCCAGAGTCCTTCTGTGTTGGTCTGGACTTCTGAGAAGTAGATGCCAAACAGGAGAGGGCCCAGGACCGAGCCCTGTGGGACTCCACTCATGACTGGTCGACAGTCTGACTTGGAATCTGCAACTTTCACTCTGTGGGTCCTGTCTATGAGCCAATTTGCAACCCACCTAGTGATGTAAGGATCGATGCCTAGTTTGGTGAATTTATCAATGATACCTGAGGGGGGAAGGGTATCAAACACCTTGTTCAGGTTGAGGTAGTCTGTATGCACTGCCTTACCCTCATCCACAGCCTTGGTGACTGCCTTGAAAAAGTCAATCAGGTTCAGCAGGCAGGATCTCCCCTTGACAAAGTCAAACTGGGTGGGGTCAAGAGTTTGGAAATTGACTATATATTTGTTAAGCAGGTCCATGATGATGCTCTCCATAGCTTTGCATGCCAGACTCATCAGGCTAATGAAGCGACAGTTCCCAGGGTCTGTAGTTGCTCCCCCTTTATGGACCATGATGACTGTAGCAGTGTGCCATTCATTAGGGACATAGCCTGAGGTAAGGTTGTGATTGAACAGGGCACACAGATGTGGTGCCAGTTCATATTTTTAGCTCATGTAGGAGGCAGCCAGGGATATTATCATGTCTGATGGATGCTGTATTCTTGGCTTTAGACAATGCAGCTTTTACCTGTGCTGCAGAAATGGTGGGTACTAGGCTTTCTTCTGGTATTGTGATAAGGCCCTTGGAGACGGAGAGAGGGGTAAAGTTGGCACTGAATCTGTTGGCCAGTATGTTGGGTATATCTGTTGGCTCAGTCTAGGGGTTGCCATTGTGCAATAACTCAGAGCAAATCTGGGTATTGCCTTGGAGGTTTTTGATATAGCTATAGAAGGCTTTGTGGCTGTTTTTGGTGTCAGCTGCAATTCTGCCTTCATAGCTGACTTTAGATGATTTGATAAGGGATCTCAGCTTTTTGTTGAGACTGATAAGAGAGGTTTTCCAGTATTGTGATTTCATTTTTTTCTGAAACAGTTGCTTCCTTCTGTTGTAGAATTTATTGATGACTGGGGACCAACTGATTGGCTTCCTTTTTTTTGGAGGAGAGTGTCTTAGTTCTATTTGGTATGGCAAGGTCCATGCATTTATGTATGTGCTCGTACAGTGCATTGGTGCATGATTTGGCAGTCATGCAGGTATTTTCCATTGGCAGGGGTGCCAAGAAGTTAGCCACCCCTGTTTTTAGGAGTCAGCTTTAGAGAAGTTTTTCATGGTGGTCACCTTAGTGGGGGTTGTAGGTGAGATGGAGATTTCCATGTTGATCAGTTTGTGGTTGGATTTAACCAGGGAGGAATTGACTATAGGTGTGTAGCAATGGCCTCCCATGTTGGTGATAACCAGGTCGAGGATGTTGGTTCCTCTAGTCAGGGTCAGGATGAGCTGGTCCAGGGCATTGGAATTGATAAATTCCAGAAAGTGTTGGGCCTGTACATTGGTACTTGAATATTTTTTTCAGTTGATGGAAGGATAGTTGAAGTCACCCAGTATGGGAGCATTGGGTTGGACCTTGATAGATTCCAGGGTGCTTAGGAACTTGGAGTGAGAGTCTAGGGACATGTTTGGGGTTCTGTAGCAGGCTATGACTTGTATCATTGTCTTACCCAGTGTTAGTTGTACCTGAAGTATCTCGGATGCATTATGCTTGGCTACCAGTATAGAGGTGTGCATATCCTTTAAGAATATGGAGACACCACCACCTTTGTAGCTTCCAGCCATATTCTGTGACTGAAAGGTATGGAAGGAGTTGTAGCCTGGGAGTGCAGGGATGCTTTCTGCTTCTTTAAACCAGTCTCCATTACAGCACAGATACTGACATTCTCCATTTTGATTAGAGCTTCGAATGAGTGCATCTTGAGATTTAGACTTTTAGCACTGAGCAGCATGACCCTCAGATTGCATTTGTTTGTCTGTGCTCGTACAGTGCATTGGTGCATGATTTGGCAGTCATGCAGGTATTTTCCATTGGCAGGGTTGCCAAGAAGTTAGCCACCCCTGTTTTTAGGAGTCAACTTTAGAGAAGTTTTTCAGGGTGGTCACCTTAGTGGGGGTTGTAGGTGAGATGGAGATTTCCATGTTGATCAGTTTGTGGTTGGATTTAACCAGGGAGGAATTGACTATAGGTGTGTAGCAATGGCCTCCCATGTTGGTGATAACCAGGTCGAGGATGTTGGTTCCTCTAGTCAGGGTCAGGATGAGCTGGTCCAGGGCATTGGAATTGATAAATTCCAGAAAGTGTTGGGCCTGTACATTGGTACTTGAATAATTTTCTCAGTTGATGGAAGGATAGTTGAAGTCACCCAGTATGGGAGCATTGGGTTGGACCTTGATAGAGTCCAGGATGCTTAGGAACTTGCAGTGAGTGTCTAGGGACATGTTTGGGGTTCTGTAGCAGGCTATGACTTGTATCATTGTCTTACCCAGTGTTAGTTGTACCTGAAGTATCTCGGATGCATTATGCTGGGCTACCATTACAGAAGTGTGCATATCCTTTAAGAATATGGAGACACCACCACCTTTGTAGCTTCCAGCCATATTCTGGGACTGAAAGGTATGGAAGGAGTTGTAGCCTGGGAGTGCAGGGATGCTTTCTGCTTCTTTAAACCAGTCTCCATTACAGCACAGATGTTGACATTTTCCATTTTGATTAGAGCTTCGAATGAGTGCATCTTGAGATTTAGACTTCTAGCACTGAGCAGCATGACCCTCAGATTGCATTTGTTTGTAGGTGTTACAGTGGAATTTTGGTCTTTGGAACACTGCCTAAAAAAGGCACTATATGGGTGGCAATAGCCTTAGCCAGTACCTGGGATACCAGGGGTGACATATGCAGGCTGTTTCTGGCAAAGCATTAAGGTCTGTCGATCATGTCGTCCCAGGCAGACAGATACTGGATCCCCTTAGAATGACACCAGAAACTTAGCCATTTGTTGAAGTCAATCATTTTCTGCTCGTACTGTGGTATCATTCTGGGTGACAGTAGAATAGTGCTCAGGGCTAGGGTCATACCTGCCTGGGCCACATAATCCAAGAGTTCCATCACATTTCTTTTCATGTAGTCCAGGGAGGTACATCTCAGGTCATTCACACCCCCATGGACAATGACTGAGTCATATTTGTACTTGTGGAGTGACCTGAGTGTATGTGTCATGTGGCAGTTCCTGGCACCTGATAGACAACTGACTGTCACCTTCTCCTTGTTCAACTTAGTGAGTGGGACATCAGTGTGCCTCACAATTGAGTCTCCTATGATTAGTACATTGGGTAAAGTGCTTTGACTTAAGGGCTTAGGTTGAAGGGCACACTGTGGTGGTGAGCTATGTGTACTGGGGTTGGAATTGCGTTGTGGTGGTCAATTGTGCTTCTGTCTCAGGGGTCTCTGTTGTTTGGGTAAATTTTTATTGAGATCTTCCACAAGAATGGATGTATGGTTTATGTTTCTATGTATGGATTGTGATGGTTGGTGTTTTGGAGGGCTGTGTGTTTTATGTAGTGAGTGGCAGGTGTTGACTTTCTCCTCTTGACCAGCTAGTTCGGTCTTGGTTGGAGCATGCATTGCTTCCAGTTTGGTGATATAAGTGCATCTCTCACATGTATGAGTGTTGGGATGTAAGATGAGAGGGTTGTCTCTGCATATTAGACAGTTAACACACTGTCTCAGAATGCCCAAGGCAGGAGAAAGCACATGAAATTGCCCTACAATCATGCCAGGAGGAGTGGTCATAACTAATAAGCACTGGTGCTGTTACTGCGTAGGAACAGCTAGTGCTGATAGCACCTAAGTGTGCTATAATAAATGCTACAAAAGCCTTTTAAAGTGGTAGCTGATTAAGCTAAATGAAGTCCAAGAAGTAAAAGAACACACACGTTCTAAGGGAAAAATCGAGCAGCAGACTTTCTGGCACCGGCAGAGTTTACCTTAACTGAGGACTGTTGTACGATGCGCAAACTCACGCAAACACAAACTTTTAAACCAGAAAGTTGAAAGGGATGGAAAAACGGTCCAAATGGTCAATAAACTACAATTTCTAGAGTAGAAACCACTTCTCTTGTGGTAGATAGGCTACCTGCTGCTTACCACTCCCACTGATAAGGGAGAAGGCTTCCCTCCAATACAGAAAGGTCTGGGGGGGCTCAGAAACTTACAAAACAGTCCTGGATACAGAAAATCTGTATCTGGACTAGACTAGTTACAGGAAAGCTTAGAACATTTTAATTAGTTGCTTATCTGTAGTCAGAATCCACCAAATCATGTATGCACTCAAGTCATTACACCACAGGTACCAGTATGATTCCATCATAGTCTATATAGGTGTAAATGACCTGAGGTGTACCTCCCTGGACTATATGAAGAGAGACATTATGGAGCTTTCAGACTATATAACAAGCTGGTATGAGCCTAAGCAGCATACTGAAGATGATGCTATAATATGAGCAAAAATGATTGATTTCAACAACTGTCTCTCTTTCTCATGTCATTCTAAGGGGATTCCATATTTGACATCTTGGGAAGACATGATTAGTGGACTATATTGCTTTGCCAAGGATGATCTGCACCTCTTCCCTGTAGGCTTTTGAATACTGGCAACAACTTTATCCACCCCATAATGCCTTTTTTAGGAATGCCAAATTGACAAACCTACCAGCATAGCAAAATCAACTCAACTGTTAATGCTCAGTGTCAGGAGTCTAAACAAAAAACTGCCTCCTCCCAAATACTTCTCACACTTGAGAATATAGACATCTGTGCAGTTACTGAGACATGGTTTAAAACAACAGAGAGTACCCTCGCAGTGCAAATTTTCAGTGCCTTCCACCAGTAGCTGCGCAGAGAAAGGCTAATGGAGGTTTAGATCAGTGTGTAACTTCTTGAACCCCTCCCATGCCTCAGTGTCCCATTTGAATACTCAAGACATGTGACAAAAGTGTCTTAATATACATCAATAACAAGCATACCTCTATGGTGGTCAAACAGGATAACATGCTAGAGTTCTTCCATGTTCAGATTACAATAGGCAAAATCCTGTACCATATACTAGGCAGCTATAAGTCACCCTCCATGTCCAAGAAGCTCACAATTCACACTTAGACCTACTGGAGACCCTTACCATCCAGCCTAACACCCTATTCATGGGAGACTTTTATTACCCCATCCATAGAATGAGAAACCTACACAGCCTCAAATCCACAGGCGCAGATATTCCTGGACTTTGTAAGTGCAAACACCCTTGACCAAATAATGAAAACACTCACTAGAGGCTCCAGCATACTGTGCTTACAAATGTGGGGAACACTGCATTGCCCCATGTTTCATCATCCCTGGTAAGGTCTGACCATAAAGCTGCCTCCTTCAAAATTAAAATCACCTCCATAATCCCAATAAAACCAGGAACAGTTAGGAACTGTTTAAAGGTAGATTAACATTTATTAAGTAATAGATTGTCAAAATTCAATGCCCCTCCAAACCCAGCTAACACACCAGCCTACGCTGAATTGCTCTCAGGAACTCTGTACAACCATGTCAATGGCTGCATACAGGCTGCTGTACCTACTAGAAATAAGCCCAGGACTAACCCTAGAAACAAACCACCCAGGTGGCATCCAAATTTAAGCAGGATATACAACAAAAGGAAAAAAAAATTATGGCAAAAAATAGGAAGGGTAATTCCCATAAAGACAGAAACTCTGTCTTCAACATAAATAGGAAACTAAGTGAGCTAATTAGGTCAAGCAAAGCCATATTTGAGGTTGAGATAGGCTCCCAGGTGAAAGATAATTTCATAATAAAGAGATTTCAGGGGCACAGGAAAATAATTTTCTTGGGTGGCAAAAGCCAGGTTACCTTTTTGGCTAGGCTTATATAGACCCTAGGGCCAATAGCCTAGTACCTACCTATGAACCTATAACCATACGATCTTCTGCATCTATGTCAAAAACCCCAAGGGCAGCACACAGCAATGTGGTGAACTCATGATTAATGGTGCCACATTCACTGAGCGTGGTGATATAGCAAATCTATTAGAGGACACATTCAGTTCCAGCTTTACTCCCTTCTCACCCCCAATCATCCACTCAAAAATACCCTCAAACATAACATCTCCATCTATAACTAGGGAACATGCATTGGCTGCACTGACTAAAATCAAGAACAAGGCCTTAATTGGTCATGATAACATCATAGAATGCCTTCTGACTATCAGGGCCACTGGAGTCATTATTTAACTGTAGCCTTAAAACTGGCTTTGTGCCAAAGGAATGGAGGACTGCAATGGTCATGGCCTTCAACATAACCTGAAAACTACAGCCCCATTAGTCTGACTAGTCTTATTTGCAAAACCATAGAAATAATCATCATGGAAATTATCAGGAAGGACACAGGAGACCTTCGGACACTGGATCCATCCCAGTTTGGCTTTGATAAAGGAAGGTCATGGTTACTAAATCTGGTGAACTTCTTTGAAAATGTCTCTAAGGCAATGGATAAAGGAAAAATGGTGCATACTGCCTACCTAGATATGACTAAAGCATTTGATGCAATACCCCTCTCAGGCATTGTCAACAAATTTATACAACTTTATACAACTTGGTATAAATCCCTTTATAAGATGCTGGACAGCTAGCTGGCTCATTGATAGGATGTAGGAGGTTAGAATCAGTAAGGCCACTTCTACAAAGAGGCTGGTCACCAGTGTAGACCTCGAGGGCTCTGTGCTGGGCCCACTCCTTGTTGGCATCTACTTCTTGGATGTCAAAGTAAATGTGACCAAGTTTACAGATGATTGGAAACTGGGAGCAGTCATTTAATCCCCCCAAGAAGAGAACACCCTTTAGGAAGGTCTAGTGCAGACAAATGCTTGGTGCAAAGCCATGGCTTAAAACACAGTACCGAGAAATGCATTATAGTACCTTTTGGGAAGTCTGCCACCCTGGGTAACTATGTCATCAATAAAACACCCTTAAAAGTCGATTCAGTAGTCAGGGATCAGGGAACTCATGTAGATAGTAACCCAGCCTTTGACCAGCATATGTCCAAGGTAGTAAGAAAATACTTTTATGTTGCTCAACTTATAAGTAAGGTCATGGCATCTAGGTCCAGAGGTGTCACCATATCACTGTACTTGACCACCATAAGACCCATCATATAGTACAATGTCTCCTTCTGTATGTACCTGACCAAACACATGAAGCAACTGGAACTTCCACAAAGGTTCCTTACAAAACGAATACAGGGAGCAAACACAATGTCCTATGTTGATTACCTCAAAGCCCTGTCCCTTTATTAGGTATCATACATACTTATAAGAGGTGATTTTTGCCTGGCATGTTTTAATGAACCCTTTGTACATTTGCAAAACAAACAGCATCAGAACCACTAGAGTAAAATACCTAAATTTTGCTTGCAATGTAAATAGGGCATGTTGGAAAGACAGATATGCTTCTCAGGGAATTCCCATTCTCTGTAACAGGATCCCCATCCATGAGAAGCAGAGTTCCCCCCTATCCTTTTTAAGGGCAACTTGGGCCAATGGATTATTCATTGGAAATTCACCTCTTGTCTGGTTCCTATGTATTTGATGGCAGAGGCAGTTAGTAAATCCTCACCTATATAAATCAAATTTGTGGGTCACATTTCAGATGCATGGCTAGGGTTATAAGAGCCAAAAGATGAGCCAGCAAACTGTGAGACTGAAATAATGTTTATTCAATAAAATAACAAACCCTGTTTTGGCTGGTATACACCACAGCCTTCCTCAGTGTGACTAAAATTCATTGAAAATTATCTTTTATAGATGTTTTAATTGAGTCAAACCTGTGATTGTGTAATCAAAATTGTTCATTTTAATCCAGGTGGGAATAAACCACCCAGTTTAACAATCTACTTCTTTTCTTTTGTATCAAGAATGGAATGTCATCCTGCTTTGTTGGATTTATTCCCTTTTGTAATGTCTATGCCCATGAAACTGAACTTGGCAAATAAATGTTTTGTGGAATGTTTAAATAAAGCACTACTTGTTTTTTTATTCCTCATGTCACTAGTGTGTTCAGAAATTCTCAGTCTAAGTGGCCGTGAAGTTTGACCTACGTAGAAGGCACTACAGCTGCATGTAGCTGAATAGATCAGCCATTCGCTACTGCAATTGGCAAAACAGTTGATGTCGTAAACTGTGCCACTGTTCTTACTTGTAAATTGTTTGGACTTAAAAACTTTGTTGCAATGAGTGCAATGACCACATGGGTAGTATCCTGTGAGCACCTCACCCATTAGTGTAGTTTGTTCTTCTTGAGAAGATGTTCTGGAATGTGAATGTTTATAATGGTTGAAGTGTGAAGCTAGATTTCCGCCCCTATGGAATGAAAAATAGCATCTGTCTGATAGAACATTAGTTAGGTTGTGATCACTCTGTAGAATATTCCAGTGTCTTTGTACACTATTGATTAACAAATCGGAATTCCTACCATAAGTAGTGACTAACCTGATAGGTGACAGCCTGTGCTGCTCATGTTGTTTATATTCCAAAAGGTCTTCTCTTTTGAGTGTATTGGCCCAATTGCTGGCCTGTAAGACATGTCCCATCTGATAGCCCCTATCCCTGAATCTGCGAGTCAGATCCTGTCTGTATTCCTGAAAAGTGGAATCCTTGGAACAAATACGCCTCATTCTAATGTACTGGGATTTGGGGATATTTTTTGTCATATGAGGTGGATGAAAGCTGGATGCATGGAGGAGGGTGTTATATTTTTGATCTTGCTGGTTTTTAATTGTTCTTCAAGACCAGATAGGTCTTTGGCTAATTTATTCATATTAGTAATAAAGAAGAAGAGATGTCCTTCATATGTCTGTGCTTCGGAACATAACTTGGTGACTTCTACAATTTGTCGGTCAATGTCATAGTAGCTTGTTGTTGGATGCCCCCCCATTGTTTGTTCAACTCATCATCAGCCTCATTAACTAATGGTTGTGTTTTAATCCGTAGTCCCCTTGGTGTGCCCCCATTTATGCTAACCTTTTTATGGCCTTTATTGAGGAACAGCTTATCTACGATGCAGGCCATAATTTGTACCTGACAGAGATTGACATATGGAGGCATTATTTGGATGATTGCTGGATGGTATGGAGGTCGGATGCAGAATATTTGTCTGAATTCATTGAATATTTAAATGGAAATAAATGGGGTTTACACTTCACGCTTAACTTTGACGTAAACACAATCACTTTTCTTGATGTTTCTATTTCTAGGAAATCAGATCACACTTTATGTACTGAAGTTTTCTGGAAGTATCCCCAATATAACACCCTCCTCCATGCATCCAGCTTTCATCCACCTCATATAGCAAAAAATATCCCCAAATCCCAGTACATTAGAATGAGACGTATTTGTTCCAAGGATTCCACTTTTCAGGAATACAGACAGTATCTGACTCGCAGATTCAAGGACAGGGGCTATCAGATGGGACATGTCCTACAGGCCAGCAATTGGGCCAATACACTCAAAAGAGAAGACCTTTTGGAATATAAACAACATGAGCAGCACAGGCTGTCACCTATCAGGTTAGTGACTACTTATGGTAGGAATTCCGATTTGTTAATCAGTAGTGTACAAAGACACTGGAATATTCTACAGAGTGATCACAACCTAACTAATGTTCTATCAGACAGATGCTATTTTTCATTCCGTAAGGGCAGAAATCTAGCTTCACACTTCAACCATTATAAACATTCACATTCCAGAACATCCTCTCAAGACGTACAAACTACACTAATGGGTGAGGTGCTCACAGGATGCTACCCATGTGGTCATTGCACTCATTGCAACAAAGTTTTTAAGTCCAAACAATTTACAAGTAAGAACTGCGGCACAGTTTACGACATCAACTATTTTGCCAATTGCAGTAGCGAATGGCTGATCTATTCAGCTACATGCAGCTGTAGTGCCTTCTACGTAGGTCAAACTTCACGGCCACTTAGACTGAGAATTTCTGAACACACTAGTGACATGAGGAATAAAAAAACAAGTAGTGCTTTATTTAAACATTCCACAAAACATTTATCTGCCAAGTTCAGTTTCATGGGCATAGACATTACAAAAGGGAATAAATCCAACAAAGCAGGATGACATTCCATTCTTGATACAAAAGAAAAGAAGTGGATTGTTAAACTGGGTGGTTTATTCCCACCTGGATTAAATGAATAATTTTGATTACCCAATCACAGGTTTGACTCAATTAAAATACATCGATAAAAGATAATTTTCAATAAATTTTAGTCACACTGAGGAAGGCTGTGGTGTATACCAGCCGAAACCGGTTTGTTTTTTCATTGAATAAACATTATTTCAGTCTCACAGTTTGCTGGCTCATCTTTTGGCTTTTGGATTTTATATTACTGGAGCCGTGCAATTGCCTTTCGTGCAGGGGGAATTCCTTTGATGTAACATAGGGTTATAAGAGACCTAGTGGTCATTAGCCTATTATACACATATAGACCTAAAAACCCATGAACTCGGTACAGTGGTGGACCTGTTAAAAGGATAAGGGAAAATGCTTACAGTAATACTTTGTCTCTCTCTACCTAAGCTCTGCTTCCTACTTGTTAAACAGGTTGGTATATCAACACAGGTTACTGTAACAACATCTGCACTGCTCACCAGAATGGGTGATGACAACACTCACTAGGTCTCCACTTTGTACAAAGGGCCATCATATTGGCCCAACAAGAGCTCCTAAATGTCTCTATGAAGAATGAACAAGAAAATCATGTTTACTGTCTTTCTCTCTCTCTGTCAGACACCATGTAATAGTCATGTTGTTCCCCACACCTGAAGCAGCCATGGTCACTCATTTCAGCTCAAGGACCAAAATGGTGCACCATATGTTCAGGTGCAGCATCGGACCATATGCTGCACCATATGTTCAGATGCAGCATCAGACATCATGTGATGTGCATCATAGTGCAAAAACAAAGCACTAGTGAAAGCTTCTGTAATAAAGCACCACAGTACTATAAGTTGCACAGACAATGTGGATGAGGATTGTGCTCACGTGTCTCCAGCCCTGGGAAAATCAGGGCCGAGCAGGTAAGCACCACTTAGTGTGGATAGCAAGAAGTTTTATTGAAATGTTTTAGAGGAAACTGCATTATATTTCCTCAATAACCTAAACACCATGCTAAGACACCCATACTATATAGTTATATGTGCAAATACGATATTGCAAGAGCCTATGTTAAGATGAGGAATTGTGGACTCAAGAATCTCCTGAAATAAGACACTGGAATTTGAAATAGGCATACTGAATGAAGACAAGACATCTGGTAATAATATACTCCTGCACTATACAGAATACCCATGACAAATGACAGCAACAGGGATATAAAGGAAGTGGTGCATGTGGATGTGGGAATACAGTACAATGACATGGCACTGTTATGTCCAGCTGTTGGTGGCGGGCACTCTGGGGAAATGGGAACATAGGGCAGGACATGCCACACAGGGCATGAAGTTCCTTGTATAGAGACTGAAAGATGACAATGCCTATAGGGAAGACAGGGTATACAGAAGGTTACTAGAGGTCAATAATCTGCTGCTGGAAGGAGTGTCATGATGGCATGCTTTTGCTGCAGTTTGTATCAAAAAGGAGAATGGTCACAATACAATATGGGACAAGTAAATAGCCACCATGGGGGGGGGGGCAGCATATGATCACCTGAGACATTCACCAACAGCCATGCATACTTACTAAACAACATGTGTAATACACAGGTGTACATGCTTTTTCATGGACTCATTTGAGAGACAATGACTGGAAAAGTGCACCACTCAGGAGGCTGAAGTTTTACTGCAGGCCCTCTGTACACATGACATGTGCATCCTGGCCTAAGGTAAAATGCAGAAAGTCTTTGCAATTCAGGTATAGCAGATAGGACATCCATGCTGTGGGTGATTTTAAGGAGCTTGGAGTTGGAGCTTTTCTCTCTTGTCCACTGCTGAAAATGTGTTTTTTTTTTTTACTAAACCCAGTTGGACATACCCGGTAAAAAAAAGCAAAATAAAATAAATTAATTAATAGGAGTCTACGCAGGTAATTTATATGGCATTGCATATCAAGAACAAGACTCAGGAAATTGTCAAGGACATGTCCACCACAAAATGTGGACCACCAGCATAAAAGTGACTCAGAGTTGGAGGAGTTCCTGGTGTCCCTATCTGGGGATGTGGAGTAGATCTGCATACCTGATAATTGTTTGAATGTGGATGCTGGACTGATGACAACTGAAGTGGTATTTGTAGAGGATGCACTAGGGTAATACTAGCTTTGACATCACATTATGGTAAACTGGACTGCATGTGAAGCAGGAGCTATTCATCCATAGGTTTTGGCAAATCTGTTTTCCAAATACTAAAAGTCTACAACTGCAAATCCCTGCACAGCAAGGTATGTATATAACCATATGCTATTCACAGATTGTGTCAACTACTGTTGTGCCTACCCTGAAGAGGGGTTAAGTATTTCTTTCATTGCTGCTATATGTGTCTTGTCACATTGCTTTTGCAGATTCTGTTGGTGGGAGTACAGTACAAAGGAACAGACCATCACTGAGGTCAACCGATCACCTGTAACTGACAGTGATGGCAATGTGCTCATGGCACAGTCTTACAAAACAGTGACATTGCCAACAGCAGCACTAAGACGGGAGGCCTCACACACAGTTCCTGCTAAGTAGCTAAGGCTCCCCTCCCTGACATTTCCTCAAAACAGTGTGCATGCCAGAGAAGGTAAAATTGTGATATATTGATAGCAACCATGCTCTGACAGCATCTCTGTTTCTGAAGACATTCCTGGTTTTACTGTTCCAAACCTACATAACTGCATCTTTGAACTAAGTACACCCGATAATTAACTCCTAGACCACAGGGATTTCCTGACAGAAACTAGGCAAGGACACCCTACGCAATCTGGCTGAGTATTTTATTGCTAAAATAGATGTCTAGGCACTGTTACCATGCATACTGTATAAGTGAGTCTTCTTAAATGTAAATGGTGTGCACACGTACAGAGGGCATAGTCATTATTACCCTATCTAATATCCCATAAAAAGCCTGTTCAATAGTTCTTTGTAAATGTATAATTTACCATTTACCCTAAAGTAGTATAAGAATAATGGCCTGTATTTGTTAAATATAGTCTTAATTGATGCCATTTGATCCTTCAGCTTTTTACTCTCATCCTTTTGCCCTTCTCATCACACTCAAAGGGAAAGGTCAAACATCCTTAACTCAAAGGAACAAACTCTAGCTAATAATATTATACTATACTGTTAATCATTACACCCATTAATAGCTGCCATTTGATCATTAATGTCCTCCTACACCCTCTGCCTTCCCCATTACACTCAAAGGGAAAGTTCAACATCCTTAACTCAAAGGAACAAAATCTAGCTAAGTATATTACACTGCAATTTTAAGCCCAATACCCTTTAAATCTGCTGTGCTTTGGACTTTTATATCCTCATAGCTGTGTACAATAGCTGGATTGATGTACTGACCTACTATGAGTATAATCAACTGATTATTTCTTTCGGCATCTCCAAACATTCTCAGCAGGTATATTCTTCTCTCTGCATTCACCTTACTCTAGCCCCAATTCCTACTCACCCCTTATTACTCTATATTTATTCTACACAATACACCACTCCCTAACAGATATGCCAACTCTACATCAGGATAATAGAACACTCCTCCCCCACAATATTATTAGCTAAACTCTTAATCATCTCAGCCTCTCTCTCTCATCCATCCCAGCCAAACTGTACCAGGTTTGACCACTCTGTGGCAAGATAGATAAAAACTTTCCCACACAATATATTACATACTCTCTTAATAAGCTCATCCTCTTTTTCTGCTTTCCAAACAACTACTAGCCTTTACCCAACCCTTTCAGTCCTTCACTTTTCCATCAAAAAGACTTTTTTCTAAAGTGTACCCCTCTACCTCCTCTCCCTCAATCAGTAACTCTTGTAAAAAATGCTGCTCCTTATATTATTTTCACATATTCTAGTACTGACATCCCACTTAACATACTATCACTTTCCCTTAAACAACACTACCACAACCCCAACCTCCAGACTCCTACTTAACTTAGACAGTTATAATAACTATTCTAGTATATCTCCTAACCTTTTCAATCTCTCCACTAGTCTCTGTACCACATAATTCTTCACTCTGAGCTCCCCTACCTCAAAACAAAATATCCGCCCATACCTACCCTTATGAATTATTCCAAATTTTTCTTTGGAACTCAAATATTCAATTGTGTGGGAATATTCACCGAAATCCTGGCCATACTAATTTAAACTCAAACCTCAACACTATAATTTCCTGCAGCACCGTAACAGCCCATATAGCTCCCTCCTTAAGTTATAAGCCATCCCTTCGCTAATGCATTCTTTACTCCTTATACAAAGAGATTTTCCACTCAGTCCAATTCCCATTCACAGACATACCATTTTCCCACTCTGCAGAGCACAAGTCCAGTCAAAAAACGAAGTCTGGTAGCATTAAATATCTGTAGTATTTGTAATAAAATTATAGCTCTACATGCTTGGATATCACTCCATTATCCAGATATCCTAGCATCACTGAAACATAGCTTACATCTAATATGAAAAATACAGAAATACTACCCTCAGGCTATAACATTATGAAGACTGACTGACCCCACAAAAAAGGAGGTGCAGTCATCCTACTGTACCCCAGTTCCTATAACCTCTCCTCCTATTCCAACTTCATCCCCAGATTTCACTCAGATGAAATACTTATAACACTTTTAATGCTAAACTCTTAAAAAGTCTATATTATTATACTTTACATCACCCCTAAAAAAACATAACCATACTCAAAGAATGTTCCTCCTGGGTATCTAGTGCTATTACTTACAAAACATGAATTCTGGGTGATGTCAATATTGACTGGCAAAATGTACCCTCTGACAGTCCTTCATCCTGCATAAATCTATCTGGTCAGACTCAACTAATCACAACACCTACTAGACACAACAAAAGCAGTAAAGTAACAATTCTTGACTGGATTTTTGTCTCAGGCCTCAGTAAATATACTATCAGTGGAACTTATCCTAACTCCTTAGGTGACCATCTACCTGCATACACACACAGGCTTACCAGTCATCACCCTAATACCCATCAACTTAAACCACCAGGAATCTCACAAAATTACAAAGACTCATTCAGCAGTATCCTAAGGTCCTCCATATGGTTTATACTAAGAGATCTCCTATTAGATGATGCAGTTACAACTTTTAATACATTTTTTTAAACACCCTAAATAACCTTGCCCTTCTACATATCACCACGCATACCAAAAACACTACGTGTACCAGAGACAGGGAGTGGCTAAGTCAAAAAAAAAAACTTTCAGTGATACAGGGTTCATAGGAGATTGCTAGACTAATGGCTTAAGGGCCCATAATCCAATTTTACCCAATATATGGCCCCAGGTGCAAGAGGATGGCATGGATTTGTGCCTGTGCATTGAGTATCTTACAGATTGCCTTTGTCCATAAAGGACATGGGCACTATCCCAGGTGTGAATTTGTGTTTCCCATCCATTGATCCAAATTGCATTAGAAGAGGCCAAAGGCTGTCCTTAATTTAAATGGGAAGCCTGTTCCAATGAAGGGGCAATCTCTGAGACACATATCTGTCTCTGCAGCATGTTTTGTTGAGTCACTGCCTATGTTTAGATCCCTAGATTGGGTGACACTCATGCTGTTTCACTTGTGGATGCATAGCAGCTCCATCATTATTGGATTTATGAATGCCTTATAGGTCAGGCATAGGTCACCCCTTAATAGTTGTTATAAGACAGAGTAAAGGCATAGGGCTTTTAGTCTAGCCACACAGATCATGTTGTTTACACCCTATATTTTCTTTGTGAGGAACCTTTAAGGTCACTCCAGCTGCTGTAAGTGCCTAGTCAAATACATGCAGAATAGAGCACTGTACCTGATTATTGGTCTAATGAGGGCTAAGGACAGCAGGACTATAATTTCCTTGGCTCTGGATGCTATACCTTTACTTATAAGTTGTGCCACACAAAAGGATTTCTTCACCACTATGGAAACACGGCGGACAAAGTTCAGGTTGTTATCTGAGTAACTATATCTCTCAACTCTGAGTCTACTCTAAGGGGTGTAATCAAGCTAAAAAACGAATATACCAAGATGACAATGAATATTATGACCATCTACAACTTAATAATAAAAATGATCCAAAACATTCTGATTTCTTATTCACACACTACCCAGTCCTGGCTCTACTTGCCTCTGAAACTGTTCCCCCCTTTTAATAGCAGCTGCATTTAATAAATACTTTATAGAGAGCATTGCTACCCTCACCAACAGCACATCACCCTCCCCTACACAAAGTCAAAACATATTATAAACTGTGCAAGGTAAACAAGCAAAAACTGCAGCACAGATGATAAATAAGCCCCAAACAACAATTAATGAAAAACTCATAAAAGGACTGAGTCAAATTGATGTTATAAATAAGTGAAGTCACTGAGCATAAAATAAAACCAAAGTCCTTTAATACAAAAAGTCAGCACTTTTGCAGTGTAAGCACTGCTTCATCAGACTAAATTAACAAACACTCATCACAACTTAAATAATGGGAGTAAAAGCCCTATAGCCAATCAGCATTCTCCACATAAATAAAGTCACATGATGGTTAAAGCCTTTGGTTTCCTTTTTTAGTATTAATGGTGATTTTTAATGATATTTTAATATGCAGTTTCATGTAGGATCTCAGAAGTTATTTTTTACAATGAAAACTTTGTACTGATATAGTATGATGTATTTTTTATATACACATTATATGAGTGTATGTCACTTTTTTTCCCTAAAGGCCCTATTCTTGGTCCACATCTCTTTAACATTTTCATTAACAACCACTAAACCTCTTATAGGCAAGCATCACTTATATATTATATATTATGATGATTATTTGACACAAATATGTTAATCTGACACTGCACAACTTCTTGAAATAACACAAGAAGCCTTCAGTGCTGTGGAAAACTGGTTTCAAAATGCCCAATTATTATTCAACTCCCCAAAAGCAAAATTACTCCTATTCCTCCCCAAGCACACCTGAATGACAAATCTAGCTTCAAAATCTTCTCACTTAACAATACAGAGATAGATATTGTATTCTGCACAAATCTGCTTAGTGTGACAATTGATGAAACTCTTTGAACTCCACATTTGAAATAATATTAAAATAAAAAACTCATCAGAAACTTGGAATGTATTGTAGACATAAATATTTTCTTACTAGCTCTGCTAAAACCACCTTATCAATTACTCATCTCATTCATTCTTATATGGTGCCCCTATCCTTGCCATCTTGCAGATATATAGTGGATATAAAAAGTGTACACACCCCTGTTAAAATGCCAGGTTTTTATGATATAAAAAATGAGACTACAATGAATCATTTCAAAACTTTTCCCACCTTTAATGTGACATACAACCTGTACAATTCAATTGAAAAACAAGCAAATCTGTTAGGGGAAAAAATATAAAAAATAAAAAACGTAGAATGAGCTGGTTGCATAAGTGTGCACACCCTTAAACTAATACTTTGTTGAAGCACCTTTTGATTTAACTACAGCATTCAGTCTTCTTGGGTAGGAGTCATGGCACATCTTGACTTGGCAATATTTGCCCACTCTTCCTTGCAAAAGTGCTCCAAAGCTGTCAGACTGCGAGGGCATCTCTTGTACACAGCCCTCTTCAGGTCACCCCACAGACTTTCTATTGGATTTAGGTCTGGGCTCTGGCTGAGCCATTCCAAAACTTTAGTTTTCTTCTGGTGAAGCCATTTTTTTTGTTGATTTGGATGTATGCTTGCGGTCATTGTCATGTTGAAAGGTGAAATTCCTCTTCATCTTCAGCTTTCTAGCAGATGCCTGAAAGTTTTGGGCCAAAAGTGACTGGTATTTGGAACTGTACATAATTCACTCCACCTTGACTAAAGCCCCAGTCCCAGCTGAATAAAAGCAACCCCAAAGCATGATACTGCCACCACCATGCTTCACTGTGGGGATGGTGTTCTTTTGGTGATGCAAAGTATTGTTTTTGCGCCAAACGTACCTTTTGGAATTGTGGCCAAAAAGTTCAACCTTGGTCTCATCAGACCATAACACATTTTCCCACATGCTTTTGTGAGACATGAAGTATTGTTTTGCAAATTTTAGCTGGGCCTGGATGTTTTTTCTGTGTAAGAAAAGGCTTCCATCTTGCAACCCTACACCATAGTCCAGACATATGGAGAATACAGGAGATTGTTGTCACATGTAGTACACAACCAGCACTTGTCAGAAATTCCTGCAGCTCCTTCAGTGTTGCTGTAGGGCAGCCTCCCTGACTAGTTTATGTCTTGTCTTTTCAACAATTTTGGAGGGACATCCAGTTTTTTGCAACGTCACTGTTGTCCCATATTTTCTCCACTTTTTGATGACTGTCTTCACTGTGTTCCATGGTATATCCATGCTGTGGATATTTTTTGTACCCTTCTCCTGACTAATACCTTTCAACAATGAGATCCCTTTGATGCCTTGTAAGCTCTCTATGAACCATGGCTTTTGCTCTAGCAGACAACTGCGTAAATGTCAGGAAAATCCTACTAGGACAGCTGAACTTTATTTGGGGTTAATCAGAGTCTCTTTAATTGATGACAAGTGTGTACCCAAAAAGACTAAATGCTGTAATTAAATCAAAAGGTGCTTCAACAAAGTATTAGTTTAAGGGTGTGCACACTTGTTTAACCAGCTTATTGTATGCTTTTTTTTTTTTTTATATTTTTTCTCCTAACAGATTTGTTTGCTTTTCAATTGAATTGTACAGGTTATAGGTCACATTAAAGGTGGAAAAAGTTTTGAAATGATTTATTGTGGTCTCATTTTTTATATCACAAAACCTGGCATTTTAACAGTGATGTTTACACTTTTTATGTTCACTATATGTTAAAACTAAACTTGAAATATGCTGCAACAAAGTTGCTAAATTTGCTGCCAATAAATAATGATATACACACATCACTGCAAGGCCCTTAAAAGTCTGAACTGGCTTAAACTACCCCACTATCAGGACTTTGTATAACTAGCTACTGCCCACATCATCATTTATAAACCCCATGCCTGCTCTGCACTAAATTCTATTCTTCCTTCCTATCACCCAAACAGACCCCTTTGTTCTAATGATAAACAACTTCTCACCATCTATAAACCTCATAAAGCAATTGGAAATAGGCTTTACTGCTATTCTGTTAGCAAAAATAAATGGAATTCTATTCCACAGGCTATTAGAACTGTAACCTACCATCCTTCCTTGAAGTATCTTCTGAATGACCACCTATCAAACGCATGGCTCTGCTCATGCTATACCCCTGGTTGAACATCAGTCTTGTCTGCTTTTCTTCACCCCTGTCTGTACAGTTTCTCTTCCCATCACCACTTGCTCATCTTCATGTGCCTATCCTACCCTCTGTACCACTTTACTTAACCTCTTATAATCACCACGTCCTCATTTATACTAATCTATCCTAACCTCTCTATACACCTCCAGACCAGAAGCTATCACTGCCATAGTTCAACACCATCAAAACCCCTGTGGGTGGACTGAGTCCCACACCACTCATGGTCATCATCTGAATCATGTTCACCATGCCTCTTTTGGTTACCCATACGGGATATCCTGTCAAGATGCATGTACATGCTCCCATAGTTCTATGCCATCCCTGACACTTTCTGAAATAACTCCTGAGACCATAGGTCACCACACTACACACTGTCATTGTTTGCAACACAGCAGCTCCACTGGAAGACTGGAGGATGTGATCCCTGACTCCTCACAACCTGCTACCAGAGTAAGTCTCTGTGACATGCCAATCCTATCACCATTTCCCATATAATAGCACTGCTGTCATTTATAACTTGTTTCCCTACCCTGTGCAATAAATGAAGTCTCTACCCTATACAACCCAAAGTTGTGTCGTCACAGTAAGGTCTAACACACAGTGTAGCCAGTCCATATGCTGGCTTAAAAAATCCGAGTGTGATAATTCATGCATCATTTGTTCTGTGTTGTTTTCATCATGGTTCATAGCTGTGAACTAGATTCTTCCTCTTTGCCAGTTTCAAGACATGTTACATTCACCATCTACCTCACATAGGCTACTACGTGCTTCCTTAGTTCTGCATCATCGGATATGGTACTCCCATCGGGAATGCTTCCTTACTACTTTAGCAGTTTCTGCACAAACATATTATGCAACAAGGTGTACACTACTAATCTCAGGTGAATACTGCAGTGCCCAAGTGGTTGTATTAAGGCAGTGGAAGCATCTCTTCAATTGGCCAAAAACAATGTTTCAACACATTCTGTATTTTTGCATGTATGATCTTATATGCTATGTTTGTCAGTATCTGGGTGTCACAGGCTGGAATCATCAGTGACAGTTCCAATGCATATCCAGCAGCCCATGTAACACACAACATTGACACCATCTATTGTATGTAACCTGCTACCTGATTGCATGGTAGCTGTCTGCACTTGCTTGTGCGGCCACCTACTTGTGCACCCATTAAGTTAACGACCTTTTAGGAAGTCACCCTGCATGACCCATTTGTACATGTGCCAGATATGAGAAGCATGGGAGCTGCTTGGGTTTTGCGCCGAACTATTATGGGCGATACCATGGACACAGAACATCACCTGGCTGTGGACAGTGTAGAAGCCCTTCCTGTTTATTTATCTGACAATCTCTGGACTTGGTGGGGCTTTGATCGCATTTTGTGCAAAAGCAGTGGTTCACTGGATGTCAGGAAAAAGGGCAGTGGGGTAAAGCACCTGCATAGTGGTGATTCCCTCCCCTGCATTCCTTGGGAATCATATACACTTCTCCACATGCTGCAGCATAAAGTGAAGAAACAGGTATAGAATACATATGGCTGATACCTGCACATTTCTTAGTTTGTCCCCTATAGTTTTCTGAAAGGTCCCTGTAACAAGGAAGGTTAAAGCTACACATGCCTTATTATCTACTGGGATGGGTTGTCCATGCATTCCCCTTATTGCCACATGTGGGTGACACAATTCAAGAAACTTCTGTGCGTTTTCCCTATCCACAGAAACAGTCTCCAATCTGCTGGTCAGCCACATGGTAGTAGGTTAAGTGCTGATGGTACCATCTGCACTGGTGCAAATCACTACAGCACACCATGTCGCAAGAAAAGCCACTAATATGGGCTGCTGGTATTGCAAAAATTGTAGCATCATGTCCACCAGCAAATTCTGGTGTTCAGAATAAGTGAATACCAAGGTGTACTGCATCTGTTACATGCATCTTTGAATTATTCAGCTATGTTTAAAGGTATAATTTAAATAATCACTGTCCTTCATTTGCATCTAGAACTTCATTTCCATATCATTATGTTATCATTTGCATACCCTGCATACATTGCTATTTTTACTCTAGTGCAGCTTTGCTACTTGTATCTCAGAATTTCCTCCTCCTTGTGTGTTTCTGCTTTCCATGCTACTTTGCAAAGTTAACTTTCTATAAGCTCCAGTAACCATTAAATTCAGAATTTCAAAACGTATTCTGATTACTTTATTTTTACTCCTTTAGAAAGATGAAGAGAAAAAAAAAATAAAAGTAATGTCCTCGGATTTTGTTGAATACTATAAAATCCAGAATATTTTATGATTTTAGCCTGGCTTTGTTTTTTCAGAGTGTTTGCATTAAACTATTAAACATATAAAACATGTGGTATAGTAAATAGTAGTTGTGTCACTTTTCTTCACAGATAACAGGTAATTAATATTCTACACAACATATTTTCTTGCAGCACACAATATATGCAGCTCTGATATGATAAGCAATTAATGCATGAAAAAATGAGTTGAATAGCGTTTGATTTTAATGTTATATCAGGAGTCAAAAGTTATTTAGTCAGTTTGCCATACACATCAACATTTCATTGTGTGCCTCAGATTAAGAAAAGTGACAATGCAGATTAAGGGAAAAAATCAATTAACAGACACAATGATAAGATGTTACACTAACATTCATTTGTATCCGTGTATCAAAAGGGAATTAATTTAATTGTACTAATTACAATGAATAAGGAACTAAGATGCAGGCAGCTTCGGTATATGTCATCATTAGAGCTGAATCTTAAAAGAAAGGTCTCTGCAAGAGTTTCAGAACAACATATCAGTCTTCCATTTAATACCTGATTGTGTACCTAAAAGTTTTATGCACGCCTGTGTTGTCAACGGTTTCCTCTTTGAGGTGCTTTTATAAGAAATGACTGTTAATCTGTTTTAATTAAAAAAATAGTTAGCATAATGGTGGGAGTTTTTTCATCTTTATTTTACTGTAGATTTCAAATTGCCTTTGTAGACATCGATTTCTTTTCTCTTGATTTACTCAGCATGCAGTGTCTAACTTGAAACGCTGTAATCTGCTGAGGTTCCTAAGCGCTAGAGATTATTTGATTTTATTTTTACCAATACCTTCATGTGAGTCTTCTGCCTTGTGTCTCAGTCATACATTTTGGCAGCTTACTACACAGATCAGAAGCAATCATCATTATAAATCAAAGTAAAAAATAGATGTATAATAGAAAGCATACATCATCCTATTTAATTATAGGAATTGTGCTTAGTTCAGTAGTTAATTGCACTTTGATGTTTTTTGACATGGCTGTTACATCAGCTTTTCACAAGTAAAATAGTCAAAGGATATGTTATATGATATGCTGTTTATTATATCTGTGAGTGTATTATGCAGCAACTGGTTGTTGTGGTACTATGAGGTAGACAAAGGGATCACCTTCTCGAAGATGCACACTGAAGTATAGAGTATGCATCCTTTCTGTTCATCTTCTGTACTAAACTATGGACAGCAAAGTGAGAAGGATACATTTATTTTTTGCTTCATAGCTGGATTGTGACTCAGTGATGGAATTATGCAGCTGCAAGTCCACATGCATGTGTGTGTGTGTGTGTGTGTGTGTGTGTGTGTGTGTGTGTACACTGATATGTTGATGTATTGTTAATATGATCACAGGCAACATTCACCTCCTGTGAATACTTGAAATGATATGGAAGAACTACTGAGTGGATAAAACAACAAGAGAATGCACATCTGAGAATATTTTATAACTAGTCAATATCTTTTAATTTCACAGTTGTTTTATACCCTTCCACATTTAAAGAAAAAAACTGTTTTATTCTAATACTACTGTCCAAGTGAAAAAAATCACAAGCAATGACTATGAGACCCTCTCTGCCTGCAACATTAAAGCTCTGCCTTTTCAGACTGGATTGTAAGCTACCTATTTTGAAATATGATGCTGTACAATGAAAAATTCATTGAGCACTTAAATGTTTATAGTGTGTCTCTCCTGTTTCTCACTTTGCTTCTCAGTCTATGTATCTCTTTCTATCTCCATAGTAAGTCTTGTCTTCTCTAGGACATTCCTTTGGTTGTTGT
This sequence comes from Protopterus annectens, assembly GCF_019279795.1. Taxonomy (NCBI): domain Eukaryota; kingdom Metazoa; phylum Chordata; order Ceratodontiformes; family Protopteridae; genus Protopterus; species Protopterus annectens. The sequence goes on along the minus strand of NC_056735.1, from coordinate 524,994,933 downwards.
TGTTGTGTCTTTCCGCTTTTCCCGGTTAGGGGTCGCCACAGCAGAACTCAGGTCCGCTAATGATAGGCAGTAGATTTTTACGTGCCAAGTTGCCAGCCCTGACGTACAACCTTCAACGAAGGTACGCCCATTCACGCATGTCTCCACACAGAGGACACTCTAGCTGAGAATCGAACAGGACAATGTCTTACTGTGAGGCGACAATGCTACCGCAGACGTCATTCATGTTTTAAAGGTCACGTTCCTCTTTCCTTTGCCTTCCAAGCATAGCAACAGAACACTAATCATTATGCCACAACTGGGTCAATGTCATTATATGCAAATATGAATAATTACTTCTTTATTTGTACAGAAATGCCATTCCTGTTTCCAAGGAACTTAGTTACCTGCCATTGCCTTCTATAATTTTTGCAGTTTCAGGTCCTTTGAAAAGGCAACACCATAAATATCTTTACACTTGACTTTTTCCAGTGTCCCTCCCCATTCTACAGCAAATTTACATCTAGTGTTCAAGCTACATTATTTTGTCCTTAGATTTCATCTGTTGCACTTTGAATCATTTTTCAACCTTGTCTAACTGCTTCTCATTTCAGCACACACACACACACACACACACACACACACACACACACACACACACACACACACACACACACACACACACACACACACACACACACACACACACACACACACACACACTGCAGTTTTACTTTCAGGAAATCTATAGGAATGCCAGTTCACCTACTGCATGTCTTTGAGGTGCCTGGAGGAAATGAGCACATAGCTACTAACACACACAGACAAGGAAGGCATGCAGACTCCACATAGTAAAAGTCTCAGTGAAGAACTCAACCAGAGCAAAGCACTGTGATATGGCAGTGATATTCAATATGCCACTGTATCAATGAGGAGTTGATTTCATACACATCCACTTTCTGCCAAACCACCAAAGACAGCCATCTGTCATTACATTTATATATTTATTATTGGTACTTTCTTATTAAAGCGGCCTACATGAAATTGAAAATGACCTTGGCAAAATCGCTATGGCAAGGAAACAATCTGCCTAAGAAATAAGATGCTCTCCAACTGCTTTACTCACCTGCTCTGGTACACAAAGTTAAAATGAACTTTTGCAGGTAGGGTGTATTTCCATACCTGGTAACATAAACAAGCGACTGCATTTGTACTTTTGCATTTATTAATTTGTAAACTTGGCAGGGAGAAAGTAAAGTGTGACAAAATCAGGAACAATTATGGAGACATATGACATGTATACCCGAGGAAAGGTTGCCTTTCAATTATCTTAGCCAAGCACATTCCTGCAGTCTGTATGCAGCCACCTACTTTGCCTAAGTGGTCAGGCCATGGTTGTGTGTAAATACAGTGTGTACGATGACAGCAGCACCCAAACCTTTTAGGTTACTGACCGTCTCATCCATCTCCCTCCCTACATCACAGTCACACTATTTAAGTACAGGAGGCAATATGTGCTGGACAAACTGACCTGGTACAAGGTGCAGGACCACTGCCAGGGAACTTCAGCTGCACTCAGGATCACTGCAATTCTCAGTAAAACACTCGCCTAAAACTGAATTAATCACCCTGTTTACTGTTTATGTTACTATATTGCCAGGGCCACTATAATAAGGAAGTACCTTTTTATTTATTGACATTTGATTACCGGGAATGTCTGACTGGGTAAAAGCCTATTTTCAGCTCCAATCATGTGCAAAGTCTGTTTGTAATGGCAAGCAAAAGAAATTATATAAACATGTTACTCTTAAATACACTGCAACCATGTCCCCCTCACAAACACGCATAATAGCATAGCTGATGATGCTTGTGATAGAAAGTGAAAGTATAGCCAGCTTGCCACTCTTACACTGAACCCCTCCATGAACACATACACACAAGCATAAGCCACAGCTTTACACAGATTTCAACAAATACCAGTACATTGTGCACACTAGTACTGCCACACGAGATCGGTGACTGTTGTTTAACAGATGTCAGAAGTAATGCATACCTGGCAATGTCTCTGATTTCACAGAATTTCCCTGATATTGCCTCTTATCCCTGACATTTCTCTCATGAACAAAAAATGATTTGCTGGCAAATCATCCAGGATAATAGACTGTCAATAATGTCAGACATTAGAGTTTCATATCACTTATCATCCAAAAAATGCAAGTTGATGCAAAACATGTTATTCTAATAACTTTTTAATGAAATTAAAGTAACATTCAAAATGTGATCCTGATATTAAACATTTATCCTGTCATTATTTTTGGTGTTGCCTACAATTCATGAGCAAAGAAGTTGAGAGCTATAGTATTTGGTGCACTGCTAGTATTTATAAAACTCTATGAAATTGAAAATCATCCCTGCAGATTGGGAGCATCAGCTCTTCTTAAAATCCCAGGAAAGCACTACGATTGGTTGTTCAGGGCTGCCAGTCTCTATCACTTACTTTGCTCATACTCACTATCTGATTATTAGCTTTATCCTAACAGAGTTTTATTGAAATCCTGTTTATAAGTAGTTGGAGATTCTCCACATTTTCCTTCATCATCATCAGCTTTTGCGGGGCACCATGCAATCAAGGATAATTTAGCACCCTGCAAAGCCCTCATATATTTGAGGATGATTGGGAACCCCTCATAGCCTTGGGTGTCATAGATGCATAAAGCCAGTTATGATGTTATTTTTAGAGAAAAGAATACCCACCGGCAAGATTTAACTAAGTCAAGGGCACTATGGCAGTTGTAAAACATTTAATGCAATTACTTACTGTGGTGGTGGTGCTGCGGAAGCGTTGTCGCCTCACAGTAAGACATCGTCCTGTTCGATTCTCAGCTAGAGCGTCTTCTGTGTGGAGACATGCATGACTGGGCGTTCCTTCGTTGAAGGTTGTGCATCAGGGCTGGCAACTCGGCACGTAAAAATCTACTGCCAATCATTAGCAGACCGGAGTTCCACTGTGGCGACCCCTAACCGGGAAAAAGCCGAAAGAAATAACAACATTAAAATCTGTTACTTGACAAAACACTGTTAATGAGAAGATGTGGTGCCAGTCCTTAGGATTCTTCATCCTAATAGTTATTATTACCTAACCAATTTATTATCACACTGCCTGGATGTGTTTACCTGTTAAGGAGCTGGATATTAAATATTTTTCTGTGCATCAGTTAACAATATGGTGATATGTTCTCTGTTAGGATATGTTGGTGAAGTTGACTTAATGATTCCTGTGATTTCAACTGAAATGTTCAGATAACTTTATAGTAAGAAGGAATGTATGCTAAAGACTGGCCTTGATGTAATAAAACTTGGTTGCAAGTCAGTCAATGTGGAGTGCTGTTATTGTGGGTTCTGGGGAAGGAAGAATGGGGTGTTGGGATAAATGTATATATATCTGGAACTGAAACCAGACAACTGTCTTGTCTTGTCTTAATCTTTGCTTGGGACATATCTATGAAGGTTTATTTTTGAATTCAGTCTGGTGTATTATTTTTGCTAACTTAGAATTTTTAGGGCTAGTATTTCATTAGCAAGAGTAATCTAGGGTACTTATTTAACTGTAAATCAGATGTTTCTGTATATATTCTATGTGTATAACTGGCTGCTGTTTTCATATTCTCAGTGCATTGTTTGACCTTTAATCTGTATTGCACTGTTTTCTTTATTAAGTCTTATTGTTTCATTTCTAGAAATCTTGTGGGTGATATTTATTGTTATTTATTATCTGAGCTAGTGGTAATGAGCTCTGTAGGTTAGCAAAGGTAGGATATCCATCTGCAGTTTAGCCATATTGTATAAGCATATACTACTAGAAAAATAATTTGGATAATTTATATTTGGATAAAACAAGAACAGCAGGTAACTGTTGTGCCTGGTCTCTGGCCATATGCAGAGGGGTCTTAGTATTACCATGCCAGGAAGAAAGGTATGTGTGTGTGTATATAAATGATATTTTGTTTTCAAAGCAGTTGTCATGGATTAAGGCCACTGGAAGAAATATGGTTTACAAAGAGTGGTGACAAAGGGGCCTGGGATGCTAGGCCAAAAACTCAGTCCTATAACTGATAAGTCTGCAGTCCTAGTGTATGCACAGATGTGGCTGTTGGAAGCCCATACCCCAGACAGCAGTGTATATCTTCACTTTATGCTCATGGAACCAGGTTGCATTGGGTGAACCTTTCTTTTTTTTGTCCTCTTGGATTTCAGTGGAGACCATCACTCTGGTAGCAATCAGACTTACTTGACTTTGGAGTGGGTCCCAGGACCATAATCCTTGTTTCTCACATACTTGGGTAGTACACCAGTTAGCAGAGTTAGGATACAGACTTACATCAGTGTCAACCATCTATCACATACTGATGGAATTTCCAGGGTGCCCCATGTCGGGTGGTGGTAGTGATGCCATGCCAGGATGGACTGGTTATTATAATGTGAAATAACTCTTATTGTGAAATTTGTTTTGCAAAGCTAATAATAATAATAATAACAGCTGCATTCCTTACCACCCCCTATATACCTGTGCCTCTATTTTACACTATGCAATCAGTTTTTGAATAATGTTTGCTTTCTCTATACCAATTAAACAGCATTTAAAGTATTTTTTACTAAAGATTTTCTATATAGCTTGTCTATAATTTGCTTATTAAAACTGAAAGGGGAAAATATGCTGGAATGAAACATGCTAAAAAATGATTCTCTTCAATAAGGTCTGTTTAGTGATGCTGTGACTAAATTCTACAACATGATATGCCATATAAAATGCAAAAAACATGTCTCTGCCTTTCTGGAACTCTATTTTTATGGATTCAGCAAATAATTCTTTCAGCTTTTGAAAAAAATACATAAAAAAATATATTGTCATAGCTGGCAATCTTTAGAAGGATGCTTCTTCTGTGCTTAACTAGCTTGAGATGAAATTTTTAATTTTGCTGTCAAATAGACAATAGTGGTTTTGATCAGTGCACTCACACTAAAATCACATCTGCTGCAGATGAGACATGAGCTTTTTTTACTGAGAACAGCTGCTGTCACTCTTGTCGCTGCAGTAATTCACATCCTAATCCAGTTACAATGAAGCTGCACTCTTCTCCTTCTTCCAACGATATTTGCATGTCACCTTTTATACAGCTCTGATGAATCGAAAATGTAACCCTTGAACATAAGTTGAGAGTGATTCCTATGTGGTCATCAAATGGCTTTTATGGTCATATTTATTGTTGTTTAACATACTGGAAGAGATTAAAGCATGGAAGGACTGCAATGTTTAATTTCTGTATTTTATCCTTTTTTCAAAATGCCTGCAGTTATTCTCCTGTTAGCTGACACCCCTTCCTCTCTTTGTTTTAACAGTAAAAGCACTGATAGTGGGTTTTGAAAATAACTGATAAACTCTGTGGAAGCTCTGACATGTGAATTACCTGTTTTTTAACGTACAGAGTGACAGGGCTCTTGTTTCATAGTATAGGTCAGTCAGCATTAAAGATATGAGTTGATAATGAACTTTGTCATGTTATTCAGTATTTGAGTTACCTCAGTATTCACTTGCAGATGTATAAGTCTAAGCAAGTCACTTAACTAACCTGTTTCAACTAACAGCCAGTGAACATATTTGCTTATTTCTAGTGTGGCAAATGTGGTTAACAAAAATAAAAAATAACTTCTTCCTATTTGAACTTGTCTCATACTACAGATGACATCATACCAGCACATCATGGACGTCATACCAAATACAGAAGCTGTTTGAATATGTGGCTCATCACAGGGTTGTGAAATATTTAGTTGCACAGCTAGCTTCTATAGAGAACATAAAGTTAAACATCAAACTAAATAGTCATTTCACAATCATTAAATTACCAGATTGTATAGCACTCATGCAAGAAGAAAGGATACAGAGCTTAGTACTAGATCAGGTTCAGCTCCCTCATCTGGAGACAGCCATCTGTGTCTGCTATGAGGAGATTTAAATGACAGTGCGTATTATAGCATTGCTGCCAGCAACATTCTCTTTCCTTAAGAATTCCTCTAGATGCAAAATACTTCTAAATTACTACTCTTGCCTGACAATATTTTTGATAAAGTTATGATCTGTGTATTATGAACTCTGCTGTCGAGCAGTTCAAATCTGCTGTTTGCACCTTTGCAACTTTAGAACTGCTTAATCTTAAATTACAGACATGCAAAGCTTGGAAAGTACGATTTGCCATTTGCAACAAATAAATTAGCTTGTAAACAGAACAGTTGATTTAACTGCCATGTCTGATATAACTGATAGGTCTTCAGACCATTCCAGGATTAAATCTACCATGATAGAGCTTGCTGTACATAAACTCTGTTAGATACACATAAAGCAAAGAGCGAGAATTTTAAAAAGATCCAAGGGTGAGGTACAAATGAGCTAAAACCTCTGTCAATTCTTACAGTATATACTCAGTGGGTTAAAAATTTACCTACAGAGCTGTGTGAGAATGAAAGTCCTCTGCTAATGCAAACCTCAATGGTGTAATTGTTGTTCTTCTGTCATTAATATCTAAATGTGGTATAACTAGGCTAATAGTGTGAGCATTTTTGACAGAAATGGAGTTTTGAAATAGGCTATGTTGTCCTAGCTGCCTTTTTTAGCCTTTAGTCCTGGGAATGGCCGACAGATGAACCCCAGGTAAGAGAATGGAGATCAAGCAGACGGAGGGCATATGTGACAATCAGATAACTAGAAGGGAAGGTTTAGACAGGAGGATGAGATCATATCCTCAGGTAATCTAATCTGGTATTTAAATTAGGTAAGGATCTTTGTCCCAGATCCAGGAAATGAACATGCCTTCCAGAGCTACAGAGATTATCACCTCATTGTTTGAACTCGTGCAATTGCAGGATTGTGGTGAAGTCTAGTGGGACTACTTGAAAAAGAAGGCTTGTTAGGGTTTTGGGAATTAATGAAGTGTGGTCGCTTTATGAGTTTAAGAAAATTATGCATGTTTATATAGTGTACATTAAGCATATTAAGTTATAGACTAATAAATACATATTTATTAAATAACTTAAAACAGGTTCTTGAAATAATTTGGTAGTGTATTAAAAGGGGCTTTATTTCAGAGCAGTTTTGGCTTGCAGGAATATTTGCTGTTTTATATTACTGAGTAGCTTGAAACTACAATCCCTGGGGAATTTTTTTCAATTTGGATTTACGTGGGTGTCCTTGCTGATGTTGTAGAACAAAGAATAATGCATAAATTGGAAAATATGGCTTACATGCCTTACAGGTCCTTTACTTTTTGTTGCTTCTTGGACTTTTTAAAAAAAATTATAGCATTAATTTATGTTTGCATTTCATATGATTTTGGAAGAACTAATCGGGAAAAGCCAAAAGAAGAAGAAGAAGAAAGAATGTAAATCACTAAAGTATGAATTGTAGGATGTTTGTTTAAATTAATTATTTCAGCTTGGTGGGTTAGATCACATTGGGGATTTTCAGAAGTATGTTGACATACTTCATGCATTTTTATTTGTGTTTATGACATGCTGGGTATTTTTTATTTAAAGTCATCCATTTATTTACTTTAGGGTAGACATTCTGCACTTTACTGAAGAGTTTGGGGGCTCTGAGATTAAAGCTCACACCTACATTGAGAAAGTAAGTGGGTGAATGTTGTATTTCTTTGTTTTAAAATTAAAATCACTGTTCTGGTCATGGCATACACATGACTAGCTACCATACAGGACTGTGACATCAAAGGGTCTTAAGGGGAAGTTGCTACCTGATTGACAGAGGAGGACTGATACATTTATTCACCTTCTTCTAGGAAGGGGAAGCCACCATATTGGATATCTGGAGTATGACATCATGGGTGTCAAGGGGAAAGCTACCATCTTGATTCTTGGATTGCAAAGAGAAGTCATAGAAAATGACTTGCCATCCAGGAAGTAGAAGGTATACACTGACTTAAAGTATGGAGTGTGGTTAGGGCAGCTTGGAAATGATGGCGATTACATGTTAGTTCTTGTGAGATAATTAGTCCTAAAATGAAAGGTGAAAAAAGACAAAAGGAGAAAAATGGAAAGGGGGTGGGGGGGTGGGCTGAAGAGCTTTCCACTGTTGCAACAGCTTATTGATGAATATTGGCCCCGATGCTTTGGTATGCTTTTAGAGATTACAAAGAATATATATATATATATATCTGTCTTTCGGCTTTTCCCGTTTAGGGGTCGCCACAGCGGAACTCCGGTCCACTAATGACTGGCAGTAGATTTTTACGTGCTGGCTTGCCGGGCCTAATGCACAACCTTCAATGAAGGAACGCCTATTCACGCATGTCGACACACAGAAGACGCTGTAACTGAAAATCGAACATGCAACGTCTAACTGTGAGGCGACAATGCTACCGCAGCACCACCACCGCATATATATATATATATATATATATATATATATATATATATATATATATATATATATATATATATACACACACACACACACACACACACACACATATGGGTCTACTTTGATTCACTGAAATAACACTTCACCACTTCCTAGTTGGCTGACTCCACTTCACTGAAATGGCTTTAAACCGAAAGCACAGACTGCTGAAATCCTTTCCCTGTGAAAGGAACCACTTGGCCACCAGGGTGAACTTTGCCCTTTCTTCAGTGTAGTGCAATCTTGGAGTTGGTATATTTAAGTAGGGGGTGTGATGTGCAAAGCTCTCCACTTGGGTTGGTTTAGTTTTGGTCCATTGAGGTTTTCTCTGTGGTGGCCAAGTGGTTCCTTTCACAGAGAAAGGATTTCAGTAGTCAATGCTTTCGGTTTAAAGTTGTTTGTTGAAGTGGAGTCGGCCAACTAGGAATCGGTAAAGTGTTATTTCGGTGAGTCAACATTTGGTTGACAGGAAAGACTAATCATTTTTTGTGAGATTAACAGAATATTAGGATTGGGGTATATGCTCTTTCAAAGGTATTGTGTGATCTTAGAGTTGGTATATCTAATTAGCAAGGGTTGTTTTTAATTTGGCTCAGAGCATGTGTACTGTACTGTCCATTTTTCTTACTGACCTTTTAGGCTGTCAATCTACTGAACAGTTGATTAACTTCAGTAGATCCATATCGATTTATCTCTCTCTCTCTCTCTCTGTATGTATGTATATATATATATATATATATATATATGTATATAAAAATATATATAAAACTATATATGGAATATAGATTAGACATATATAGTTAAAGAAGTTATAGATGTAGATTGGATGTTCTCTCGCTCTACACACATGACAGGCATACATATTAGCTCGTTCATATCATTTAATTGCTACTGAATTAATATTTTCCGTTAATTTGATAGAGGGTAGTACTAGAAAAGGTTTAGTAAATGCATGAGAATGTTTGCATTAGCATACTAGCATGGTTGCTGCAGTAAGTGCTTCAAGTTAGCTGCAGGGAGAGCTTTAAGTTTAGAAAAGACCCCCCCCCCCACACGCACACACAAAGCTGAAAGAGATGTTAAGGAATGTAGCAATCGTTTGGCAATCAGATTGAGTAACTTTATGACACTACCATGTAGAGTGGCTAAAAGATGGAAATGTCAGTGTTTTATTATTGTATTTATTTTACTACTAAGACAGGGATGGCCTGTGGTCAGCTAGTGCCCTAGGCAAAAGGTCTCCACAGTGCCCTCACAACACCACTCAGTGCTCTCATCCTGGTATACCTACACCATCCAGATTACTGGAAAATCCCCCGCTTCAGCAGCACCCTAGGTGGCTGCCTAGTTGGCCTATGCCTAAGGCTGGCTATGTTAACAGCCAACATGATCAGTGAATTAAAAAAAAACAGAGAATGGAGTAAAGGAAGGTAGGAAAGGAGGTGTATGTAGACAGTTATGGGTTCCCTTCTTCGGTGGTATAGTGATGGTTGAAGAGAATTTGAAGAGAAAAAATATATAATTTTCACCCAGGCTTTTCAATTTTTCATTGTAGTGACAGAAAGTTGAGTTTCCCATCAGAAGTGAGACACGTCAAATTGTGAGTCCCAAAAATTTTGCAAGTAAAGTCTGATTCAAGCAAAAAAGCAGTGAATTTTGAAACCCACTGTTACATCACTGAAATGTTTTTGCATAAGGGCTTCAGCCTGGCACCATTTAGCAGGGGGTACTGCTCCTACAATCCTTCTAATTATAATATATATTTATTATTTATTTAGCTAGTCTAGCTGGAGATATTTCCATTTTCAGTAGAGGCCGGGGAAAAAAGCCACTTACTTAAATATACATATATATATATATATATATATATATATATATATATATATAAATACATATGTGTGTTGTGTGTGTGTGTGTGTGTGTGTGTGTATATATATATATATATATATATATATATATATATATATATATATATATATATACTTAGTATAAATTTACCAAACCCAAAACCAGATATAGAAAAAACCAATACCCAAACTGGATAGGTGAAATGCTTCCACGATATGCGATGTAACTTAGTTGATGAAAGTGATGAAAAAAGCGAATTATATCAAATTCAAAAAAGGAATCCAACGTAGATAAACACAGCTTTATTTAAAAAACGTAAGCGCTTTCGCGGTATTCCGCTTCTTCAGACGTGACATACTACATCAGTTCCGTTTGTTTTTATAAATAACATATAAACACGTCACTTCCTAGTAAAACTTAAAAACATACATACATAATAAAATGCCTTCATAAACTGTACAATAAATCATAACTCTATGAATAAAACATAGCGATCAGGATTGCCCTCTCCAGTGCGCTTTATAAAAATTTACTACTTTAAAATAATTGCTACATAAAACGCGGCATACTATAACTGTCGCTAATGAATTAATATAACAGCATACTCAACCACATTTCTTAAATCACAACTGCCTAAAATTGCTCTAACAATCGTTTGATACTGCATGGAATAAATGTCTCAGATAAATCAACAAGTCCTATGCAGTTATATTCAGACTAAATTAATGCATACTAACAATCGTACAATTTAATACGGTCCCTAAAACATATTAATGAATAAATAAAACCCCTATGATACAAATACCAAGCTTAGAAGATGCAGGATATAAGATAAAAATGCTGTATAGGTATGTTGAATACAATAATACTGACCTGTGAGGAAAATAAACTATGTCTAGGAGACATAATGATCTAACTCAAAAAAAAAAAAAAAATGTGAGAACCAAAAAATATAAACAAACTAATGTGTCTTGTCAAAAGAAAATGTGTATGGCAAACAAAATGACCAAAAGATATGAACGAACTAGTGTGTCTTAACAAAAGAAAATATGTATGGCAAGAAGGATATAACCAGACAACACGGTGCTAGCATATGCTGGGTCGCATTTTGCAGCAGGGCTTCCAAGGACCAAAACTGACATATTAGACTGGTCAAAACATGCCAAAAAAACTACACAAAAAACGTGTGGTGCTGAAAAAGGGGGCGGAGGGATGTGTTATCTCAAGGATCTAGACTTGAGTATAGGCTTCAAAGGCACCGTCTCATTTAATCCTCTACCCCAGTGGGCTCCCAGCCGCAGAATCCATTTGGTTTCTGATTCTTCTGTGGTGTTAACTAAATCACCACCCCTCAAAGAAGGTGAATGGACATGCAAAGCCAGAAATAAAAACGTGTGTTCTGGACCAAAGTCTAACATATGCTTGGCTATTGCACTGTGTTTTTCTCTCCTAGTAAAACAATAGAAATGGTCCCTGATCCTTTCACGGAATGTCCTATTTGTTTTACCAACGTAAAACATATAACAAATCTTACAATATGCAACATATACTAGATTCTTGGTATTACAATTGGATTGACATCTCAATTCCCATAATTTCCCATCATTGGGGTTTCTAAAGAATCTCGAAGTGTCAATGTGTGAACACTGAGCACAACACCCACATTTTTTAGTTCCATAAAAAATAATGGAAGTAGGTCTGTTGCCAACCAAATCAAGTTTAGGGAAGCAAAGTTGCTGTTTTAAATTCTTTAAATTAGTGTAGGTATATCTAGGACAATTGCCAACTACATCCTTGGTTTCACTGTCGGCAGTAATAATATTCCAATTTTTCATAATGGCTGCTTCAACAGTTGGAGTATTTTTACCATAGGGTAGAACAAAAGGGAGCCTGGAAATCTGTGTGGGACCTATAGGGTCAAATTCTCTACGATTGGAAAAATAAGGTTTACCCTTTGTGGACCTTTTCTTAACTACATCTGTACAGATGCAATTCAAGTCATCCTTATCATACCCCCTAATGTGGAGATTGTCTTTTAACTTCTGTAATTCAAGCCTAAAGGTGTTCTCATTAGAACAGAGACGAGATACCCTGAGGGCTTGACCCTTCATGATATTCTCAAAAATTCTCGGGTGGTGCATGCTGCTTGTGGAAAGATATGAGGCTCTGTAACAAGATTTTCTATATATGGTAGTGTTCAGACCGTCATTGTCTCTATAGACAGTGACATCAAGATAATTAATAGAACACATGGAGTGTTCCAAAGTGAACCTTAAGAAACCATCAAGGGTGTTCAAATGATGTAAAAAAGACTCTAAGGAATCATCAGTGCCTGCCCAAAGGAGAAAGAGGTCATCTACGAACCGTCTATAAAAGACAATATGAAAACAGGTCAAGATGACCTCCTTCTCCCAGGCTGCCAAAACCAAGTTGGCATAGGAATTAGCGCAACTGGTGCCCATAGCCACACCTGTTAACTGTCTGTAAAACTTGTCCATGAATACAAAAATGTTGGTATTTAAAACTGTCTCTAAAAGGAGACAAATTAAATCAGCCTCTATTGCGGACATAAATCCACATAACAATCTCTTAACCATAGAAATGCCAATGTCATTGGGTATGCAAGTAAATAACGATACGACGTCCATAGTGGCTAGTCGTACCGTTTCTAAGTTGTTATGTTGACTTGTGAACTCATATAAGTCACCAAGGAATTGTCCTGTGTCTTTTAAAATGTATTTGAAATGGGACAAAACTGTCTTCAATTTCTGATCTAAATATATAGACACCGGTTCAGTAAGCCATCCCTCACTTGCCACAATTGGTCTAAAAGGTGGTAGGCTCTGATGTTTATGTATTTTAGGGAGCCCATTAATACATGGCAACCTTGGATGATCAACAACAAAAAATTCATACAAGTCATCTGTCAACAGCTGTAAAGACTTACATTCAAATAAAGTATTATAGAATGTCTTGCATAACTCATCAACTTCAACTTGAGTAATAGATTGGTAATCCTTAGTATTTAACATATTCAACATTGATTTTATATAAAATTCTCTGTCCAGAACAACAATAAGGCCACCTTTGTCGGCCGGACGTATTATTATATCGTTGTTATGTTTTAGTGAAGACAATGCTTGCAATTCAAGTTCTGACAAGTTATCACTAAAATCATTTTGAAAAGAACTGTTCGTTTGGTATAGATCTCTCTCCACTCCTTTTAAAAAGAGTTCTAAATTAGGGGGTAAATGTGGGTTGAATAAACTCCTTCTTTTAAAAAGCTCAGCCTCATAAGAGGATGAGTTCTTGAAAGTCAATTTTAGATTGACATTTCTCACGAACAGTCTTATGGATAATAAAATGTCACTTAAATCAACTTTCGTACAAGGAATAAAGGACAAACCTTTGTTGAGAACAGAATGTTCTACCTCAGTCAGGGAATATTTGGAAATATTCCAGACTAACGATTGTGTGTCCATTTCTGCTTCTGTGTCTGGCCTTGATGATCTATGTATGTTTCCCGTCGTTTCGCTGCCTTTACCGGTTCGTATTCCATTGAACGTTTCCGTCCTAGACGTATTGGTAAGGGAACATTTGGAAAATCCTGTCGTTCTCCTCCATTCAATTTGTCCAGTTGTATTTTCCTTCTTACAACTGTGCTGGTACGGGGCACCTTATCTTGATCATGAACCAAGGATGTAGACGGTCCTTACGCTGGGGTAAAATAAACAGAGGTAACTAGTGTGGGTGTAGTTGTAACATCACTCATCTTATCTGACGTTGTTGAAGCAACAGTCTGTTCCTTCTCATTCCGATTTGCCTCAACTACAGGCTCTCGGGGTTGATTAACTTGATTGGTGTTGGCCATATTCATGTCAGTTGTCAACCTTTCACCAACATTCAAAGTTGTTTCAGATGTGGCTTTATTAACTAGCCTATTGGCAGAGTGAAATTCAGTAGAAGGTATTGTCCTTGGCCACATGAAAACATGGTTGTTTTCAAAGTCCTTTCTATCTCTAAGTAACTTTCTTTTCTTTTGTGACATTAAACCATTGCCATATCTGGTAATACGTTCTATAAGTTCCTGTAAAAAGATTTCTGTTGATTCTGGTCCCATTGCCTCTATGAGTTGTTGTTGTTGTTCAGCTATACGATCTTTTAACTCAGCTTCCGTTGGTTTAAAATAATCAATAAGTAGCTGCATGTAAGACATGCTTGCTTGAAGATTGATTTTTTGCCATTTGATTAATAAATCTGGAAAAGTGTTCCCGTATGAAGGCATATTTAATATGCGTAAGCCTCTTGGGATGACTTTGCATAGAATGCTGGCCTCTAAGTGCAATCGTTGGCACTGTAAGCGTTTGAATTTGAACAAATTGTTCTCAATGTCTCTTCTCAATTGCTTGATTCTAATTCCATCATCAATATTGATAGACTTTGGTCCAGAACACACGTTTTTATTTTTGGCTTTGCATGTCCATTCACCGTCTTTGAGGGGTGGTGATTTAGTCAACACCACAGAAGAATCGGAAACTAAATGGATTCTGCGGCTGGGAGCCCACTGGGGCAGAGGATTAAATGAGACGGTGCCTCTGAAGCCTATACTCAAGTCTAGATCCTTGAGATAACACATTCCTCTGCCCCCTTTTTCAGCACCACACGTTTTTTGTGTAGTTTTTTTTGGCATGTTTTGACCAGTCTAATATGTCAGTTTTGGTCCTTGGAAGCCCTGCTGCAACATGCGACCCAGCATATGCTAGCACCGTGTTGTCTGGTTATATCCTTCTTGCCATACACATTTTCTTTTGTTAAGACACACTAGTTCGTTCATATCTTTTGGTCATTTTGTTTGCCATACACATTCTCTTTTGGCAAGACACATTAGTTTGTTTATATTTTTTGGTTCTCACATTTTTTTTTTTTTTTTTTTTTGAGTTAGATCACTATGTCTCTTAGACATAGTTTATTTTCCTCACAGGTCAGTATTATTGTATTCAACATACCTATACAGCATTTTTTATTTCATATCCTGCATCTCTGAGCTTGGTATTTGCATCACAGGGGTTTATTTATTAACATGCCTTAGGGATTGCATTAAATTGTACGATTGTTAGCATGTATCAATTTAGTTTGAATATAACTGCATAGGTCTTGTTGAATTATCTGAGACATTTATTCCATGCAGTATCAAGCGGATGTCTAAGTAATTTTAGGCAGTTGTGACTTATAAGTGTGGTTGAGTATGTTGTTATATTAATTTACTAGCGACAGTTATAGTATGCCGCTTTTTATGTAGCAATTATTTTAATGTAGCATATTTTTATAAAGCGCACTGGAGAGGGCAATCCTGATCGCTATGTTTTATTCATACAGTCATGATTTATTGTACAGTTTATGAAGGCATTTTATTATATATGTATGTTTTTAAGTTTTACTAGGAAGTGACGTGTTTATATGCTATTTATAAAGACTAACGGAACTGATGCGTCACGTCTGAAGAAGCGGAATACCGCAAAAGCGCTTACGTTTTTCAAATAAAGTTGTGTTTATCTACGTTGGATTTCTTTTTATATTTGGATACAATTGGCCTTTTTCATCATTTCTATCAGCTATATTACATCGCATATCGTGGAAGCATTTCACCTATCCAGTCTGGGTATTGGTTTTTTGTTTTATATATATATATATATATATATATATATATATATATATATATATATATTTTTTTGTGTGTGTGTGTGTGTGTGTGTGTGTGTGTCTACCTTGACCCAACAAAATTCTGTTTCACCGAAATATAATTAGGTGATCTCTTTTTTGCGAAAGTGCATTTTTCTGAAATGCACTTTCACGAAAAGGCAACTAAGCGAACAGCAATGGAGGCTGTTGCTTAGATCGCAGCACAGCAGGGATGAGAGAATGTTCCCTTTTCTCCACTGTAGTGTGATCTTGGAGTGAGAATATATAAGTAGTGGGGGTGTGGGCACAGCGCCCACATGGGGGCTTAGCCCCCTACATAAATGTGGTTAGTGTTGTGTTTTTTTTTTCTGGTTAGTTTCTTTTTTACGAAAGTGCATTTTTGAAAAAATGCACTTTCAGGAAAAAGGCGTCATGAAATTACATTTTGTAGAAATGTAATTTCATTTATTGAAATGAGACCCACACATACACACACACACACACACACACACACACATATATATATATATATATATATATATATATAGGTCCCCTTCACATTATCGACTTTTCAGAAAGTCGAAATTCATATGGCTGAGACCATATGATCGACTTTTGAAAAGCCTTAACGAGGAACCGCTATCTCCGTACAGTGCAGAATGGGAAAATTTCCTGCTTCCACACTGTAGTGTGATCTCGGAGTTGGTATATTTAAGTTACAGGGGGGTGCGGGGGGCATAGCCCCTCCCCCTTTTAACAGTTTTTAGGTAAGTGTTCATTGTGTTTTTTGTGTTTACTTTACATGGTCGGCTTTCTGAAAGTTGATCATATGGTCTTGGCCATATGAAAGTCGACTTTATGAAAAGTCGACCATATAAAGTAGACCCATATATATGTATGCATTTAAACAATGCTCCCAGATTGATAATCCACATATGTTCCTTCCTGGTCAAAATATCATGCCTTTCTGAAACCATAAGATGATCACGCTCCACCTTATCTATCCCCAGGAATGGAAAGTGAGATGTATTATGAGCTAATTTATGCTTATATAATGCACTACATGAACACTTACATTTCATGTCACTAACATGTAATGATATACGTTGTTTAAATGAACATAATGTCTGTCCTATATAAAAAGACCCACATTGGCATACTGCCATGTATATAATCCATTCATTTGTGCATGTTATTAAATGTCTTATATCATAAACCTTGGGGGTATTTATAGATGTGAAGGATTTAGTTCTTGATATCAACTTACAAAATGTGCAATGACCACAGTAGGTGCATTATTGAGAAACAAAGTCTGTAATAACTACGTAGATGGCAGCTGCAAGGACATCCATGAAGTAAAGAAATGTTACATCAAGTTTCAGATAGTGCTGGAACACCACGTTTCAGATAATGCAAGACTGAGTTTCCATGGATCATCAAACTAAAAAGAACCAAGGACAAGGGAACAAAGAAAAACTGTTATACAAAGAAAAAACTGTTTTACATCAGACTCTGGAAAAATACCAGATCTTCTGGTATAAATGTAACTATGCATAAACAGACTTTGGGAATTTGTTATAAAGAGCTGACAGCATATGTGTTGTGTGTATGTAGAACAAAAAGTCAAATGTAACAGAAATGTTGTACTAACTAAAGCAGTTTACTGAAGCAGTTTGCCTCCGTGTATTTATTGTACTTAGTACAATCCAGTATTTAAAAGTAGCTGTTCATACTAAGAGTTAATATACTGTGATGTGTATGCATGTAAATGCAACTAACAGCAAGATAAACAGAAAGACATGCATAGAATTCACAGAATTCTTCAGTTTGGTGTCATTATATGTCATTATATGTGGAGGGGATGTTATTTTCATGTGATTTGTACTGTTAGATATTATGAAATTCATTGTTATGGGTTTTAGATGTTTTGGGTTTTAGATGTTCTGTTCTTAATGTTATGAAATTAGATGTTATGGGTTTTAGATGTTTTGAAGGGGGCCCATGTATATATATATATATATATATATATATATATATATATATATATATATGGTTTACCATCAAAATGTCGAGCTCACATTGCTCGACACTGCAATAATGTAGAAACCCTTGAGTTAAACCCATAATGCAAATTCTCCAAAATGCCGCAAAATCACTGAACATCGACATTTCTGACCGCTCTACACCTAAAAACAAGTGCTAATATGGATCAAAAAGGGAGTGAGATTTTGCAGTTTGGAACATCGTTGTTTGGCATTTTTAGCAGTAGCAGGTCGGTGTTGACATTTGCAGTGTTGAGCAATGTGTGCTCGACATTTTGATGGTAAACCTATATATATATATATATATATATATATATATATATATATATATATATATATAGGCCTATGTTAATTGATTGAAACCAAAATGGTTGAACACATTTCACTGAAAACTTATTTGATTAACACACTGCACATAGTGAATCACTGCTGGAGCGAAAATATAATTATCTACAGATCTTGGGTTACAACAGGACAATGGCTATTTCAATCCATACATATTTTGCTAGACTCATTTCTCTAATAACTCCTATGATATCAAATTACACCATCAGATGCTTTCTATAGACACCTAAACTTTTCTGTCAGACCACAACCACACACGCCCACACATATACACTCTCACTTCATTTTTTTTTGTCAAAATCCTTAAGGAATCCTGAAGGAACTGGAAGTCTGAGCTGAACCTTATAGTGTTTTCAGCACATATCCCTTGAAATAACTAGTAGCATTGCAACAAGTCATAGCATTTATGTTAGGCATATAAATATTTGCTGTATCAGCTACTAAGTTATCTAATATGCCGTATACATATTCCACTACAGCACTGTGGTTTTCCTTCTGCCACATCAGTCATTGTGCAATTTCATGCCAAATATGATATTTCATGCCTTTATGTGGAATGGGAATAAATATTTTAGTGCACCTCCTGCCTAATCAAATAAAATACTATCTAAACTTAGAGAAAGAAGGAGAATTGTCAGGGGCAGCACATGTATGTTGCTGAAAAATACATTTTTATTGCAATGATGAGCTAACATTGATTGCATTGCCTTCTGAATGTCAGATGTGAGGTAAAATGATCAGCAATAAAATCTGACCTAAGTACCCTGCACTACTCTGAGTTGTATTGGAATTTGCCTCATGTTAGAAGACACTGCAGCTGTATATATTTAAAGGAACACAGGATGCTGTTTATGAGATTACGTACATTATAGGACTTCAGATTTTGTCGATGATTTTATCCTCATTTCACTAATCTTTCAGTACTCCTATGTATCATAAAAAGACTACTTAAATACCCCTATGTCTCATAACCATGACTATTAAATTACTTAAAGTGCTGCCCACGTGCGTCTTTAGATTGGAAGTTGTACACTCATAACATTTGCTTATGGAAGATGGAGTGAGAAATGAATGCTATACAGCAGTGTTATATCTACACACAGAATAGATGGTGTTAAATTAACAGCCTGATATTCTGTCTTCCCTTATAGCTGTGTACACAAAAAATGCTGATTGACTTGTTGCAAAATTCTTTGGACAATGAATGGCAGATTAAAATGCTCAGCATCCAGTCAGCTTGCTCACGCTGGTGTGCTAATGTTTTTGATTTTGGATTATTCCTACTACTCTTTTTCAAACACTGGGCACAACAGCTGTACCTATTTTCTTGCTAGATCCCAAACTGTGTACATGTACATTAAGCAGCCGATGACTCTAATTGTCGCTGTTTAGAAACTACATACATTTTATTCAGCTGTTTATCAGAGCATCATGCATGAATTCATAATGACATGATTCATGAAGAATCATGGTGTAATGATGTGCTTATAGGTATGACATTCTACATACTTGTAACTTTGCAACATAAATATTAAAAAAAATGAAGACTATCTTATGGAAGATGTGCTTGAACCGCACAGATCCCCACAGATTGCATTACTGAGGTGCTGTTCTAGCAGCACTGTATAGGCATGCTTTGTTTTGCACTCCATTTGTATACTAGTGATCTGACAATGCATTGGTCTCCTTGCATTACCAGAAAGTATGTAGTATAATGTTAGGAGAAACAGTGATGTATGCATGTGCAAAGCAACTCCTTGACCTGTTTTGTTGTGTTTTTGCAGCTTTAATTACTTCAGAAGGATTTTCTCCCAATTGGTGATTATTTCTGAGGGTTTTTCTCCCTATTTGTGAGGGGGGGCTTGTAATTCTGCACTGATCAAAACCTCAAATTATATAAATGTGCTGTTATGTGTCTCGTCAGCAGTAATTATGTTTTCCAATAAGTAAGTTACATAAAGCTTAGATTATGCAAATAACTCATAATTTTTAGTTTTAGTTCAATTTTATGGGATTAAATAAACAGGTTTAGATACAACAGCTTCATTATACCTTAACAGAACCAAGGCACTCTCAGAGTCTCCTCTATCTGTGGATTACTCAAACATCAACATCTTACTCTTAAACTTAAACTTTTATCTCTCAGATGTACCACCTGATTGATCTAACAGAGCTGAACCATATGGATCACTTGTTAATCTAATAAGCTAAGAGGACCTGAATAGGTATTTCAGCAAACTCCAGGCTATTTTTGGTTTTACTCTTGGAAGGCTTTTGTTAAGCCGAGCCGCTAAGTCTTATTAAATTCATCTTTCTTGGATCAGCAGCCTTTTGATGGTTATTTTTATTTTTGGTTAATGCTTACCCACAACAAATTGTAGTATCAAGCTAGCATTCCACTGATCTTCACAACATCACATGGTAAACATTTTTTGTGGTGTGTACATAATTTATTCATCATTTTATGCTTTACCTTACAGAATATGATTTACAGATACTGGCTTAAAATGTTCGGTCTCAGTCATGCACAGAAAGTGCTATTCTGCTGTGCTAAAAGCTGATATTATAAGTTTTAGTGTCATAGCAACATTGTGTTTGTAAGGATTATGTGAAATAGTAAGACAATTTCAAATAACAAACACCGCTCCATTTCTTTGGTCTTAGTCTGACAGTGAAAGGAACACTTTAAACAGCCAGTTCAGCATAAGCTTTGACTGCAAAAATGTGAAGTTCCAAAAGGCATAGAGGAAGATTCTCTAAGACTAAACTGTCAACATTACACTTCCCAGTAATAGATATTTGTGGCATTTATTTAACTATAAAGATATTCTCGCCCACACTACCAGCATCTCCAGCGCACAGATATACACCTGCTGTTGCATTTTTCACAGCAAGATCCCATTAGATAAAAGATATCTTCATGTGCTAATTATCATTTCTATCTACATATTTATTGCTGTTTATATTCATGTTGCAGCTTTTATGTTTCAAATATCAAAGTGTGAATCATATTGAGAATTAAACAATGTAATTTTCTGCATTGATTCACTAAAATGATCAAAAGTTACAGAGTAAAGTAAGGAGCACCTCGCAGCTGAAGTCAGCATTACTGCAGAAATAGACAGCCTAATAATGCATAAGCAATACTTTGTTAAACAAAAAGTAAACTTTCACTTCAGCAGTTTTGACACCATATGCAAGTAATCCCTATGGTTCAAAGCTGTACACAATTCTAGACACCTAATTAATAATAAATTATGTTCTGTCATGCAATGAATGGAGTCAAAATCAACTGATTTGCAGTGAGAATGTAGAAAGTTTGTAAAATAAAATAAAATTATTAAAGTAGGGAAAAAACATATTGCTGTGAGTTTGTGCTGTGAAGATAGTAACCCTTCACTGGACAGATGTCATACTGATAAAAAACAAGTTTACTTTATTTTTCATCATTTTATTTTACAGGTAAATGAACTTAATATAGAAGTGATGGGAAGTGAACTATAGAAAATGAAAATTCCATAGCATCAACACATTCTTATTCAATATATTTTACTGAGATGTCTTAAGATGACAGGTTGTCACAAGACAGTCGATCACAGCTGCAAAGAAAATTTCATGTCTAATGAATCTACTTTCAGGCATATAAGGTGAAATAACACAGAAGTGATTTGATAAATGGATGAGGAGAACCAAACCTGTTTCTCTACAGCTAGTAAAAGCCTACCTCCTGCTGTCAAGTCAAAACAAGATGTTTCCGTTGGGATCACAGTAGGTCACAAATAGTCTGTCAGCAAGTAGAATACAATATAGAAAACATTGGCATTGTTTGTGTTATCTAACATTGCATGCTATAGCTTGCTATTAGTCTATATACAGTTTAGCAGCTATAGTACTTATGTTTTTCTCTGTATCTTATGGGCTGCCTAAGACGTGTACACTGAATTTATTTTATTCATTTACAACATATATGGTTTTTATTTCACCACTTTTAAAAAAAGGGAAAAACATATCTTTTCTGTAGAGTATCATCTATTGTTCTTTGCTTTTATCTTTAGTGTTAAATGCATTAAATAAATAGAAGTTGAAACAATTTGTATTGGACTTAGATTATAGCCAAGTGTGATCGTATTTCCCCTTGTGCATGTGTACAATATATTTCATATCTGATTTTATGCATGTATAATGCCATACTGGTTTACTGGTGTAAAGCAATGCTGCCATGGTCAGTAAACTCAGTTTAGAGTCTCATCATTCTGTGTGCAACATGTGGAAACCATTGTAATGTAAATATGGGAGGTAATACAGGAGGCGGGAACATGAAGTTAAAAAAACAAATCAGCTCATGTTCAGGGACTCATTTTCTCACTGTCATTACTAAAAATGCTATATTTAGCTGGTGGAATACTGATTTGCCCTCTTTCAAACTACCTGACAAGTATACCAATCATGCTAAGGAAACAAAGGCATGTATTTCCTTACCAGTTTTATTCTTACAACCAGTGAAGAAATGTTACCAAAAAATATGAAAGTTAACTTAATAAATGATCTGTGCTTTTTTGACCATTCATTTGTATTCTGACACCATTACCCATGGTATAGTACTTATAACAAAGCAATGTCTTTTGGCTTCTCCTGTTATGGGTTGCCACAGCAGATCACCGCATCACAGCAGATTGATCGGCAGTGGAGTTTTTACAGTGTCTAGTTGCCAGCCCAGTGCCCATCCTTCACAGAAGGCACATGCATACACATACACACTTACCTGTATGTCTTTAAAACTCTCTTGACTGCAGGGAGGACATCCACACTCTAGCCGAGAACTGAACTGGAGAACCCCTTGCTATGAGGCGACAACATTAACCGCTGCACCAATGTGGCCAACGGTACAGTACTTATAGCAATTAATTCATATTTATGACACTAATATATCTATTGCTTTCTTCAGTTTTGTCTCAGGCACACTGATATATGCATCTATATATAGATATACTTATACATATAAGTCAAATAATGAAACAGTCACCTTCCATGTATTTATTTTATTATTTTATTTATTTAGTTCCATTTGTATACTGTGATAATAAGACAAGGCAGTTGACCCCTTTTCAGCAGAGTCTCAGAGGAGAAAAGTTCCACAGGTTGAAAAATTTGGTGCAATTTCAACTTGCATTTGAACTTTGTACATTGTAGTATAGTTTGTATACAGTTATAATCATATAATTTTAAGAGGTAGCTTACAACAAACTGTACAACTGTAAGTAAGAAAATCAAACCACCACTATGATAAACGCCCTCAGTTAGAAATTGAATAACAAGTATAGTCCAAAAAGTCTAGTTAACTGAGGGTGAAGCAGTGAGATGTAAACGTAATAAAAATATCCAAAATCCAAGGAATCTCCAAACGGTCATTCAAAAGTAGTAGATTTTATTTCATACAGACAAGCGCTTTCGCTAATAGTAGCTTCATCAGGTCTATCTAATACAAATGAATTAAAAAACTGTTTTTATATATAATCTTAGCAGTTCAATTGGACATAATTACATCACTAACTTAAAAGGGAAATGTCACTACTTTTAAAACCAATTTGTGTATAGATAAAGAATTGTGTTTCCTTCTAGCATACTTATATATGATTATCTTGCATCATAAAGGAGTGAATGTAAAAAAGTATATTGTAAATGTATAGCAAACATGGAATGTATTAAAAAGAATGAATTAATTATAAAAACTAGATCCCTGGGCTTATATGTGCATATGTAACTGTATCACAAGTGCATATTGTGAATATGCTGAGCAGTTTGAAGAATATATATATGTATGTGTATACTGGTATAATGAAATAATGTATGGTATGTAAGATATGTATACAAAAATGTGTATGAATCTCTGAAATATGTATATATGTAGTATGGATGGCATCCGTGCATACTTATGTATGCAAATGTAGGGAATATGCAACTATAAATATAAACAAACTTAAGAAATACTTATAAAATGTGCGTACATCTATATAATAAATATGACACATGTCTAACATATTTAAATAAGAATATATGTCATTGAAAACAGTAATTAATAATCAAATACTCGGAAAGCTTAAAAAACTTATAAAAACTTTTGTCAATGTTAAATGTATGTGCTTCTACATCATTTTAAAATATAGATATAATGAATGTAAAACACTTATATAATATTGATACCCTTTGAAGTACATATTCTATGTAGGCATAGATAGAGCACATTTAAAGATACTAATAAATAATACAATCAAAGTGCACCTATAAATCTAAAAAGTGTTGTCTTACTTAATTTTCCTTCTTTTCCTCAACTTAGGTTTTATGGATACCCTCTCATTTAAACCTTTCCCACTGTCTTCTCTTAATCGTATGATCCAATCATTCTCTCTGTCCTCCGTGTGATTACGAATATCTCCTCCTCTACTATTGGTTGGTATCACTTCTAGGACTCTGAAATGGAAAATATGTGTAGAGTCATTGTCTACCACGTGTTTGGCTAAAGCGTTGTTCTGAAAACATTTCTTAATATGATAAACATGTTCTCTGATGCGGTCTCTAAATCTACGATTAGTTTTCCCTGCTAAATATACTATATTAGAAGTCATGCAATTTGCTGTAGTGGTAGTTTTAAAGACTTTCCCTGTATCTGGGTGTAAAAAGGTAATGTTTGTGTCTATATATGAGCAAAAATTGCATTTACCACATGGCTCAGTGTGTCCTATTCTAGTAACGGGCTGACTTCCCTTAGTATCACATAACATCCTTTTCAAGTTTTTCCGATTTCTATATTGAAATTTCGGAATTTCACCTACAATGTTCTTTATCTCTCCATTTATATTGAATATACTCCAGTACTTGCTTATGATGTCCCTAATCCTATAACTGTCAGAAGTGAATGACGTCATAAATTTTACAACTGGGGAGCTGTACCCAGAGCCTGTATTTCTATGTAGATTGTCTGGGCCAAAATATGGTGTGGCAATAGTTCTCCTTAAATTGGGTAGATCTTGTAAATTGCTCTCCACCTCATGTTCCTGGTATCCTCTCTCTGTTAACCTACCCTTCAACAGATCTAGTTCTAAATTAAAACCTTCAGTTGTTGGATTAAGTCTGGAGGCCCTTATCCCCTGTCCTCTTATGATGTTCTTAAATACAAATGAGGGGTGCATACTTGATCTCATTAACAGGGAATTACTATAACATGCTTTACGAAAAATCCCTGTATTAATCAACCCGTTGGGCAATTTCTCTATATATAAATCGAGGAATTCAATCTTGTTCCTTGAATAATTTAGTGTAAAGGTAAGGAAGCCCGTTAGGTCATTAATAGTTCTAAGGAATAGTTCTAGTTGTTCTACCGTGCCTTTCCATAAAAGGAAAACGTCATCGACAAAACGTCGATTGAATGCAACTTGTTCAACAAATAGTCCTGTTTTAAATAACACCTCCTCCTCCCAGTGCGCCAATACCATATTGGCATAGCTATTTGCACATGGGGTGCCCATGGCAACCCCATCCACCTGCTTATATGTCGTATCATCAAACATGAATATATTATTATTTAAGACCAGGTCCAAAAAATAGGATATCAGATCTATCTTAGTCATACTATATTCACTATGTTTCCTTAAATAATCAGAGACAAAAGACGATCCTTCCCTATTCGGTATGACTGTAAATAAAGACTGTATGTCTAATGTAACAAACATAAATGACTCTAGTTCAGATTGATCACCAATGCATTCATATAAATCTAATAAAAATTGTTTCGAATCTTTTAATACAAATTTATTGTTGTTTAGTACAGGTCTGAGATTCTTCTCTATGTATACGGATAGATGCTCAGTGATCCAACTTCGTCCTGAAACTATCGGTCTCATGGGAGGGTTCACCTGGTTCTTATGGATTTTCGGTAGTCCATGCATGATCGGGATTAATGGTTCTTTGATCATTAAATAACCAAATAAATCTTCATCAATCTTGTTATTATGAAGGAAGTCAAATAATGTATTCTTGATTGCTGTTATAATATTTTTTATGTCATGAAAATTTATGATTTCATAGAATCTATCACCTAACATATCCTTCATAGCTATATAATACTGATCTAAATCCATGACTACAATTCGTCCTCCCTTGTCTGCTGGCCTGACCACAATAGTGCTATCAGCTTGCAGACTCCTTAAACCCATTCTCTCACCATGAGTCAGATTGTCAGAATGATGCTGCCTCCTATCTCTGTGCTCATTATAATACTTATGTAATTCATCTTCTGTTAACCGTTGGTAGGTTTCTATGATAGGGTGATTAACTGGAACATAATCACTGAGTTTCTTGGAAATGAATTTCCTATCTGTATGTTGTGTGTCATTGGTGTCTTTGAACTGTAGTTTTAGCATAACATTTCTACAAAACAATTTCAGATCTGATACAGTCTCCGTTATATTGCTACTACTTTTCGGTATAAAGTTCATACCCTTTTCCAATAGAGAGATCTCATCTTTTGTTAAAGCTCTGTTTGACAAGTTAAATACTGAGCTAACATTTATTTCTTCCACATCTTCCTCAATGTTTGATTCTGAGGAAAATCCTCCGAATATTTCCTTTTCTGGCGCCCTCGGCTCACAGAGCGTGTGCGCCTTGGACCCTTCTCTAAACACACTGGGAGGGGAAAAGAGATATTCATGGTTGTCTCATGTCCTGTCTTTAAATGAGAATCTAATACTTTCCTCCTCACAACTACCTCTGCATTTTCAACATTGGTACCAGAATTATTTTTATTTTCAATCACCTGCATCGTTGGATATAAATTGATGTCTTCATTCATGCTGGGATGCATGATATGAATAACGTCATTGGAGTCATCGGGGTTGTTACTATTGGTGAAACCTCTACCTCCTGCCTGTTCTTTATTCACAGCCTCTTCATTCGTTGAGCCATTTGGTAGAGCACTGCCACCTATCATGGCTGTTGTAGTCTCTAAAATATTCGTATCATCCTCTAAAGATATTATCTCATTCATACTATGTTGTAAAACCTGTGCAGCTGTATTCAAGTCAGTTGTAGCCATGCTTCTATTAACACTTGGATTGGGAGTATTGGCATTGGTAGTACAATTACTATTGTCCCCCATGTCTACATTTCTCCCTCTTGCACTAACTGACCTTACTGCTGCCATACTATTTAAATTATTTAAATCAGTTGTATTCCTAGATCCTATGTTCACATCTCTATTATCAGTGTTATGTGAAACATTAGTACTAGTAAAGGATGAAGAAACATTTGATACATGCGACACAGTATGAACATTTTGCAAAGAGTTGCTAATACTTTTAGCATGGCTACAACTGACTTGAAT
This sequence comes from Protopterus annectens, assembly GCF_019279795.1. Lineage (NCBI taxonomy): Eukaryota > Metazoa > Chordata > Ceratodontiformes > Protopteridae > Protopterus > Protopterus annectens. The sequence goes on along the minus strand of NC_056735.1, from coordinate 524,967,200 downwards.
ACAGCTGCACAGGTTTTACAACATAGTATGAATGAGATAATATCTTTAGAGGATGATACGAATATTTTAGAAACTACAACAGCCATGATAGGTGGCAGTGCTCTACCAAATGGCTCAACGAATGAAGAGGCTGTGAATAAAGAACAGGCAGGAGGTAGAGGTTTCACCAATAGTAACAACCCCGATGACTCCAATGATGTTATTCATATCATGCATCCCAGCATGAATGAAGACATCAATTTATATCCAACGATCCAGGTGATTGAAAATAAAAATAATTCTGGTACCAACGTTGAAAATGCAGAGGTAGTTGTGAGGAGGAAAGTATTAGATTCTCATTTAAAGACAGGACATGAGACAACCATGAATATCTCTTTTCCTCCCGTGCTTAGAGAAGGGTCCAGTGAGCCGAGGGTGCCAGAAAAGGAAATATTCGGAGGATTTTCCTCAGAATCAAACATTGAGGAAGATGTGGAAGAAATAAATGTTAGCTCAGTATTTAACTTGTCAAACAGAGCTTTAACAAAAGATGAGATCTCTCTATTGGAAAAGGGTATGAACTTTATACCGAAAAGTAATAGCAATATAACGGAGACTGTATCAGATCTGAAATTGTTTTGTAGAAATGTTATGCTAAAACTACAGTTCAAAGACACCAATGACACACAACATACAGATAGGAAATTCATTTTCAAGAAACTCAGTGATTATGTTCCAATTAATCACCCTATCATAGAAACCTACCAACGGTTAACAGAAGATGAATTACATAAGTATTATAATGAGCACAGAGATAGGAGGCAGCATCATTCTGACAATCTGACTCATGGTGAGAGAATGGGTTTAAGGAGTCTGCAAGCTGATAGCACTATTGTGGTCAGGCCAGCAGACAAGGGAGGACGAATTGTAGTCATGGATTTAGATCAGTATTATATAGCTATGAAGGATATGTTAGGTGATAGATTCTATGAAATCATAAATTTTCATGACATAAAAATATTATAACAGCAATCAAGAATACATTATTTGACTTCCTTCATAATAACAAGATTGATGAAGATTTATTTGGTTATTTAATGATCAAAGAACCATTAATCCCGATCATGCATGGACTACCGTAAATCCATAAGAACCAGGTGAACCCTCCCATGAGACCGATAGTTTCTGGACCTAAGTTGGATCACTGAGCATCTATCCGTATACATAGAGAAGAATCTCAGACCTGTACTAAACAACAATAAATTTGTATTAAAAGATTCGAAACAATTTTTATTAGATTTATATGAATGCATTGGTGATCAATCTGAACTAGAGTCATTTATGTTTGTTACATTAGACATACAGTCTTTATTTACAGTCATACTGAATAGGGAAGGATCGTCTTTTGTCTCTGATTATTTAAGGAAACATAGTGAATATAGTATGACTAAGATAGATCTGATATCCTATTTTTTGGACCTGGTCTTAAATAATAATATATTCATGTTTGATGATACGACATATAAGCAGGTGGATGGGGTTGCCAGGGGCACCCCATGCGCAAATAGCTATGCCAATATGGTATTGGCGCACTGGGAGGAGGAGGTGTTATTTAAAACAGGACTATTTGTTGAACAAGTTGCATTCTATCGACGTTTTGTCGATGACGCTTTATGGAAAGGCACGGTAGAACAACTAGAACTATTCCTTAGAACTATTAATGACCTAACGGGCTTTCTTACCTTTACACTAAATTATTCAAGGAACAAGATTGAATTCCTCGATTTATATATAGAGAAATTGCCCAACGGGTTGATTAATACAGGGATTTTTCAGAAGCATGTTATAGTAATTCCCTGTTAATGAGATCAAGTATGCACCCCTCATTTGTATTTAAGAACATCATAAGAGGACAGGGGATAAGGGCCTCCAGACTTAATCCAACAACTGAAGGTTTTAATTTAGAACTAGATCTGTTGAAGGGTAGGTTAACAGAGAGAGGATACCAGGAACATGAGGTGGAGAGCAATTTACAAGATCTACCCAATTTAAGGAGAACTATTGCCACACCATATTTTGGCCCAGACAATCTACATAGAAATACAGGCTCTGGGTACAGCTCCCCAGTTGTAAAATTTATGACGTCATTCACTTCTGACAGTTATAGGATTAGGGACATCATAAGCAAGTACTGGAGTATATTCGATATAAATGGAGAGATAAAGCACATTGTAGGTGAAATTCCGAAATTTCAATATAGAAATCGGAAAAACTTGAAAAGGATGTTATGTGATACTAAGGGAAGTCAGAATAGGACACACTGAGCCATGTGGTAAATGCAATTTTTGCTCATATATAGACACAAGCATTACCTTTTTACACCCAGATACAGGGAAAGTCTTTAAAACTACCACTACAGCAAATTGCATGACTTCTAATATAGTATATTTAGCAGTATGCGCAGTATGCAAGTGCTTCGGAAAACTAATCGTAGATTTAGAGACCGCATCAGAGAACATGTTTATCATATTAAGAAATGTTTTCAGAACAACGCTTTAGCCAAACACATGGTAGACAATGACTCTACACATATTTTCCATTTCAGAGTCCTAGAAGTGATACCAACCAATAGTAGAGGAGGAGATATTCGTAATCACACGGAGGACAGAGAGAATGATTGGATCATACGATTAAGAGCAGACAGTGGGAAAGGTTTAAATGAGAGGGTATCCATAAAACCTAAGTTGAGGAAAAGAAGGAAAATTAAGTAAGACAACACTTTTTAGATTTATAGGTGCACTTTGATTGTATTATTTATTAGTATCTTTAAATGTGCTCCATCTATGCCTACATAGAATATGTACTTCAAAGGGTATCAATATTATATAAGTGTTTTACATTCATTATATCTATATTTTAAAAATGATGTAGAAGCACATACATTTAACATTGACAAAAGTTTTTATAAGTTTTTTAAGCTTTCCGAGTATTTGATTATTAATTACTGTTTTCAATGACATATATTCTTATTTAAATATGTTAGACATGTGTCATATTTATTATATAGATGTACGCACATTTTATAAGTATTTCTTAAGTTTGTTTATATTTATAGTTGCATATTCCCTACATTTGCATACATAAGTATGCACGGATGCCATTCATACTACATATATACATATTTCAGAGATTCATACACATTTTTGTATACATATCTTACATACCATACATTATTTCATTATACCAGTATACACATATATATATATATTCTTCAAACTGCTCAGCATATTCACAATATGCACTTGTGATACAGTTACATATGCACATATAAGCCCAGGGATCTAGTTTTTATAATTAATTCATTCTTTTTAATACATTCCATGTTTGCTATACATTTACAATATACTTTTATACATTCACTCCTTTATGATGCAAGATAATCATATATAAGTATGCTAGAAGGAAACACAATTCTTTATCTATACACAAATTGGTTTTAAAAGTAGTGACATTTCCCTTTTAAGTTAGTGATGTAATTATGTCCAATTGAACTGCTAAGATTATATATAAAAACAGTTTTTTAATTCATTTGTATTAGATAGACCTGATGAAGCTGCTATTAGCGAAAGCGCTTGTCTGTATGAAATACAATCTACTACTTTTGAATGACCGTTTGGAGATTCCTTGGATTTTGGATATTTTTATTACGTTTACATCTCACTGCTTCACCCTCAGTTAACTAGACTTTTTGGACTAAACTGTACAACTGCTTTTTTTTTTTTTTACAAATTTATTACACGCATTCACTTTACTTAATATTTATATAGCAATATGAGTTATTTTTTTACATAACTATGACATACTGTGGTTGTATTGCACAGGTTTCATAGAGTAAATAGTGAAAGATTCCAGTGAAAAATTCCAGAGACTGAGAGATTAAGAATAGGGTAAGAAGATTAACTATAGTGAGTGATAGGTTATGATAAAGGAAGGTGTAAGGAATGGTTTGCAAGTAGTCTTTTACATTTAATAGGAATTGCTTTAAATTAGTTTCTAATTTTATGTCTGCAGGAATAGAGTTCCAGACTTTAACTAAATAGACTGATTAATGTGTGTATCCAAGTCAGTCGTTTGGTTTGATGGTGAAGATTTGACGTAGGTTATGAGATCTGAGTTCCTAGAAGTTTCATACTTTGTAATGATGTTAGTGATTGATAGATGTTTGTTAGACTTGTGTAGCATCTTGTGAGTAGATTTGAGTTGAATTAATGTTATAGTTTGTTAAAGATCTAGTCAAGTGTAGTTTTTGGAGAGCCAGGAAGTGATATGTTTTTTTTGGGTAGATTGGCTGCAAATGTAGCTATTTTATAGTAAAATTTTTCTAGCTTGTTTAGAAGATTTTCTTTTTTTTTTTTTTTTTTTACTAAGGATTTGTGAGGTGTATAGTATGGTTTGGATGAGTAAGTTATGTACTGCTTGACTGAAAACCTGGTGTGTAAGGTGAGGTTTAATTTTGTATAATGTTCCTAATTTATGACAAATTTTACTAACACTATAGCTGATATGGTAATCAAACAGTTTGTTGCTGATGACTAGAAGTTTGGTGCAATGTACCTACTCAGTGGCAGTGTTATTAGTTGTGTAGATGTTAATTTGTGTAATATTTGTAGTGTTTGTAGTAGGAGTGCAAATCAGAACTTAGTTATTTCTTTTCATGGCATTTAGTATTAGTTGGGATTCATTTAACCAGATCCTTAAATTGTATTGGTGTTAAACTGTGGAGCTGAGTGAGTATATTAGCAGAATATAACAGGGCTAGATCATCTCCATGTGGAATTATGGCTGTTGATTGATTAGTTTGTACATGGCATTTGTAAATAGATTGAAAAGTAAAGGTCTAAGTGTGGATACTTCTGAGACTCCTATTTGGGATGGTATGGGGGGTTCTGTCTTTTGACATGACAACTTGGCATCTATCTTCCATGTAGCTTTGAAACCAGGTATGTGTGCTTGTGGATATATCTGTTTGCACAAGTCTTTTCAGTTGTATACATTGTGAGACTGTATCAAAAGTCATTGATAGATATAAAAAGATTGATCAAGAAATGGAATTTTTGTTTAGATTTGAATTTACAGTGTTTAAGAATGTAAGGAGATCAGTTACTGTACTGTAACCTAAATGAAAGCCATGTTGTTTGGGTGATAAAATATTGGACTCAGCTAAATAGCCAAATAGTTGTCTATGAATGCATTTATCTAGGATTTGAAGTAGTGGGGATAATATAGCAGTTTGCCTAAAGTTTGTAGTGATTAAGTGACTGTCCTTTGAAGATGAGGGTTATATAGGGGTTCTTCCATTCTGATTGGACACATTTTTCTAAATATATCTGTTTATTAAGATAGGCACAGAAAGTACTATTGAGTTTGCTGCAGTTCTGAGGTACTCAGATGGTAATTGTCAGGGGCTAAGGCTGCAATTTTCAATTTTTTATTAGTTTCTTAATTTGAAAATAAGGATGGGGTGTAGTGTGAACTGCCTGATTGTTACATATGAGTGGATATTTTCTGGGTTAGAGTTTAGTTGCAGGTTAGAGTTATCATTGGGTTGCTTAGTATTTAGTTGTGCTGATGATTTATTGTGATTGCTATAAAGAGTAAGAAGCTTGTGAAAAGTGCAAGTAATGTTGAAGTTATCTCTTTGCAGCAGTGGGTTTGACACTGAATTTTGCCTGAGTCTATAAGTTTATTTATTTAGTTTCAGAAAAGTTTGTAATTTTGATAGTGCTTTTGCGTTTCTGCTTGTAATCTATTTTAATTTGTTTTTGAGTATTCTTGTATTTCTGTAGTGATGATGTAGTTTGAAGTTATTGTTTTTTTCCAGGATTTTCATGCTCTATTTTTTTGCTTTCATCTTTTATTTGGTGTCTGGTGTTAGTCAGGGAGCTGGTATGGTTTTGATTTACTTTTTGAATATTTTTATTAAAATGTTTAGGGTATGAAGGAAAGTTTGGTTGAACTATTTCATTGCTTCTTCTAGGCACAAATATTTTATTGGATTCCAGTTGTTTTGCAGGAGTAGGGAGTTGAAGGCATTATTGCTGAACTGTGCTCTTGTCTGGACCATTGTGTAACTGGGTATTTATGCGTTTTGATTTGTTTACATATTATGTAGATATGCTTTGTTAGTTGCTTATTGAATCAGTTAAGATACCTTCTCCTTGAGTTTGACTACAGATTTAATAAATATCCAGTCTAGTACATTAATATTCTCTGAATTTTAAATGCACAAAAGAAAGTAGACTATTATGTCCAAAAAGTAATGTTTGCATATTTATTCTGGCAGTTTAAACCCATGATTAAGGCTGTGAGCTGCTTATAAACTTCATCTTGTAGTCTCGGGTTTGATTCCCTTAGTCTTCAGTTGTCTACTGAGTCACTCTTAACAAATCTCTTAGTCAAAGTAGAATGACCAATAGTAGGAAAAAAAAACAAACTTTTATTTTACCCTGGAAGGAATGTAATCCAGGCTTCTCCTTCTATACTATGTCTCAGCATATATACACCAGCTTTCATTGCCAGACAGTATATAGTAAGTAATTTATATTATAATGATCACACCAGACAACTTCAAAATAATAATATCAATACCACAAGAGGTTGATAAGTGTTTTTTCCTTACACACAAACAAAATAAATGACTGAGTACCCAACAAGAATTTTATGGACTGTGAGGCTTAGCTTTTAATTTTATTTTAATAATTTGTTAACTGGATAAACCTATTAGGCACAAGCTTCTTTTAAGGGGCAATACAAGTGTAACACATGGTTAAGTGATACAGTAGGCAGACAAGCTTCCTTGCACTACCATGTGGGGAGCTGTATTCTTGGTATCCCTATTTCTAGAAATACTGTAGCTCTGAGACTACTCTTCTTTGGAAGTTATGAGACAACCACTTTTTCCACAAAGCTCAATGTTCTCAAAAACAGAGCCAGAACATGCACCAGCTAATGATTTGACTAAAATGCATCAATTAATGACATTATAGATAAAATGACATCAGTGTAACCCATGTATCCAAAGTCAGACCCAAGAAGAAAAACTGCAGGACTTAAATATAGTAAAACATGGTAAATATATAAATGCAGAACTTAACACTTTAATTTCTATACAGAAAGAGAGTGAGTGAGAGAGAAAATAAATTTAAACTAGTTTAGCCAACCCAGTTTAACACTGGCAAATAACTGAACATCAGTTTTAACTTTCTACATGGAAATCCAAAAATAGTTCTAATATACAGTACAGATATGAAAGCAATGGATTGTGACTGGTAAAATGCAGAAGTATTACATTTCATACCAGAGATAACATGAAAACAATCTGGGAAGCCATCACTAGCCAAGGTCTTCTCAGCTAATGTGCAGTAGTAAAACAATTCAATATTTAGAAAGAATAACAGATTAAAAAGATGCATTAGTCATTCTTCACTCTGACAGCTATGTTACTGTGGTTATATGCTTGATTATATAAGATGGGTATTATGCAGTGATAATACATTTCTAAGCAATGAAAAAAAACTGAGCTAGCCATCTGTTTACCAATAGAAACAGAAATAAAAGTATGACCACCATAGCTATCGGTCTGTTACTTTTATATTTTACTTTATAATTATCTTCAACTGATTATAATCCTACTTCTTGATATACTTATACGAGATATTATTAAAATTGACTACATACCCTAATAGTGTTATCTTTTAACAAGTTAAACTAAACTGATTTTAGGTGTTAAACAGTTAGTATTCAACTCTAATACTATTATTTGCTTATATTAGTACTGATGCTCTTTAACATTTCAAAATGTATTTACTATTAAGTATTAATTTTTATGCTAATGATGATGGCCTTTAAAATGCAAAATGTATTTATTATTAAGTGTTGATCTGTTGGTGTAAACAACTTTACTCATGTTAAAGTTCTACTGCAATAATACTCATGAAGATCATTGCATATATATAGAACTTTTCCTCCTTGGTCTCCATTGAAAAGAGGTTCTGTCTAGTCAGTAATAAATAAATAAAACCTCACCTATTCGTAGCCTTATTTGCAAAATTTTGGCAAGACTTCCATACTCCATAGTGGGTGGCAACAAGATGACAATGCAAATTGCAAACAATGAAATACAAAAAAAGACAGGTGGGAAAGTGATATCAATAAATGAGGAACAGTGAAGAAAAAATAAAGCAAAGCAGTAACTTGAAATTAGTTCTACCTTTATGAGATACTGGACTCTCAACATAATAACTTGGCAAAAAATTTTTTATAACTAATAGCTTGAACACATCAACACTAGTGATACTTATATTTGAGCTATTCATTTTATGAGAAAATGTCACCTGCTTGGGGACTTTGCTCGCTCACACCACTCTTTCATTACTCTTTTCATTCCACAATCCTAGCATCATGAATCACTCTCAGGCAATGAAAACAAATCGTACTTTTTTCTGCAGTGTTGCAAGATCAGAGTGGTACATCTCGACCTGGAACACATTGCTGCTCAGTGAAGTGAGCAACAGCTACCTCAGGCTATTATGTCTGAGCAACATTGAGATATGCTCCTGTTTTACAAACAGTGGGCTGTAAGTTATAAGAATAAGGACAACGAGAAATGATGGTGAAGATATATAATAGAGGCAAAATAAGGAAGGGGACAGTATTGGGATAAGAGAAGGAAGGAAACATATTAATGCAAAAGAGTTTAATCAGTTAGGTTTGTAATATGTAGCTGATGAAATAGTCACCTGAAGATGAATAGTATAGTAGGGATAAGACAAAGCTATGATTTAGGAAAACAGGCAGTCAAAGAATGCAATTGTTTATTTCTATAGCCATTTTACTTTTGTGAAACAGAATCAGTTTAATCTCATTCCATATTTAAAGCAGACAGACCACCTGGAAACTTCTGCTAATAAGATGTTAATAGACAATGCTTCTGAACCTGCTGTAAACTGAAGAAAATTGAGTATGTTATGCATAGGTTCGAAACCAGAAGATTTCTTTTGAACTGGCAGATTCTTTTTCTTTCTTCATTTTTATTAGATGGCAGTCCAACCTCATTAAAATTAACTATGTCTGGAGTTTAACAAGTGCACTGTGTAAAACATTTGGAGATGGGTTAGGAACATTACTTTCCTTTCTTAATCTGTTAAAATCTAGCTGCTACTAGTTTTACTATGTTGTAATGAGTTGCTATTCAAGTATGGATTGGATTCATATTTGAATTGTTATACTCAAGAATAATGACACGATTGCTCAGAAAGACTTTACAACTGTGGTTCTAATGTTTTACTTTTGCCATGTGTGGCCTGGTTGATAAGTGTTCTCTGACTAACCCACCTACCTGGTTAACAAATGTAAAATAAAACAAAACAAACAAATGAGTAAATAAATGGTAAAGAATCTGGGAATATTTAGACACCAGTCTGCTAAATGACTGAGCAGCATGGATTCACTGAAGGAAGGCCACGACAAAGGACCAGAGCAACACACAAAAAAGGGGACCTAGATGCAGACCTCTTTGATTTTTGATAATTTTAACATGATGGCTCTAAAAATGGCTGAAAAAAACAATGAAACTGGAACAGATTTGCAGTGTGGTATCACGGGGAAAATGGTGTCTTGAAATAGTAGTAAATGAAATTCACATAGATGAGAACATATTTACATTTGGGGTATCGATGGGACCAATGACAACATTTTTCAATGTCATATAAGTGATAATGCAGACGTTTGGGAAAGATAAAGTGCTGTTTTCCTGATGATACAAATTATAAAACAGGGAAATGCACAACTAAGTGTACAAAGGAAGAAAAAATATTTGGCAAGACTAATGTATGGTGTAAGACATGACACTTTAGATTCTCTGAAAAGATACAGAATAAAACATTCTGAAAGCAGCAATCCCTAAAAGGAGTACATAGCCTCTTTCCAGATTCAATACACATAGATCTCAGAAATGTCTGTTTATGAGGATGCTGACAGACAAATCTGGTTAGTCTGCTGTTGGCTGAATAAACATGGGTTGGAAGTTGCCGTCTATAACTTCTAAACAAGAATCTTTGAACAAGCAGATGAATTTCTTTACAAAGGACAGACTGACATTATCAAGCTTAAAATATCCTATGCCTCCCATGATATGGCCTGCTGATGTGACAGCTATTTACTGTGGATTTCTTTTGTAACATTCTGGATGTGCATCTGGAGCTTATCAGCAAGTGCACTGGGAGAGATACCTGTGCAGAGATTACGATACGTTTTCCGGAACTAGGAATCAGGAGAATGGATTTATAGTGACTGAAATAGCAATTTTTATTTTGTTTTGCAAATGGAGAAACTGTCATTATTACTTTGTGCCTTCAAACCAGGCTCTCTGTCACCTGTGTTTTGCCTCTTGTTTTTCAAATGGGATGGAATTAAAGTTCATGAAAATATGTAGCATTTAAGAAATGTAACAATGTGGAGAAAGATGAAAGCAGATTACAGAACCAAGTAAACCTGAACTAAGCAGCAAAGGCAACCACAAAAAAATCCTCATATTTTGGCAAAGACAACCAATTCATGTTAAGAAGGGAGACAAATCCTTATATAAATGCATAAAGAGACAAATGGGCGGAAGAGTGAAGCTTAGTTAAATGGATAAGGTGGCAAGAAAGTGAAAATTAGAAACACACACATGCTCACACACAAACACAAAATGCACACATAGAAAAAAAGGCCTACTAAATGAATATTTTATTTATTTATTTATTTTTTTTGCATTTGTTTACCAGGAAAGTCTGACTGAACAAAAATGTCCTTTTTCAGCAGAGGTCCGTGGAGAAAAGCTCTACATTTATAAATAACCATAAGATACATATAGAACATACAGATACAAATATTGGTTCAATCTGTGATACAAGTACAAAATGAAAATACATGTTATACATTTCACTGATACAATCATATAGTCTAGATAGGATACAAGAACAGCTGTATTGTGATTGTAGGTAGAAAACAAGCAAGTTAAGTGTACATATGCTTAGTAGGGGTGTACTATTCAAATACAAAAATAACACGTTGTGCTCCTTTAGCCACCTTAAGACATCTATTTCCTAATCAGGGTTTGTGCAACATCAGGTCCACAATTCTGATAGGTGTGATTTGAGAAGGTTTTCAAAGTTGGAAATGTTAGTAGTTGTTCCAGTGGCGGCTGGTGACTTCAAATCAAAGGGGGGCTGCAGGAGACAGCTGAATGGGTGGGGTCAATGGGAAGGGGTGTGGCCAACTAGAAAGGGGTGGAGCTATGCTCAAAACCACAAAAACGAACTAAATACACTGCCATGGGTGCCAAACCGTCATTATGAGTGTCCAATCAAGACAAAATGAAGTGTAGAAGAATAAAAATATTTCAATGCATTGGCTGCATGACAGCTTATTTAATATCTAGATGGAAACAAAAAGGTTGTGAGGCATGAAAAAATAAATTACTTTTTATATACATTAATGGAATGCCAGTCAAAATCAAGTATAAGAAAAACAAGCAGCACTCAACTCAAACCACTTCTTGCACTGCAGTTCTAATTATAATTTATATTCAGCTTTATTAAAGTACCAAGTAACATGCTGAAAGTAGAAATCTCTGATGCCCCCACTTGTAAAAATGTTTCTTATCCAAAAAAAGACCTGCTGCCTGACAACTATCTACTTGTTTCATGGGGAAAACATGATCAAAGTAAAAAATGAAACGCAAACAAGAAATAAGCTCAAGATACATTGCTTAAAAGGATTACTGTACAGGTTATGGACCATACGATTGGCATTCTGTTTAGTTTACGGGTAAAGCCTGCAGAGATGACTGGAAGTCTCCAAGCATAATGAGCTTCTTAAAATAATGTAATCCTGTCCTTTATTACAAATACTGTCATATGCATTTCAATACCCAAGGCTTATACATTATCTAGTTAAGCATTCTCTACATGGCAACAACAGAAAGGCTTTCAATGTTGGCAATTCTTTAACAGTATGCTTATTAAAGCTTACTTGCATCTTACGAACTCAGCCAAGCTTACCTGATGGTCATTAAAGTATTGCTACTTAAACACAGAGAAACAGGCACTTTGAGTAATAAGCATAAATCAACAGTACAAAAAATATGACAGAAACCAAACCATTCTGCAAAAATAAAGGACAGATGAAAAGCCACTCTAGCACTTGTGTCTACCTTGGACTGGGGGGGGGATACTCTGCACATTTACACTACATAACTACTCCTTGCCTTGCTTCGACACATCCAGAGTCACTACATGGGGGAGTGGGGTGCAACAAGTATGTCACAATTTGAAATGTCTCTGGCTGTGATGGCCCTGACACATTTGTCATACCTTTCAACCTCAGAGCAAGAAATCTGGACAATGCCATACAAAGAAGTTGGACAGAGGCCCAAAAATAAGGACAATTTTTAAATATTGCTCTTATAAACTTAGAAAGATAATAGAATATGTCTTGCATTAGTATGAATTTTCTGAAGGGTATGAAATCTGAAACTCAAATGTCTGTCATTATTTTCTAAATTCAGTCTTTAATGATTTGTCACTAATTTGCCAAAAAAAACCCACAATTTTATGAAAAATGGACCAAAAATGTGATGTAAAAATATAAAATAGCCACACAATACAGCTGGGAGCCTGTCAAAGAAGGGACACTTTAATATTAGTACTGCTAACTTGAGCAGCTGACAAAATAAAAGAAAATACATGCATTTCTGAAATAAAAGTAATCGATAACTCTGATTATTACAGTTATTTCTTAATTGTAAACCCTCCATGTTTTCTTCCAAAATTGCTATTTTGTGGAGGGATTATTAGGGGGAAGAGCAACATTTTGAGCCAAAATCAGGGACAGTTGAGAGGTTTGGCTATGCCTAATTCTATAAAGCAATTTATTAGCATGTACCTCTCAACCTGTTAATGTAATAAATCTGGACAAGGCCAAATATATTGGGGGAACATATAAACAGTACTAAAAATTGCTCTTGTATAAACTGAGACAGTTGATAGAATGGCAGGTCTTACTTTAGCATGCATTTTTCTGAAGGTTATGAAGTCTGAAACTCAGTGTGTCATTATTTAGTGACTTAATTCCTAAATGATAAAACCACAAATTTTATGAGGAACAAACCAAAAATAAGAAGCAAAAATCTATTCATTCTTTGAAAATCTGGACAGTTGGGAGGTATAGTTCAGCTGGGGCTGTCTTTAAGTTTGCCGCCCTTCCCCCTCACAAAATCATGGTCGAATGGAGCCTCCCCCTGCAGCAATTCCAATGATCCATTACTTGGCTATTTCACTCAATTTACCATAAACACTAATGTGCATACTGATTTACTTCTATGATGATTTGGACTTCATTTGAAAGTTTTATTTTTACAGCACAAACACTAAGACATCTGCTAAACAAACTTAGCATTAAAACTTCTCTGACCTTGAAACTCACATTCATTGAAACAGCATTGAAACCCACATTCAAAGAAAATACATTTTACCAGTGGCAGATAAAGATTAAGCCTGAGGTATTCCCTACCACACCACCATGAGTTTGTTCTAGCCACCAGTATATGCGACTGGGGCATTTTCACACAGACACACACACACGCACACACACACACACACACACACACACACACACACACACACACACACACACACACACACACACACACACACACACACACACAATCTCTTACCTGCAGCGACATCAGTAGATCCCTTGGGCCCCATTAAAATCCATAGTGACACTAACGCCAGAATCCAGCACACACTCCAAATCCATAACTGCCCGCGCATTACATCCACCATGCGAGATCCCCCGACAAGACTCCTGGAGCACATCCACCATGCGAGATCCGAGACTCCATCTGCCGACATTTCAGTCCGGGTCCGATCTGTTTCCAGCGACAGTCTATGCAGTTAAAACTGCATAGACTTCTGGGATCTCTGCTGTTACATGTTTCCCAGTCCGGACTGCTGCTGAGACAGTCTGTGTATGTTCCAGACTGTCTCAGCAGCAGTCCGGACTAGTGCGCATGCACGAAAGTCCAATTTCTTTTATTTTTTTTATCCGCGAATTTTAATTTTTTTATTTCTTTACAGCTGGGGGGGCTGCAGTCTGGCAGTCCAATAGCACGGGCCACCCCTGAATTGTTCTGATGTTTAATTGCAAGGAATTGCAAGTTTTGGCTATGCAGTTGGAGTAAAGGAAGACTACAGCTGCATTGTTAGGTTTGGATATATTTAGGAAGGATTTGTTACTGGAAAGCAATATCTTGTTATTGGAGTAGCATATTAATAGATTTTGAAGTACTGGTATTTTTCTGGCTAATTTAGTATTTGATGGGTGAAGATGAGTTTATTATAAGCAAGTAGATTTGGTAGTTTGAGCCAGGATAGTTGTTTTAAAGCCGAACAATGATGGGATTTGAACGTTATTACTGCGGCAAACTTTGCGATTTTATTATAGCAAGTTTCAAGTTGTGTTAGGTCAGATTTCTTAATGTTTGTAAGAATTTGTGAGGCGTATTGTAATGTAGAGATGGGTTCTTGCTATAGTGGCCTTTGAAGATTTATTTAGAAAGTGTCAATTTCTGTACAGGGTTCCTAATTTTTTGTGAACTTTTTTATGGTCTGCGATATGTGTATGTTGAATTTTATATTATGATCAATGACCACTCCAAGTAATTTTGTTTGGGGAAACTGGAGAAATAATTGTTATGGTTTAATGATGAGATAATGAATGGTGGGTGAGTCTGCAGCTCTAGTTGGATAGAACAGCATGAATTTTGTTTTGGTAGGGTTAATTTTAGGCTGTGTATTGTTTAGCCAATATTCCACAGCATTAAATGACTGCTGGGTAATGTTTTGGAGTTTTTGTAGTGTTGAGGAGGCACAAATCAGGGTGGAATCATCCACATATTGAAATACAGAGGCAAGTAGGGTAGCAGTATAAAGATTGTTAGTAAAGATAATAAAAATGTTCTTCCTAGTATTCACAAAGTAATAGAGGAGAGAGTCATCTTATGCAGTCAGTAGATACGTTTGCTATGGTAACATACACAGCATTACTGAAATGAGCTGGAGAGGATTATAGTGTTGCACTGTGTGAAAAAATTTGGCTTATAAGAAGAATGTCAATTATAACAGTAAATTAAGTCCACACATATGAAAGCATTATTACAAGTAAAGTATTGTAATGATCACTTGTGCGATATGGGGTGGTATTCTCAGTTGTAACCCTTACGACTAACAGCAATCTGTACGGTCCATGCATGAACATAACCATGATACGATCCATAGAGACTATTTGCGCTCACATGGAATTGCCTAGAATAAATTCTAATGAGAATTGATATATAATTTCTTATGCTAATATGCCCCCTTCCTGCATCCTTGCAATTCATAGACATTTTTGACATGTTTCTGCACTGTCCTCAGATATATTATAAAAGGAGAAAATGCATGTTTTCTATCTACTTCGCATTTAGTGAAGATGCTAACTGCTGCTGTTGGCCTATTTCTTGGTGTAATCAGGGAAGAGACATAGGCAAAGAATAACTCATTATAATTTTGATAATTAGAACATTTTTGATAGATATGGAGTGGCAGGGGCATTTTAAGGGATTTACTAAGTATGTATGGCCCACAGACATGAACTGGAGGAATGCATGGACTTTCTATCTGTATGGATACTAAGACATGTACAGTCCTCATTATGATTGCCACGGTGACCTTCCAGAGACAGACTGGGGACATTATGGGTATTTCTTTGGCTTCTGTTTTGTGGATACTTTAGCACTTCCTTGATATACTCTTAGCCCATGTGGATCAGTGCATCTATTTTCCTGTATCACCACAGGACTGAGCCCAAACCATGTGGGCTTTTTATGGGATGGCATGTTCCTCTGAGGTGCTTGGTGCAATAGCTTGGCTCCTGGTTGCAATTAAGGCCAAACTAGGTCCATTGGAGGGAGGGGGCTGTACCAGAATAGGAAGGGTTACCATTACATCAGCTGCTACGTAAGGTCTGATGCATGTGGGTGCATCACCAGTGTGCTGGCCCAGAATCATTGCAATGCTCATGTTCCTGTATCTAGCACACAAGCTCTCTCTAAGGCCTCTTCCAGCATAGTAGAATGTCTCATGGTCAAATTGTTATAAAGTGGAAATTTTAATTTTAATCATCAAATATTTTATTCTTTGTAAAAAGCTTTGCTTATTACTAAGTCATCCTTCCTTTGTTGGGTTGCCCCCCCTTATTTTCTTCTGTTTTTCAGGTTTTGCAGGTTATTCAAGGGAGTCCTGGCATATGACACTGTGAGAAACCTGATGAGAGAAGCAGAAGTAATTCCAGACTTGGACTGTCATTGAGAGAGTCATTGGCCTCCTAAGAGCCCATTTCCATTGCCTGGATGAGTCTGAGGATGCCCTTCAATATGACTCTGCTACTACATGCAGGATGTTTACAATGTGTTATATTCTGCACAATGTGATCATGTATAGGTCTTGTGGTGAACTGTTTCACAATGTGACACTGATCCTGGGAACTATCGCCCTATTAGCCTGACGAGCCTGGTCTGCAAGGCCATGGAACGTATCATCATGGAACTCATAAACAAAAACATTGGTAACCTCCAAACTCTGGACCCCACTCAGTTCGGGTTTGTGAAAGGCAGATCATGTCTTCTGAACTGAATTAACTTCTTTGAGGCAGTCACCAAAGCCATAGATGAGGGTAAGGTGGTTCACACAGCCTATCTTGACTGTGCCAAGGCTTTCGACACCATCCCCCATTCTGGAATTATAGCTAAACTCACTAAATTAGGTATAAATGCCTACGTCACAAGATGGGTTGCCAGCTTGCTCACTGACAGAACCCACACTGTAAAAGTTGCAGACTCCAAATCTGACTTCAAACCAGTGACAAGTGCAGTACCACAAGGTCCAGTCCTGTGACCTCTTCTGTTTGGTATCTACTTCTCTGAAGTATAGGCTAACACAGAAGGCCTCTGGCTAATGAAGTTCGCAGATGACTGCAAACTAGGAGCCATAGTCGAGTCCCCAAATGATGCGGACATCCTACAGAAGGGCCTCACTGAGACAGATGCCTGGTGTCAGAGGCATGGCCTCAATCTCATTTCCAAAATTGCATTGTCATCCCCTTTGGTAAAACCTCTGTACCCATGAACTACCTCATAAATGATAGTCTACTTAATGCTGAATGTGTGATAAAAGACCTTGGGACCCAGGTGGACGGTAGTCTCTCCTTTGATAATCACATTGCCACAGTAGTCAGGAAATCCTTCTATGTGGTACACCTCATCACAAAAGGGTTCTCATCCAGGAAAACAGAGGTCATTGTTCCCCTCTACTCGGCACTCATTAGACCCATTATAGAGTACAATGCCCCTTTTGGAATGTACCTCACAATACATCTGCAGCAGCTGGAAATGCCACAGAAGTACCTCACAAAGAGGATTATTGGCCTCAAACAGATGCCCTACACTGACCGTCTCAAAAAACTCCAGCTTTCCTCTGTAGCATATCACCTACTCCAAGAAGATCTCTGCCTAACATATAAAGCTATGTTAAACCCAGAGCTGTTGGACATGCTACACCTAAAGAAATCACAATCCCTCCGAGCTACATGCTCTAGGGAACTAAACCTTATCACCACAATAAGCAGAACATGCTAGAGAGATAGATTCCTATCCCAGAGACTTCCTATACTCTGGAGCAAGCTACCCATCTATGTCAAGCAAAGTTCCTCATTAGCGCTCTTCAAGAAAAATCTTGATGAGTCGATGGGATCACTTCTGTGGCTTTGCTCGACAGAGGTACAGGAAATTAACTTTCTTGGGTGGCGTAAGCCAGGGAACCTTGTTGGCTAGGCTTACTTAGGCCCTTGGGCCAATAGCCTAGTACCTACCTATGAACCTATGAACCTATAGCTTTCAGTACATGCCTATGATGACTGATGACAATTTTGGTGGTCATTCAGCAACAGGAGTAATGTAAGGCTTGAGCATGCAATAAGGCTGAGCAGGTAAAGAGGCAGCATTTAGTTCACAACTATAATGCAACAAAATACCCTAACTAGGAAAGCCTTCCCAGCTCCCCCCACTAATTAACTTTATTAAATTCCTTTTCAATCAGTGAATGTAAAAGGATTGTTTTATAAGTATCCCTAGCTAAAAACTTAAAAAAAAACTTTAAGGCAAAACTTAATTTAAAAGATAACAAACTGCAATATGATAACAGCATAAAAATAATGGAAGCATCCAACCTTAAATGAAGAAATCCTATAGACAATCAAAAGTGTCACACACCTTACAGCACTTTCAGCTAAATAGCTTAAAGAAGATATCCTTCTCAGCTTCTTCAACAAATTAGTTTGATATAATTCATTTTCAATTAGTTAATGGAAAACAAATTTTTACTGCCCCTAGCCAATAACTTTTGAAATTCCAACAAAAATGTAAAGGCAAAACTAATTTAATATAAAACAAACTGTAATATAATAAGAGAAAGAGTAAGAAGAATTAGATGTGCCCAAACCTAAAATGAAGAAACCCAGTCCAAAATCCATTGTAGACACACACCAGCAATAGTCTTGCAGCACCTGCAGGTAAATAAGAATGCAGGTAAACACCACAATTTATAAATTCTACCCAGCTCCTCCCACTAATTAGCTATATGTCATTCCTTTGTAATCAATGAATGGAAAATTATTTTTTTCTAACTGACCATAGGCATGAAGTTTTACAGTTCCAAGAAAAAAAACTTTAAAGCAAAACAACAATTTAAATAAAATAAAATGTAATATAATAAGAGGAACAATTAAAACTAATGGAAGCTTTCAAACCACCAACAAAGCAATCCAATCCAAAATCTTTTGCAGTCACATACCAGAAGTAGTACAGCATAATATCAACAGCTCCTTTTGGTCACAGCTCTTATGACCAGCAGTGGCTTTCTTTCTGAAACTCCAGGCATGTCTTCTTCAGTTTGCTGGCTCTAGGAGCATGAAAGCATTTTAAGAACTGTAGATTTGACACTTTATAATCAAAACAGATTTCCATGTCTAGTCACCCTTGTCGTTGCTACTAAATGTTGAGTGAGGTGAACAGTCACATTTTTTATTGCAGCTAGCCTCTTTGGATGCCATTACATAGCAAAGCAAGTAGTCAATACAGCATTTTGTTTTCTTGAATATTTCATCATGTCAGCTTTGGAATAGTGTCACTGTCATGATGCGGGTCTTTGAAATCTGTGCCAGTGGTACTAATTAATATATAGCGGAGATGGGCTACAGTCCCAAAATCTGCACTTCTGAACAATAAATGAATACATGAGGGGCAAATGGCCTTAAAAGAATGTGGCAAATGTGTATTACTGCCTCAGTTTATGAACAGCACTTGCTACACTCAAGTAAGCTTTACACTGGACAACTGCAAAATAAAGTTAAAATTGCAGTATAGTCAGGATTTTATTTACCTGGCTCTCAGTTCAGTATTTTACTGGTGCCAGGGCCCTTTTTTGTGTTTTAGTAACTTGTTGCCATAAAGTACAGCAATCTAGCATGCACATTTACTTCTCAGTATTAAAATAAGCCAACTATAATATAATAATTTGATAGCTGTGTCTCTTCCAGTCACTATTCATAATATGGGATACCAACAATTAATAAGTCATCAAGTTTGGATATTACCCTTATATTCTGACAAATAAGCCACCAGCCACAGGCTAACTCTTTATTTGAAATGAATAAAAGTAAGAAATGCATTTTGTAAGGGTAAACATGAAACAAGTTAAGTTTGCACTTAAGATAAAGCAAAGGATTAAAATAAATAACATTTAGAAAACACTCTCTGCAGCTAGCCTGGTCTTACTGATTACCATTGACTAAAATATTTATTGCATTTTGTGTGCTTCTGACATTTACATGCTTGAGCAGTTGTATGAAACTTACAGGAAATGAAACACGTAGTCTCAATCAAAAAAGTCCTCTGTGCACACTTCAAGAGGCAAACTCTAAGTGCTGTCCAATGGTGTTCTAGCTGAACTTAAATAGACTCCCAAATACTGTGTTTCCCATTTGATTCAGAATATGAATGAATGCTTCCTGTTAATGAAACCATTTAACTTTGGGGGAAGTAGCAGTCAATTTATGGTAATATAGCTATAGGCAGGAAATAAGCTCTGCAAATTTGTGTAAGAAGTTCAATTTCTAAATCTTATTTTGTACACTCAATACATTTTACATGCTGCAAGATTTACTAAAAGCAACAACTACAGGTTTCACACAGCTTTTACAGTCCAGACTCATGAATTCCTGCTAGTCATGCTAAGCTCATGTGTGTGAGAAGCAGCAACGGCCAAGCAGTTTTGATTCAGGAAAGAGCAGTAGACATTGCTGCCAGTTGCAAAACAAGGGTAAGCAACAAAATATGCTAATGACCTTATAATCAGCCATGCTTTATGCTAATGAGCAAAAAATCATGGTGGAGTGATTCAAAAACATATAACACAAGCACAAACACATCACGCTTGCTTCAGCTCTGAATTCCAACACGTGACATACAGCCACAGGAAAACTAAAAGATGTTAGGGGTTACTACAGCCATTGTAAACTGTATCTGCAACAGACTCTCATAGAAGGTGATACTACTGCTGCCAGATGTGGCCCTAGAAGACATAGGGCAGGATTCACGAAGCCTCCGTGTAAGAGTTATAACTCATACACGGAGGCTGCAGTTAAACGGAGTGATGTCAGCATGCTCTGCATATTCATGAGAGCATGCTGAATAACACCTAAGGCTAACACGGTCCATGTAAGACAGTAGGGGGCGTGTCCGTAGGCCGAGCCCTGTAAGCGGACACGCCCCCAGAAGAGTAAAAGTGCCCAAAGTAAACACCCACGCCAGAGTCCATGGAAATGTGAATAAACACAACACAACACATGTCCCCACAGACTACGAACATAAAATGTACAAATGAACATCACATAATTTTTTTTTAAATTGTAAAGATGTTTAACCGTGAGTGCGCTCGTTTGCGCGGGCATGCCCGTAGCGCAGCTACAGTTAGCAGTCAGTGGGAAAGCATATAAGAACTAAATATGCAAAGTAAGCCATGAAGCAATAGCGTAGTGGTAGAGATGTTGGCTGAAGAGCAGGCATTCATGGTTCGAGCCCCCACAACACCAATCTTTATTCTTAGCAAAATAAGCACGAAACAAGTCCCTGACAAATATGTACACATAAAATCACATTTTATGTAAAATGTAATGAAATAGCCCATTTATATTGAAGAAATGTGAGGTAACAAAATAATAAAAAATGCCAGATGTGCCCATAGCTGAGCTACAGTTTAACAGGTTGAGTGCATCTGCCCGTAGGTGAGCAGTGGTTTAACTGGTGCAAAATGAGTGCCCGTAGCTGAGTAGTGGTTTAACACGCTAAATCTATGTGCCCCTAACTGAGTTGAGTGTAATATGCATGCTGATAGCCAAATGAGGCTTAAACCAGCGTACCCCGTTTGCGCGGAGCTGCGCACCACGCAAACAAGCTAACTGATGGGCAACGTTGAGCAAGCCGTATCAAAACTCCCTTTACACAGACACACCCCTCAGCTTGTCTAGACAGTCATAAAAAAAGTAGTGGCCGGGTTCGAACCCAGGATACTATACACCATAGTCAAGGTACTGAACCACTAAGCCATGACAGCAGTACCTATAAATGCAATAATAGCTAATATATAGGAATGAATACAAACTGGAGCATGACAATGCAGGTTTACTGAAGTTGATACAATTCCAAAATGGCCAATCACAGATATGTGCGGGAAAAACAGACTATATAAGCCCCATAGGCGGGAATACACAGCATAAACGATTGTAGAACTGAACTGCAGGCAGAATGACAGGAGTAGGAGAGGGTAGTTGCTTTCGAGCACAGAGGTGGGGCATTGAGGAGTCCAGGTACATGGTCTGGCTCCTAGTCCACAATCATGAGGCCCAACTCATGCAGGGCCAGGTCCTCTGGGGAGCATACAGGGCTGAGGCATGGGACCGGTTGGCTCATGATCTCATCAGTGCCACAGGGATTCCAAGGACTGGTGAGCAGGTCCGTCACCACCATGTGGACCTGAAGAGACGCAAGCAGGACCAATTGAACCTTTGGATCCAGGAGGCCCGGCAAATGCCCAACGCCCCACTACTGAGTAAGTTACATTTAATTATGTATGTAAGAAATTAAACTAGCTGATATTATGGAGATGTGTGTTCCAATATTACTTCATTTATATTACAGCTGCAGGTGCCCGTTCTGCGAACCGCAGAGCCTATGGCGATAGGCTGGTGCGGTTGCGCCACCAGGCAGGTCAGTAATCCACTACCAGTAACTGTAAAGAAATATAAAAGTATGACAGTCAGCAAAAGAGTGCAGTGTAGTCACTAAGGAATAAAATGTGCAAGTAACAGTGTGAAAGTGTTTGCAAGTATTGCTTGATTACAAAAGTGTGTTGCAGCCTGTAAGCCAAACAAAAATGAAAATGTCTGACATAAATTCTGAAATAAAATGCCCCACCTGTAAGAAAATAGTACACAACCTGCAGCAGGCTGAAAAGTATAGCTGCAGAAGATGATGAAATCACATGTGTGAAATATATCCCTGTTGAAATACTGAAACATGACAGAAGTGAGACTGCTGGAAAGGATTGTAATAACTACAGGTAAAACATGTCAATAAAGCCTAGAAGTAAGTACCATCCTGAATAGTAAAATGAAAACAAGTGAGAGAGTGTGAGAAAGTGTCATGAATCCAGCAATACAGTAGTAATAACCCCTGAATAAAGTATACTGCAGTCAGTACAGAATGAAATGCATGTGAGAATCCAAACCAAATAGCGAAATCTGTTCAAAGTGTTGCTGCATCTGGAATGTGTATCCCAAAATCTGGATATGTTGCTCTCAGTCTGAAATATGCAGATAGTATGATTGTCTGATATACCAAACATCCATACTTGTCTACAGCTATATAAAGCAAATGTAGCAGGATGATGTAGCTGAACAAAGCTAGATATGAATGTGTATGAAGAACGATAAAATGTATATTGATGTTGCAGTAACAGTCCTATCACCAAGTTGAAACAGTTATCATATAGGAAACTGCAGTTAGAACAGTAGTGTGTATATATGTGCAGCTATTAGAAATGTACATCATATGTATTGGAATTTGAAGGTGTTAATATTATTTTCTTCACCCCACCCTATAATCACATATAACCCATTCCACGTGAAAATGGTATGTGCAATCACAATTAACACCCCTGGACGTTTGTCCTGTTGGGTCATATATATTTGCATGTCTGTTGATGCATCTGCCCTGTTCATACATCCAAACCTGATGGCCTGTTGCCATCAATCAACCCTGCATGTTGTTGGACTGTGTATTGCTGTTCAAATTATGCATGTGTTATGTTCGCTGTTCAATGGTGTGAATATCTGGGTGTTTGGTTAATGGGAATACTAATGCATGCTGTTACAACTAATTGTGAATGGTATTATATGTCACTAACCCAAACTGTCATGACATAATGCAAAACATAGGACGACAGGGAAGGCGGGTTCCAGCGGACCCACCTCTCCCACCTCAGCTGGCGAGTGCACCTGGCACTAGTGCCCAGTCTGGACCCTCCTCCGGTGGCCCTGTGCCACCTGCGGGTGGAAGCACTGCAGGGGATGGGGCTCACCCCCCTCTGCAAGTGTGGCTGGAGGAGAACCACCACTCACCCTCCGTAGCGTCCGGACTGTGGTGCGTAGGGAGATTCAGGACTCTGTTCTCGAGCCCTTACACCAGCTTGAGGCACGGGTGGCACAACTTACGGGCATGCCTGTTGCCCAACCTACACAGCCCCCAGCACAGCCCCATCCTGGGCAGTGAAGGAACAGTGGCAACTGCCTATGGGTGGGGATATCAGTTCCACTGTTGCCATCTGTGGGCTCATGGGCTCCGGATATCCAAACCTCCATCCTCGTCAATTGTGTAACCCACCCACACGTGTCATACACCGCCCCTGTATGTGTCTTGTTTGTCTTGTCTGTTTACCTACCCAACCTACCTCCCCAGCTGTACCGACTTCCTTCACCCGACATACCACTCTCACCTGAAAAAAAAAAAAAAAAAGGGCACTCTGTACCTACAAAAAAATTACGCCCCATACATAGCTGCCCATTCCGCACACATGTCTGCTGGACATGGAAACTATCAATTACAATTGGCTGTACAACAAGTATTATTGTTGTCCTGACACCTATCTCAGGGGTGGAAGGTTTCAAATGTCACACCAAATTACATACATATGCACAGCTGTTGCTGATGAAGAAATGGGCAGCTATGGGCCTTACCTACATCCCTCCTGCAAATCCCAAGCTTGTTTCCCTACTGTCTTACCCTCTTTGTGACCCCTTTTTCACCACTTTCCTGTCTCCCCATTTTCATTTCTTTCAAAGAAAATAGCGCGGGTGTGCGCCAGACTAAGCACTGTTAAGCGGTTGTAAGCAGGTGTGCGCGTGTGTGCGTGGAGCTAACTGCCAGTGCGCATGCGTGAGCTCCGTGCAAACCAGCGCTAACCCGGTTACAACTGCTTAAAAGTGCCTTAGTCACTTTGATTGACAGATCCTGTACTCAGTTCAAAAGCAAAATAAAATCCCACTGTCAGTCCCGAACCCAGGACCTTGGAAACAGTAGTCTGTATGACCTACCACTAAGCCATGACTCTTAAACAAGAACATTGTGCTAAAATAAATATAACATGTAATAGTAGGGATGAATGTAAAGGGAATATAGGATGTGTAGTACCCAAAGCATGTCATTTAGAATTACTGTCAAAACTACTGGACTTCCATAATAGTAGTGTGTGAACAGAAACAGCCATGCTAGTTGGTAGCTTGTAGGTAATAATGTCAGTTAATGTACATATATAAATGTATGTATATGTACATATATATATATATATATATATATATATATAAATATATATCTATATATAGTTGTAGGGTCATTGTGCATACACACTTACTACAGGGAACAGGAGAGAGGAATGTAGAAATGTGAATCTACAACACAGCCTGAATCATGAGAGAGAAACTAACCTTTACACTCACAGAACAGTGTCCACAGCATACCAGCATGGTCCCCGCCCTTACAATCTGAAAGGGCAATGCCTATCTCACATACCCTTTTATAGCACTGTCCTGAAATCACAGTGAGAACTGCAATCAGTACACAACTGGCTGTATGCAAATAGCAAATGCTGGCTTACAATTGGTGCAGAGGCCAAGGTGCACTGATTATGGCCTATAAAATCCTCTATAATCTGGACAATACTCCTGCACTTCAAATATTATCACCCCCTATAACAATCCTAGATTGCTTCGATCCTCTAACAAACTACTAATTCAGACTAGCAAAATTGATAACACAGCCGGTGATTCTCTCTTTGCAAACTCTGTAAGTAGATCCTGGAACTCACTTCCAGCTGATATTACCTTACTTTCCACCTTAGGTCAATTTAACACTAGACTCAAACAACATTTGTCACTTAACTGGCTATGTCAATGTATCAAGCCTGGCTAACTCGAATGTGTAAAATCTGTTAACCAGTTTACTGTGTAATTTAATTTAATCCTGACTTGTGCTCAGGACTAACTTTAACCTGTGGAACATGTTTAACTTGCTTACTTATGTAATCTCTGTAAATAATCTGTTTGTAATATGTAATGCTGGTATTATGTAATGCTGTATCTGCTTACCCTTGGAGCTTTTCTCCCCGGGCCTCCGCTGAAAATGGACATGCATCCAGTCGGACTCTCCCGGTCAACAAATGTAAGATAAATAAATAAATAAATAAAAAATATTACAGTGACTACAATACAAGTCAGATATTGACACGCACTGACAGCATGCTGATCACACTGGGGCATACTTGGGGACTCAGAATAGCATCCTGCCTGAGCATCACACACCTCCGCAGCTGGCACACAGGCATATGTTCCGTCGGAACAGAGCACATGCCACACATGGCACACACATCCCGTGTGCCACACACTCACAGACTGTAGGGCTACACAACACACCTGCTACAGATGTGGCAGGTACCTGTCTTGGGTGCTGCACTGGAGTCCCGCTCAACAGGCTGTATCTGGTGAAGGTCACAGTGATATGCCTCAGGGGCACTATGGTCCACCACAGAGCACATGCATACAGGTCAGTCAGAGGCATGGACACATATGACTCACTCATTGACCATGCCAGTATGGCTGACCTGAGACATACCTCCCTGGACTACATGATAGGGAACATAGAATGGATCTCTCAGCATGTGGCACAGGCCAGAATGAGCCTGATCTTGGTTGCCAACATACCCTCACCAGGTATGCTACCACTATATGTGGGAAGGGTGTTGTATGTCTACATTATGCTCAGTCTCCAATGCCATTCATAGGGTATCCGCTGGCTGTCAACGTGTGCTTACATGCTAGGGAAGCCACAATGATGTGCAAGGGTCATCTTGCACGTGACACCCATGGCCCGATGTATATTTGGCAAAGCTCCTTGATACACACATACTGCCTTATGCTGCAGGACACGGTTTACATAGCCACCTCCACGGGTATCACACAGGTTAGGACACTAACAGTGCTGCTACACAACAACAGCAGTGTACACCGCAATATGCATGCACCGGACACTGTCCTCAGCACGGTGAACTGCAATGTTTGTGCAGTACCAGAGTCCTGATTCATGGCTCACAGGTGTTACCCATCACTGACAGGTTATGCCCCATACCATGCCTATTGTCCCCTACACATGTAACACACATGGACAGGGGGGTGGTATCCCAAGGCACCACAGATACATACACCTCCAGGTTGTTGGCACAGCACAAAGCATCAGGGCCTAATCATGTGCAGCTAACAGTGTGTCGGACCGCCATCTGGTTCATAGCCTGGCACACACAACCCTCCCATACACAGGAAGACCACCTATCCTCCATAACAACACTGGCAATATGACAGTCTCAAGAACTGTCTTTATATGGCTGGACTGCATCCAGCCAAACATTGTGTGTGAACATTACTGTAGCTACAACACACTAGTTGAAGGGTTCACAGCATGTGGTCACTGAATTGCAGTGGAATGACATGTTACCACTACCACAACTGGTGGGAACCTGCAGCACCTGTACATCGACTACATGTACACTATATGGCCCAGACCATATGTGTATCCCCTGCTGTAGGTATTTTACCATATACACCCACACTGTATAGACACATACCGCGTGCGGCCCCTGCACAGTAAGACACAGTCATATTGGTATACATTGCAAATACCATTTATCCACTCGAGGCATGTGTCAGACATGGTAACTACTGCAGGTCACAGGTATTTATGTATATGTGTCACACACATACATCATGTGTGCAATGCCATTGCTGGTTTAGGCAATGGCATGCATTGTTATGTACAAAGACCCACACAAGGTCATAATGTGTGACACAACCACACGTGGCAGTTGTGGGTTACCAAAACATACCTATCTGTACTCTGACAATGGTAATAGACACAGTAGCAGAGCACACTATTGGCATTACTAGCCAACTAGCCCTGTTTGGCTGTGCTGATAGTGTGGTGACATCCCCTGTGTTTACTGGGGGAATATGCAGCATCTGGTGTATTGTAGTATTTGACAAAAGGATCTGTTCTCTCACACTTGCATTTACACACACCCTACTACCCCCACACACACTTGCCATTTGCAGGATTCATACCCCTACATAACTAAGTAACGACACATGAGAGAGACACATTAGCGAAGCGCACTATTCAGATTACTAGATAGTTCTTCTTCTCTGGCTGTACTTATAGGGTGCTGACATCATCAGTATTTTGAAAGGGTAATGTGCATCAGGTAGTGTGATCTCCTGATTGCCAAAACTAACATGTTTTTCATATGGAAATGCACACACACAAACTCCCCACATCCAAACACACACACACTTGCAGGTTTCAAACCCCTACCTAAATATGTTATGGCACTTGAGAGCGACGCTGTAGCAGGTTGCGCTATTCTGAGTACTGGCAGATGTTTCTTCTCCAGCTGTATGTATAGGGTGCTGTCATCATCACTGTTTGGAAAGGGTAATGTGCATCATGTAGTGTGATCCCCTGATTTCAAAAAAGCACATGTTTTTCATACAGAATTGCACACACACAGAGTCCCCACATCCAAACACACACACATGCCATTTACAGGTTTCAAACTCCTACCTAACTATATTATGACACTCGGGAGAGACGGATTAGCAGAGTGCGCTATTCGAATTACTGGAAGGTTTCCCTTCTCCTGCTGTACTTATAGGGTGCTGACATCATCAGTGTTTAGAAAGGGGAATGTGCATCCTGTCGTGTGTTCTCCTAGTTGCCAAAAGAGATATTTCCTTCATACAGACCTGCACACACACTAACCCCCTCCACACACACTGCGCATTTGCAGGATTCAAACCCCTACCTAACTATGTTCTGACACTCAAGACGGACACATTAACAGAGTGCGCTATTCGCATTACTGGGAGGCTTCCCTTCTCCTGCTGTACTTATAGGGTGCTGACATCATCTGTGTTTAGATAGGGGAATGTGCATCCTATAGTGTGTTCTCCCAGTTGCCAAAAGGGACATTTCCCTCACACAGAATTGCACACACACTAACCCCCCTCATCCAAACACACACACTTGTTATTTGCAGGATTCAAACCACTACTTAACTATGTTATGACACTCGAGTCAGATGCATTAGCAGAGCACGCTATTCGCATTACTGGGAGGCTTCCATTCTCCTGCTGCACTTATAGGGTGCTGACATCATCAGTGTTTAGAAAGGGGAATGTGCATCCTGTAGTGTGTTCTCCTAGTTGGCAAAAGGGATACTTTTTTCATACAGTCTTGAACACACACTAACCCCCTCCACACACACTGAGTATGCATAGGATTCAAACCCCTACCTAACTATGTTATGACACTTGAGACGGACGCATTAGCAGAGCGCACTATTCGCACTACTGGAAGGCTTCTCTTCTCCTGCTGCACTTATAGGGTGCTGACATCATCAGTGTTTAGAAAGGGGAATGTGCATCCTGTAGTGTGTTCTCCTAGTTGGCAAAAGGGATACTTCTTTCATACAGTCTTGAACACACACTAACATCCTCCACACACACTGAGCATGTACAGGATTCAAACCCCTACCTAACTATGTTATGACACTTGAGACGGATGCATTAGCAGAGCGCTATTCGCATTACTGGGAGGATTCCCTTCTCCTGCTGCACTTATAGGGTGCTGACATCATCAGTGTTTAGAAAGGGGAATGTGCATCCTGTAGTGTGTTTTCCCAGTTGGCAAAAGGGACATTTCCCTCTCACAGCCTTTCACACACACAAACCCCACTCACCCACAGAGCATTTGCAGGATTCAAACCCCTACCTAACTATATTATGACACTTGAGGGAGACGCATTAGCAGAGCGCACTATCCAAATTACTGGGCATCTGCTCTGCACCTGCAGTATTTATAGGGTGCTGACATCTTTATTTCTACAGAGGTATGTACATGTAGTACTACCTGTCAGGTGGGGGATAGCATATATATGCATTTGCAGTCACCTACGTCAGGGTCAGATATGCACATTGCACTGGCAGGTTATGTTCTATACCATGCTTTGTAACCACAGGACCTGCAACACACAACACAACCAGTCCAGAACACCACACCCACATCCAGGACACACAATTAGCTTCCCTGGGAACAGTGCCGGGATATGCAGGTGTTCACATACACCATTCCAGTTGTCAACATCAGGTACAGGCATATTGTGTGTGAGAACTACTCAGGCCTCTACCACTTTACCCTACAGCCACTACAGTTTGTGGGTCCATGTGCTATGGCAGAACCACACACCACAGCCACATGGGGGAATACATATTGCACCTGTCCATCTGCAACGTGGGTACTCACTGTTCCACACCAGAGGTAGACCACCATTGTTGATATCTGACCATACCCACCTTTCCCTGGACATCCATATCCCATCTCCACCCCCAGGCAAGGTTGTCACTGCACACAAACTGTATTTAGCACAAGAAGACTCTACACTTGTGAAGACTGGGATGGACGACTTCAGAGGACCCATGCTGGGGGACTATACTGGCCACTCAGCATAATCCTTGACAATTGCATTCTATGAGCATGTGTACGGTTTGTATTGATCATGCTATCCCAGATATACCCATGACTGCTCCACAACAAGACACCTGTCAGCTGTACACCAGCCATATATGTGCCGTACAACAGACAGAGTGAGCTAATACATTGCAGAGCTGTAGCCCACAGAGGGAGGACATCTGTGAACAGTTCTGGCATGGCACTTCATTCACACATAATCATTACAACACAGTGTTGACAGTGGAATTGTCCAGAGAATGCAGATAGGGCTCCCCTCAGTCTGTTATTGACGGACACCTACTGTCAGAGATCCTCAGCAACCCTCTTCCAGCACACACCGACAACATGGCTGTGGCTTAGCACATTCAATCCCTGGGACCTCCATGGTGCCCCTGCTTGACAGACGCACAGCTCACTAGCCTCACATGTTGCCTTCTGTGACCTACTTTACAGTGGCACAGTAGCCTACTGTCCTGGGGGATGCAGATGCCAAGCACACTCTGGCTGAGCTGTCATTCCCTAGGGCAATAAGCCTAGTATTGACCTCTACACCCATATGTTCAATTGTCGTATGCACAATATTTGTTGTGCTGTTCTACTGTTTGCAGGTCTTTATTGCCATAGCATTCCCTGTTCCTATGACCAACTTGTGTATCTGTGGAAGATGTTTGCATATGACGGCGATCCACTACATCACTTATGTCTCTGTAGTCATTTACTGTGTGCACTGGGCAGATTGCTGTGTTGTGGTTGGTTCCTGGACTGACACGTACAAATACCAGATATGTGTGGCCAATTGCTAAACGGAGATATGGCCTAAGTGTGTGAGCATGCCCAGTTCAGCCTTTCCATGGCATGTTGTCTGACATATGCCTCATTTATCAAAGTGTGCGAGCATGCCCAGTGTGAGCTTTCCATATGTTGCACTCTGAAGTCCACCACATATTTGGGTGTGTGTGAACTTCAACAATATCTCACGTTTATGGTTGTGTGTTGGGTGTCATGTTGTGTACTAACTGGCCAACTGCTTCGTGTCTGCCACAACAGGGATTATACTGTGCCTGCAGGGATTGCATGGGATACTTTGCAGACAGTTCTCAACATACTTTCATAATGACCTAACACTGTAGTACCGTATAGTGTACTGGTTCAGTACTTTCATTGTGGTGGACAGTATCCTGGGCTTTAGTCCTATGACTGCTTGACATCTTCATAGTGAGCACAACAGACTGTGTAGGGGCCAGTTGTGCACATATGACCATGTTGCATTATGTTCAGATATGGACTACCTACACCAGGCTTGTCCAACATTGCTAGTGTATTCCACAACATGGGTGGACATTGGCAAACACTAGCAATGTTCCCTAGGCCATTTCTGATGCTAGTCACAGGGTGTGTTTGTCCTTCGACACACATTGTAACTGGAGTTTGCCATGACATATGTCATGGTTAGTATACTGTGCCTCCATCTACCTCTGACATAACAGTGATACCCAGGGTTAGCCTACCATCTCCCATCCACTCATCAGGATTCCTCTTGAGGGGTGTTGATATGCGACTCTCTGGCTGACCTGTACCAGGAGTTTACTGAAGAGTGGGGGTGCCTTCTGTGTTATGGATCATTCTGTACAGCTTGTCCTATGTATGTCAGTGCTGGGGTTCAGGTCTCTCATGTGCATAGCTCACTGCCATTCAGATTGTACAAGGTGCAACATGTTCATTCATTCCAGGTTGGACATGGCTTCATACATCAGGCACAGCTTGCCTGTAGCTGGGCAGTATGGCGGTGTGTGGGGCTGCAGTTTGTTTACTCAGGCAACACATGGCATCTGTTCATGCTCTTTGCTACTCCTGGTGGGGTACTGTTGTGGACTTTACAGTTGATGGAGGTGTCTGCTGTGGTATATCTCACAGGGGCTATTGTAGTCACTTGTGACGCTGATGGAGGATGACTGCAGAGCCACAGTGAGTTCCCCTTATCTACATCTGCCAACCTTCATGTTTGGGTGGGTATATAGTATATGTTTCTGCGAACACTACAGCCACATGTTTGTCCAGTGCAGGATATCTATCACCTTTTGTACCCAGGTCTCACATTACATGTTAGGTACGTCATGGGTTAACACCTATGTGGTAATTTGTGGGCACTTACTGTATATCCACGGTGGTTGTCTATACACAGTTCTGCAATTAGCTTGCTGACATGGCTATGGCTCCAGTTGTCTGTTTGTAGGTGGCCCTTTTGTGGGTTGCTTGTGTCAGCTGGAACTTTTCTCCTACAGTGTTGGTGCTGGTATAATGCTCCCAGTGTATGTCTGGGTATTTTCAGTCAAGCAATATAATGTGGTTTGGGGGACTTGATATATTCATGTATTCCGACATAGGCCAGGTGCAGTTCCTGGTATTAGGACAGTAGTCTGCAGCAGGCTATATACTGGGAGGCGGTTTTAGCCATTGGTATTTGACCATGGCTAATCCATGCAGCTTCTTGTTGTGGTACCAACATGGGGGTGTGGTTATCCTTGACATTTATTGCTAGTCACCCTCCTTTTGTAGCTTGTTCCATGTTTTGCGGCTGTACAGCACAGTATGAGGTGTGACCTGATAGTGTTAGGGTGCTGATGTGAGCCTTGACCCAGTTCTCTATTACAGGACTGGTATCTACATTCTCCATACTGTGTGCGTTTACACTGCACACATCTTGCTGTTTAGACATCTGGCATTGGGTAGCATTAGATCTAGGTTCCTATTCCTTGTGGAACCTATGAAGGTGGGTTTGTGTTTTGAGACTTACCTATTCAGGGCATGCTGTGGGTACTGACAGCCTTTGCCAGTATCCATGGGGCATGGCATGATGGGTGCACACCACCCCTAGCAGGTGGTGTATCATGTCATGCTCCGCATGTCTTCCCAGCCTGAAACACATTGGCTCCCCTTTGACTAACTGCATTACTTCAGCCAGTTATTGCACTTGATCATCCCATCATCATTTTGTGGCTTCATGCTTGGTGAGGGTGGATGTTAGTCAGGGTGCTCAGGTGTGCATATAGTACATGGTGTTACATTACTTAACACATGGCATTCATGCCTCAGGTGGTGCTGCAGGGCTGCCTCTGTCGGATGTGCATATTACACTTCCCTGTACATGTTTTTGAGCAGGTCATGTCATTTTAGGCATCCATGTTATTATTTGAGTGAGTCAGAGGGGGTATCATTCCCAGGGTTCCTACTGAGCCAGTGTATGTGCTATGCGTTGCCTCTTTGCCAAGGCCAGGGCATACTGAGCACTCCTCCTTCTGCCTACTGGGGCAGGCTCAGGTTGTTCCTCCTCCGAGTCACGCTCTGCCTGTGATGGCCTTGGCAATGGTGGGGGGCTGTTTGGCCTGGCCCTATGCTGGTCCTGCTGCAGCTGTTTTCGCAAGATCATATTATGTAGCATAGCACATACCATGACAATTTGGGTACATGTAGTTGGTGTGTACTGCAAGGCTCCACCAGATGTGTCCAGACACCGGAACCGTGACTTGAGCATCCCAAACACACGCTCTATTACATTACGTGTTTGTGCGTGTGCCTCATTATGGCGTTCCTGTTCAGGTGTGTGTGCGTTTCTGATGGGTGTCATCAGCCACGGCTCCAGTGCATAACCTGCATCCCCCAGTAGGTGTCCGTGTGGGATGTCCCCATTGGCAAATGTCTGGTACAGCTGCGTCAAATGCCAGATGTGGGAATCGTGGTAACTCCCAGGGCAGCCAGCACACACATTCATTATTATGCCCTGGGCATCACACACGACCTGGCAGTTGATGGAGGGGAAGCCCTTGCGGTTAATGTAGGCCCTACCCCGCTCATCGGCTGGTGCTTTGATGCATATGTGCGTGCAGTCTATTGCACCCACTACCTCAGGGTATTCCGCTATTTGCTGGAAGAGACGCATATTGCTGGCCAATACCTCACGGGCATTGGGGAAATATACATGATCACCGACATGTGCTGACATGGCATCCAGGAACTGGTGCAGTACCCTGGAGACTGATGCCTGTGATATCCCCATCATATCGCCAGTTGGTCTCTGGAAGGTACCTGTTGCTAGTATTCTTAGGCCAACACATACCTTGGTTTCCACTGGGATGGGTTCCCCTCTGTTGGTTCTGTGTGTGAGGCGTGGCTTGCACAGCTCAACAATTTGCTGCAGGAGCTCTCTGTCCACTCTATAGCGCTCTACTATCTCCAGGTCATGTAACCCGTGGTAGGTGACCCTGGGCCTGTACACTCTTCTCTGTCTCCTCACTGTGGGTTGTCTGGCACCATCTGCATTGTCACCACCCTCAGCAAGTTGCCTATGTCTCATTATGACAGCTATGGCAGCCCCTAACATTTCTGCTCTGAGTGAAGCTTTTTCAGTTTTCACTTCTATTAGCTTACTCCTGCCTTGCAGTGTCTCTTCAGAGAAACATCCAGCACTACTGTTTGCAGAGTTTTAAGTGCTGGGCTGGGCTACTATTCTGTCTGTGTAATTGCCTGCTTCTAATTGTTTTCACCTGCTAGCTTCAGCAGTTATCCCTCCTAGCTTCCTATTAATTCTGTTGCTTCCCTTTTCCTCTCTGTTTCCTCAGGGGGGAGCAATGTGCATACCATCAGAAACACACTCACAGTGGCTTACACGCATGCACACGTGCTTACACGGTTCAGAATCTACTTATTCGGGTTAAAATGTGCGCACACCCGCGCAAACACTGTTACACGTCTGCCAACAGCCTCCAACATACTCAGCCTGCCCTACACGTGCGCACACCAGCGCAAATAGTGTTAAACATCTACCAACATGCTCCCACATGCTCAGTCTGCCTTACACGCGCGCACACTGCCCTACTCGCGCTTCATGGCGCTCACATGTGCGCATGCACGCCCAGCAAGAAAGTTTGGTGTAAGTAACAGTGTACACCTTCCATTTCTTGACTTTCCATGACTTATCTAGTGGCACACCTCTTTCCATGATCTGTGTCTGTCATCTGTCATGTTACACTGACCTCCAGTGAACTGCATTCCTTTCTACCATTCCCCCCTGTGATGTCACCTATCTCCTACTCTATTCCTCCCCCTTATGTATCTCTTACACTACTCATGCACGCCCAGCAAGAAACTTTGGTGTAAGTAACAGTGTACACCTTCCATTTCTTGACTTTCCATGACTTATCTAGTGGCACACCTCTTTCCATGATCTGTGTCTGTCATCTGTCATGTTACACTGACCTCCAGTGAACTGCATTTCTTTCTACCATTCCCCCCTGTGATGTCACCTATCTCCTACTCTATTCCTCCCCCTTATGTATCTCTTACACTACTCAGACTGTGCTCATTTCCTATGTGACTGTGAGATTCAGTATCCTAACCCTCATTTACATGAGATTGCCTACTAATGCTTAGTTACATGTCTTAGACTCGGCTTCCCCCCTTAGCAACCACAACACGGTGGCCATGTTGTTTTTGGTCTGCTGGTCCCTGCATTGTCATTCCATGTATTGCATAAAACCCACATTTCTGGGTTTATAACCTTGATTTTTATGTTTTATACAGCGCAGCCCGTTTGCGCGGGGCTGCGCTGGGTTTAAAAAAAATATATATTTTTAATATTTTTGCATCGGGTTATCTTGCCAATGGCCACATATTGGGCCATTGGCATGCTGCCTGAGTCATATGCACCCTTTTTTTGGAGCTGACATGGCTCCGTTGTGGAATTTGCAGAAACGTACTCAGTTGTCAACTGAGTACATTTCTGCAGCTAAAACGTCTCTTACATGGACTGGTTTCTGCTTTGTGGATCGCTAATATACCTCATTTGCATACCTTTCGGCTACAAGTGAGGTATTTAGCATGTCCACGCCCAGTCCATGTAAGAGACGTTTTAGCTGGTCTCTTACACAGAGTTTAGGGCTGTTCCTGGATTGCGAGGCTTGCATGGAGTGTTGCACGTCTCTTACACTCCATGCAAGCCTTCGTGAATCCTGCCCATAGAGTTTTTAGATCATGTTTGACCCACCATGTGCTACATGAAATTGAAATACTTGAGCACTATAGGGTGGACAGGGACACCATGCTGGAAATTGTAAACATCTACTGGCCCTATCTTAGGCCCTGTGGAAATTGTGGAGAACTCATCTTAGTGGATACTAGGGCATGTGCAGCTTTACATATTTTAGCTACAAGTACTTTCAGGTGACCTACTGGGATCATAGTTAGGGATTCTTAGGCTTTTGGCTGAAGAATACTCCATCAGTTCTTAAATCCAGTGCTTTAATATGTGGGGGAGAATACCTGGTTTTCATGTACTCCTGACAATAAAGCTACTACCATGCAACATTTCTGTTCTATAGCTCATTTTGCTGAGATATTGTGGCCATAGACTTCACCCACATTGAAACAAGAGCTCCACCTGGTAAACTGGGAGGGAGGTATGTGAACAGAAAAGGGTATCACTTCATCAACTGTTTGGTGGCCTGTAATGCTCAAGGTATCATCTATAATGCACATGCAAGCCAAACATGCACTTTCCACAATTCATACATGACACATCTGTGACCTGTACCTAAAAATTGCAAGTGGTGACTTCCCATAAAAGACATCTGTTGGGGGATGCATAATATGCACTCAAACACTGGCTCGTGACTCCTATGGGAAACCTACACAACCCCACTGAGAAAGGTTACAACACTGCACATGCACAGACTATAAATATCATAGAACATGTATTTGGGCTGTTCAAATCATGGTTCTGCCATGAAGACACCCTGGTGGTGCCCTGCAATATGACCCTGCTACCTGTGCCAAAATACTGAATGTGTGCTGTCTTACATAGTATTATACTTATAAATGTCTGGTCACAGGCTTATTGTGCCTGCTTATTTGAACTGTTTCTTTCTGAAATTGGTGCGCCTTGTTGCTGTAGCATAGGACCAGAGTCAGGCCTGCTGAATCTAGCTTTGTTTGTATAACTTGAGCACTGATCCAGGCCATCTTTTTTTTGGAGAAGGTTCCTCTGCACCCTAGTAGCGAGAGTGTGCAGTTAGAACTTGTCTGATTGAAGACTGCTGGAACAGGGCTCAGTTTTGAGCTTTTTTCTGGTTAATTGGGTAACTTGTTTAAATCAGTTTGTTTGTTTTCTATTGTTTCATATATATATATATATATAAATTGCACTTTATTCATCTGCTTTTACTGTATTTGTGTTTCTTTCTACTGTATTACTAGGGGCATTTACTAAAACTCTGAACTGAGATATATAACAATAAGCATCATTTTCTGTGCATTTAAAGTGCTTTTTTGATTGTATCTGCTTTATTTTCTGAAAAAATATACTTGTTTCCCACCTTTCTAAGCTAGTATAGTCCAGTTTTCTGGTTAGTGCTGAATTCAGGGCTGTGTTACAAATCTGTGTGTTTGCCCATACATTACTTGGATAGAAGGAAGTTTCTCTGTTCACCTGTGAGAGAGGGGAGCTTTGAGCAGCCTATCTGTCCCTGGAGGAGTTGTTTTAGCCCAGAAATTAGTAGTTTATTGGCCATTTTGGGCTAATTTCTATCTCTTTCATTTCCCTGCTATAAAAATCGCATTTGCCAGGTTTTGCACGCCGGCAGTGCCAGTTAGCTAGGGTATAACTATTCCCGGCTCCACAAAGTCTCCTCTTCAATTTTTCCCTTGGAACTAGACAAATGTTCAACTTAAGCACTCAAGCCATTCATTTCTCAGCCCGGCACTTGCTCAAAACTCATAGCAAGCACTTATAAACCCTAGCACTAGATCCCCTATACTGTACAGAAGGACAAGGCTCTCTATTCGACCTTACCAGCCATTCAGTAAAACAGTTCACTGTATCTATCCAGGCATATCCAAAGGGCAGTTTCAGGTGTACTCTCCAGTCCATCTAGTGAATCTGGGCATTTTGAGGCAATGTTACAACTGCCTCATGTACACAGACAACCCTCTCCTCCTACCGCCAAACACTAATACATGCGAGAGATGCAATTATACAGCCAAAATGGAGGCTAATCTCTCTCAACCCAAGACTGGATCAGACAGTCAAGAGGAGAAGGGAAATACTGGCATCACACCACCAGTCTCACATAGACCCATTAAACCAGCACCGGCAAAAAAACACATAAATACACGAAAACATACTCGGAGGCTCTAAATAAAAATCTGCAAAAGCAACAGAGACCACCAAAGCAGACATCCAAGCAATTTCCACCCCCCAACACAAACCATGAAACACATACTTCACGAAACCAGTGTGCCACACAATCACAGCCCTTAAGGCAAAATAACATACCCAACATACTAGTAATAGGTGACCCAATAGTCAGCCCCACTGATGTCCTACTCACTAGGCTGAATAAGGAGGTTACTGTTAGCTGCCTGTTGGGTGCCAGGATCCACCACATAACACAAGCACTCAGGTAACTCCAGAACAAGTACAAATATGACTCTGTCATTGTCCATGTTGATGTGAATGACCTGAGCTGTATCTCCCTGGACTACATGAAAAGAGACATGGAAGAGCTCTCTGATCACATAGCCCAGGCCGGTATGACCCTGACCCTGAGTAGCATCCTGCCCTCACCAAGAATGATACCACGGTATAAAGAAAAAATGATCAATTTCAACAATTGGCTAAGTTTCTGGTGTCATTCAAAGGGGATCCAGTGTCTGTCTGCCTGGGATGACATGCTCAACAAGCCACGCTGCTTCGCTAGAGATGGCTTGCACCTGTCACCCTTAGGTTTTCAAATACTGGCCAAGGCTCTTGCCATCCTCATAGTGCCTTTTTTAGGGAAGGCTCAAAAGACAAACCCACTGCCGTAAATAGCACAAGTAACAAAAATCTGAGGGTAATGCTACTCAATGCCAGAATTCTAAACCTCAAAATGCACACATTTGAGGCACTCCTCAGTATGGAGAAAACTGATATATGTGCAGTAGCAGAAACCTGGTTTAAGGCTCCAGAGCGCACCTCAGCACTACCAGGCTACAACTCATACCATACATTTTGGCCACAGAACCCAGACCGAAATACAAAAGGTGGGGGAATATCCATATTCATCAAGGATACCCACACCTACAGGTTAGTGGCACAGCAAGATGCTTCAGAGATCATCCACATGCAACTAACAATGAGCAAAACTGCATTTCAAACTGTAGTTTTTTACAGATCACCCACCATGTCCCAGGACCCCCATTCCGCATTTCTGGAAACACTGGGAAACATAAAGGTCCTACCAAACACCCTAATATTGGGTGA
Organism: Protopterus annectens; assembly: GCF_019279795.1. Lineage (NCBI taxonomy): Eukaryota > Metazoa > Chordata > Ceratodontiformes > Protopteridae > Protopterus > Protopterus annectens. Next base: position 524,927,559 of record NC_056735.1, on the reverse strand, counting down.
TTTCAACTACCCAAACATTAACTGGGAGAACTACTCAAGTACTGACTCCCTTGCCCAACATTTCCTAGAATTTATAAACTCAAACCCCCTGGATCAACTGGTCAAAACTCCCACCAGAGGTGACAACATATTGGACCTGGTCATCACCAACATGGATGACCGTTGTTCCACACTGGAGGTCAACCCCTTGCTTGTTAGATCTGACCATAAACAAATCACTTTGGATATCCACATTCGGCCCCCACCCTGGACAAGGAAACCACCGTGAAAAACTTTTCAAAAGCAAAGTTCACGTTACTTAAAACCGAGGTGGAAAGTTTCAAAGCCCCCATGCTAAAGGATAATGCTGTCCAAGCTGCAAAATACTTTACTAATGTATTCTACAGACACCTACAAGAATGCATGGATTGTGCTATCCCAAGCAAAACCAAGACTCACTCCTCCAAGAAAAGGAAACCAGTCTGGTGGACACCTGCCATAAACAAGCTATACAATAGAAGGAGGAAACTAGTACAGAAAAGAGTAAAATCCCAAGAAGGGAAGACATCCCTGATCAGTATCAGAAAGAAACTACAATCCCTCATAAAATCGTCCAAGGCGAGCTTCGAAAGAAAAATTGCCAAGGACTCCAAAGATAACCACAAGGCATTCTTTAGCTATGTCAAGAATCTAAGTGGCAATGCTCAGATCTACTAGGAGTTAGTGCAGAATGGCACAAAATATACTGAACCAACCGATATTGCCAACATCCCGGCATTCAGGTTCAGTGCAAACGTCACCCCCATCTCACCCGCAAAAGGGCCCATAACCATACCAGAAGAATGTAGAGCCCCTGAAATCACAGACACTCAGGTTAAAACAGCCCTCTCCAAAGCCAGAAACACAGCATCAGTGGGACCGGACAGTGCCCCAGGCTGCGTCCTACATGAGCTCAAAGACGAACGAACCCTTCACCTAAACACACTGTTCAGACTCAGCCTCTCCAAAGGCTATGTACCCTTAGAGTGGTGCACAGCAACGATTATTCCGCTCCACAAAGGTGGAGCCACAACAGACCCCAGGAACTATCGCCCTATAAGCCTGACTAGCTTGGTCTGCAAGGCTATGGAGTGCATCATGGAACTCATTAACAGAGACATTGGGAACTTCCAAACATTGGACCCTACCCAGATAGGCTATGTTAAGGGCAGATCATGCCTCTTAAATCTGGTGGACTTCTTTGAGACAGTTATGAAGGCTATAGATGAGGGAAAGGTGGTACACACAGCCTACCTAGACCTCACAAAGGCCTTTGACACCATTCCCCATTCTGGTATTATAGACAAGCTCACCAGCCTGAACATAAACCCCTATGTCACAAGATGGTTTGCCAGTTGGCTCACAGACAGAACCCACATGGTGAAAGTTGAGAGAGCTAGGTCTGACTGTAAACTGGTTACAAGTGGCATTCCCCAGGGCTCAGTCCTAGGACCCCTCCTGTTCGGCATATACTTCTCAGAGGTACAGGCAAGCACAGGAGGAGTATGGCTGACCAAGTTCGCAGACAACTGCAAACTAGGGGCTATAATTGACTCTCTGGCTAACACAGACATCCTCCAAAAGCGTCTCACTGAGATGGATACCTGGTGTCAAAATCATGGCTTCAAGCTAAATGACATAAAGTGCATAGTCATCCCCTTTGGAAAAAACAAAGTACCCACAAACTACCACATAGGTGATAAACGGTAGGTGGAAGATGCAATAAGGAATCTGGGGACCCAAGTAGATAGTAATCTCTACTTTGATAATCACATTGCCAAAGTGGTTAGAAAATCCTTCTATGTGGCCCACCTAATCACAAAAGGGTTTGCATCCAGATCAAAAGATGTCATTGTGCCCCTCTGCTCATCACTAATCAGACCCATCATAGGGTACAACACCCCATTTGGGATGTACCTTACAAGACACCTGCAACAGCTGGAAAGACCACAGAAGTACCTCAGAGCCTCAAACAGATGCCCTATGTAGCTCGATTGAAGAAACTCCAGCTGTACTCAGTTGCATACCGCCTGCTCAGAGGTGATCTCTGCCTGACATACAAGGCCATGTCCAACCCAGAATTGATGGACATGCTCCACCTAAAGAAAATATTATCCCCTCAAGCCACACGCTCTAGGGATCTAAACCTCACCACAACAATAAATAGGACATGCTGGAGGGATGAAAAATAAAAGGCAGCTGTTGCAAGACAAAAGCGATGCTTGGTAGGTGGTAAATCCTTTATAAGCAGAAAACTACAAATCCAGAAAAATACAGACAATATTCATCCAAGATAAAACAGTGCAAGCAAACACAGCATTATTAAGCGCTTTCGTCTGGTAGATGACTTCCTCAGAATACAAAATACTGAAATTAGCACCTGTTTAAATACATTGCTTACCCAATCACAAATAAACTGACATCATTTCCCCCATTAACAAGGCTGCAAATACTTAATGCAAGCCAAATATAAAACAATAATACATATAAAAAGTTTAAAACATCCCTAAACAATATATATAACTAAATAAAAAACATAGATTTTAATTTCAACAGAGAAGATAAAGAAATTCTATCATTTAACCCAGGAGCATGCTATCATCAAGCCTAATTTGCCATTTGAGTTCTACAAATTCCAAATACTCATTCAATGGTCCCCCATGAGGTCCCAGATCTACCTGTTCCAAAATAAAGAACAGGAAGGAATGGGTAGGTTCACTAACCAAATGTTTATATAATGCATTCTTTTCATTTTTATTCCTGATATCATATAAATGTTGATAAATACTTAACCTTAGGGCATTCTTAGTTTTACCTACATAGAAACTTGCACAGAATATACACAAGGCCAAATACACAACCCCTTTAGTGTAACAGTACATCCTTTTTGAACTGGAAATATATCCAAAGTTTTTGAGCTTGATTTTTTCTCTGTCCATAACATAAGGGCATTGGGCACACCTCCCACACTTAAAGGTACCACCATTGTGGATGTCAAATTTTTGCCTTTCAAACAATTCTTTAAGGGAAGTGTCTCTTTTGTAAACCACTTGCGGTTCAATACCAAATTTCCCTGATAATTCAGGGTTAACATCAAATATTTTCCAATATTTGGAAATAATGTTTTTAATGTCATAAAAATTGGATGTGTAAGTAAGAGTAAGCACCCATCCAAAATGTAAAGGTTTACAGTCATTATGACTTTTGGTGGACACCTGCCCTAGTAGTGCAAGAAAATGACCATTCATTCTTTTAGTCTTAACTTCATTAAAAATATCTATGACAAAGGTTTCAGGGTACCCCCTCTTACAAAACATGTTTTTTAATGTTTCACATTCACTAAGAAAATCCGCAAAGTCAGACACCATTCTGGCCAGTCTTACATATTGGCCCTTAACTAGGGCTTTTTTCTGGTGCAATTGGTGTGCGCTTGTATAATGCAATAATGAATTTGAATAGGTAGGTTTCCTATATAGTTGTGAAACAAAACAATTGTGTTCAAAGTCTTTCTTGATGGTAACATCTAAGTAATTAATCAGTTCTACATTGCTATTCATAGTAAACTTAAGAAAACTTGTAGTTCCATTAATATAGGTGAAGAACCTCTTCAGGTCGTCCTCACTATCTTTCCAGAACAGGACTATATCCAGTGGCGGCTGGTGACTTCAAATCACAGGGGGGCTGCAGGAGACAGCTGAATGGGTGGGGTCAAGGGGAGGGGGTGTGGTCAACCAGAAAGGGGAGGAGCTATGCACACAACCACAAAAAACTAACTTTAATTAAATACGCTGCCCTGGGTGGCAAACCATCATTATGAAAGTCCAATCAAGACAAAAATAAGTGTAGAAGAATAAAAATATTTCAATGCATTGGCTGCATGACAGCTTACTTAATATCTAGATGGAAACAAAAGGTTGTGAGGCATGAAAAAATAAATTACTTTTTAAATACATTACTGGAATGCCAGTCAAAATCAAGTATAAGAAAAACCAGAAGCACTCAACTCAAACCACTTCTCCTTGCACTGCAGTCCTAATTATAATATATTCAGCTTTATTAAAGTACCAAGTAACATGCTGAAAGTAGAAGTCTATGTGATGCCCCCACTTGTAAAAATGTTTCTTATCCAAAAAAGACCTGCTGCCTGACAACTTGTTTCATGGGGAAAACATGATAAAAGTAAAAATGAAAAGCAAACAAGAAACAAGCTCAAGATACATTGCTTAAAGGATTACTGTACAGGTTATGGACCACACATGATTGGCATTCTGTTTAGTTTACGGGTAAAGTCTGTAGAGATGACTGGAAGTCTCCAACAAGTGTAATGAGCTTTTTAAAATAATGGAATCCTGTCCTTTAATACCCAAGGCTTATACATTATCTAGTCAAGTATTCTCTGCATGGCAACAACAGAAAGGCTTTCAATGTTGGCAATTCTTTAACAGTATGCTTATTAAAGCTTACTTGCATCTTACGATCTCAGACAAGCTTACCTTATGGTCATTAAAGCATTGCTACTTAAAAACACAGAGCAACAGGCACTTTGAGTAATAAGCATAAATCAACAGTACACAAATATGACAGAAACCAGACCATTCTGCAAAATCAAGGACAGATGAAAAGCCACTGTAGTACTTATGCAGTGTGTCCTCCCCATCCAAGGTAGATACAACTACTCCTTGCCTTGCTTGGACACATCCAGAGTCACTACATGGGAGTGGGGTGCAACAAGCATGTCACAATTTGAAATCTCTCTGGCTGACTGTGATGGCCCTGACACATTTGTCATACCTCTCAACCTCAAGAGCACGAAATCTGGACAAAGCCATACACAGAAGTGGGACAAAAGCCCAACAATAAGGACAATTTTTAAATATTGCTCTAATAAACTTAGAAAGATAATAGAATAGGTCTTGCATTAGTATGAATTTTCTGAAGGGTATAAAATCTGAAACTCAAATGTCTGTCATTTTCTAACTTCAGTCTTTAGTGATGTCACTAATTTGCCAAAAAACACAATTTTATGAAAATTGGACAAAACGTGATGCAAAAATATAAAATAGACACACAATACAGCTGCTACCTGTCAAAGAAGGGACACTTTAATATTAGTACTGCTACCTTGAGCAGCTGACAAAATATAAAAGAATCTACATGCATTTCAAGTAATCTATAACTTTGATTATTACAGTTATTTCTTAATTGTAAACCCTCCATGTTTTCTTCCAAAATTGCTATTTTGCGGAGGGATTATAAGGGGGAAGAGCAACATTTTGAGCCAAAAATTGGGGACAGTTGAGTGGTTGGCTATGCCTAATTCTATAAAGCAATTTATTTGCATGTACCTCTCAACCTGTTAATGCAGTAAATCTGAACAAGGCCAAATATATTGGGGGCACATATAAACAGTACTAAAATTGCTCTTGTATAAATTGAGACAGTTGATAGAACAGCTCTTACTTTAACATGCATTTTTCTGAAGGTTATGAAGTCTGAAACTTAGAGTGACTTCTGGCAAATCATTTAGGAATTAAAACTACAAATTTTATGAACAAACCAAAAATAAGAAGCAAAAATCTATTCATTCTTTGAAAATCTGGACAGTTGGGAGGTATAGTTCAGCTGGGCCTGTCTGAGTTTGCTGCCCTTCCCCTGACAAAATAATGGTTGAATGGAGCCTCTGCAGCCATTCCAATGAACCATTATACTTGGCTATTATCTCCATTTACCATAAACACTAATGTGCATACTGCTTTACTTCTATGATGAGTTGGACTTCATTTGAAAGTTTTATTTTGTATTTTACAGCACAAACACTAAGTCATCTGTTAAACAAAGCAATGCAGTCTCACAATGAAAACTTAGCATTAAAACTTCTCTGCCCTTGAAACTCACATTCATTGAAACAGCATTGAAACCCACATTCAAAGAAAATACATTTTGCCAGTGGCAGATAAAGATTAATTTTGGGCTGTTTTCGAATCATAGGCTCCTTGCATATGAAACATACATGTGCTCTTTGATACACCTTCCTCATTGTACTAAAATTATATTCCTTGTACAATACAGTACACTTGTTACAGGATGTTTTAAATTTGTTTTGAACATTTTTCCAGTAAGCAATGAAACAAACCATATGCACCCATAATGGCAAAACTGCCCAGTTGAGAACATTTATCATAAAAAGTCTACTCAGACTTCCACAGTCCACCATTATTAGTAAATATACACAATTCCACAGTCCACCATTATTAGTAAATATGCACAATTCCACAGTCCACCATTATCAGTAAATATGCACAATTCCACAGTCCACCATTATCAGTAAATATGCACAATTCTACAGTCCACCTTTATCAGTAAATATGCACAATTCTACAGTCCATTATCAGTAAATATGCACAATCTCTGAAGTCAGTCATCTAAATAATTCCACATTAAAGAAATCTGTAACTAATGAAGTGGTTGCTGCTAGCAATCACCTTTATATTTCATGGTTTCATCGAAATATAAAGTGTCTGTTGCCCCTCAGGAATAAATTGTCTATATTACATTAAAAAAATGATAAGCTAGTAATAATATTGCAAGAGGAAATGGATGGCAAACTGATAACGAACTCATAGTTAGTATCTTCACCAAGGAGAACATTCTCAGTACGGCAGCATCTACCCCTAGTGGGAGTAGAACCCACAACCTTCTGCATCAAAAGCAAGTACACAGCCTGTTGTGCTATAGCATTAACTTAGCAAAGCACTAAACTTCTATTCCCCTGCAGCTCTCAGTTCCTTGTAAAATCTACTCAATACTCAACTGCATCTCAACTTCGCAGCTCAAGAAAACTGGAAAAAGCCAAAATGTATTGGGGGGGGGGAGGTCAAAAGCCCAAAAACAGGGACACATTAAACATTGCTTGTATAATCTTGGAAAGTTGCTAGAATAAAATGTTGTGTTGCCACCATATATTTTACTGCCAAGGTCCCTGAGCAAAAAAACAGTCAGAGTAACATACCACTACGCCACATCAGCTGCTTTGTAAAAGAGAGGAAGACTGAAACTTAAATGGCTATCATTTAGTGAATTCAGTTCTCACCATAGCTGTCAACCTCTTAGTACAAAACACCTGGACAAACCCAGTAATGAGGGAATACAGCCCTCAAACATATTCAGTGAATTCAGTTCTTGCCATAGCTGTCAACCTTAGCACAAAAACATGGACGAAGCCAATAATGGGGGAATACAGTCCCAAAAATAGGGACAAATTTAAAATATTCATCTTATAAACTTGAAAATTGCTAAAAAAAAAAAAAAGGTTGTGCTACTATGTATTCTGAAGAACATGAAGTTGGAAATTCAAATGCCGGTCAATTTTACTGCGGACAGAACAAAAACAATTTTCAGCAGAGGCGCAGGGATTAAAACTGCAGACACATCTTTGTAAAATGGCAGGGCACCAGAGCAAATCCACACAAACACAGGCAGGAGATGCACACTCCACACAGAAGCCACCCCAACCAAGAATCAAACCAGAAAACCTATAGCTGTGAGGCAACAATACTACCACCGCACCATCAATTATGCAAGGAATTAAACATTCAGAAACCTGAAGTCTGAAATTCAAATGCCTGTCAATTTTACTGCGGACAGAACAAAAACAATTTTCAGCAGAGACGCGGGGATTAATACTGCAGACACGTCTTTGTAAAATGGCAGGGCACCAGAGCAAATCCACACAAATACAGGGAGGAGATGCAGACAGAAGCCACCCCAACCAAGAATCAAACCAGAAAACCTATAGCTGTGAGGCAACAATACTATCACTGCACCATCAATTATGCAAGGAATTAAACATTCAGAAACCTGAAGTCTGAAATTCAAATGCCTGTCAATTTTACTGTGGACAGAACCAAAACAATTTTCAGCAGAGACGCAGGGATTAAAACTGCAGACACATCTTTGTAAAATGGCAGGGCACCAGAGCAAATCCACACAAACACAGGCAGGAGATGCAGACTCCAAACAGAAGCCACCCCAACCAAGAATCAAACCAGAAAACCTATAGCTGTGAGGCAACAATACTACCACCGCACCATCAATTATGCAAGGAGTTAAACATTCAGAAACCTGAAGTCTGAAATTCAAATGCCTGTCAATTTTACTGCGGACAGAACAAAACCAATTTTCAGCAGGGATTAAAACTGCAGACACGTCTTTGTAAAATGGCAGGGCACCGGAGCAAATCCACACAAACACATGCAGGAGATGCAGACTCCACACAGAAGCCACACAACCAAGAATCAAACCAGAAAACCTATAGCTGTGAGGCAACAATACTACCACTGCACCATCAAATATGCAAGGAATTAAAATTCAGAAACCCTTAAGTCTGAAATTCAAATGCCTGTCAATTTTATTTAACATTTTTTAATCAGGACAGTCTGACTTGGAACAAATAAACAATTTTCAGCAAAGGCCCAGGAAGAAATAATGCAGACATGTCTTTGTAACATGGGAGGACACAAAAGCAAACCCACACAAACACAGGGAGAAGATACAGACCCCACAAAGAAGGAACCCCAGCCAAGAATCAAACCCAAGAACCTGCAGCTGGGAGGCAACAATGCTACTACTACACCATCAAATATCAAGCATTGCAACATTTACAAACCACAGATATTATGAGGAACAGATCAGATCGAATATGAGGCAAAAATCTGAACTTTTTACAAATGGTGGTGGGTAGGGAACTCAAGTCTTTAACACCTGCATACAGGGTACAGGGTTCAAGCCTGAGGCATTCCCTACCACACCACCATAAGCACCTGGGGCATTTTCACACACACACACACACACACCAGTAAAGCATAAGCACCATACACAAACTCCAGTAAAGCATAAGCACCATACACAAACTCCAGTAAAGCATAAGCACCATACAAATAAACATTGTAAATTAAAAGGCACGGCACCTTACCTGAATATATCCAGCTAACGTACATCCTTCCCGCGCAATACTGAAAGACCCGTGAGATCCTGCCCGACGAGATCCTAATGCTCCTTCCCGACGAGATCCCTAATGCTCCTTCCCGACGAGATCCCTAATGCTCTGTCCCGAGTCCCTGCTGCTGCTCTTGCAGTCCGGACACGACCCATAATCCTGGCGAGTCCTGCCTTGAGCATGCGCATAGAGACAGTAGTCGGGACTTGGTCTATGCGCGAATTTCGAAAAATAATTTTTTTTTTATTTTTCATTTTTCTTTCTCATTTTTCTTTCTCTTTTTTATTTTTGAGGGGGCTGCAGTCCGGCAGCCCTATGCCACGAGCCGCCCCTGACTATATCATCTAAGTATCGCCCATACAATACCCATGAAGTCCTAAATTCTGAGTTGGTAACAAACAGATCCTCCCATTGTGCCAAGACAATGTTGGCAAACACTGGAGCAAAGCACGCACCCATTGCAACACCCTGTTTTTGCTTAAAAAGATGCCCTTCAAAGGTCACAAAATTATTCTCTAATATTATTTCCATACATGTTCGTAAAGTCAGAATGGTGTTATGATTAAGTGTTGAATTGGCACATAAATAGTCATAAAACCATTCAAGGCCAGTTTGATGTGGAATAACTGAAAAGAGATCACAAACATAAATAGTGACTAATATGTTACTATCAAAAAACATGTCCTGTTTAACTTTAGTAAGAAAGTCCCATGAGTCCCTAATCACAAGACTATGTGAATCTAGAATGTTTTTGGTCATATTGTCAATGAACTTAGCAATACTATAAGGTTTTGAGGCTTTTGCATCCACAATTGGTCTTAATGGTGGGTTTTCTAAGGATTTATGAATTTTTGGTATGCCAAAAATTGTGGGTATTTTAGGATGGCTTATAAGCATATAATTATGGGTTTCTAAGGTAATTTGCCCATTTAATAACAGCTGTTCCAATTCCAGGTCAATATTACGATATGCTATATTAATCTCATTTCATGAGACCTCAAGATAGACATCACTATACAGAAGTTCCATCATCCTGCTGTTATAATCAACCACATTCATAATTACCGTGCCCCCACCTTTATCAGGTTTCATTATTCGTATGTCACGATGCTCTAAAATTTCACTTAATAGTTTTCTCTCATCACAGTCCAAGTTAGCTTGACCAGGTTTTTTATACTTGTTCACTAATAAGTTCCTGATATCAGCTTCACATAGATTTTCAAACAGCTGTACTAGGGGGTGTGATGGGGGTAAAAAAATACTAGGCCTACATGTATCCAAATGGCCAATAATAGTATTGTTATCATGAAAATGTAAGGCCAAATTAAGTTTTCTTGTAAATAATTTAAGTTGTATAATAGAGTCAGTGAGCATCCCTTCCTTAACGGGAACAAAATTAAAGCCCTTGGATAATAACTCGGCCCACCTGGTGTCAACTCAGACCTGGCTGTAGTTATAAATGTTAAAATCACAGTTATTATTGCTAATAGCATTAAGTACCAGACCACTATTGTTGCTGTTGTCAAAATTGTTGTCAGGGTTTATCTCCTGTATGAACCCCATCTCCTCCTCCAGGAACCCATCCCAGGGTTGTTGCCATTCCTGTAGTAATCCTGCCTCCCCTGTCTCTGGTTCTGTAACCTCTCCGACCTCCGTAAAGGAGGTTGCTCTAAAGGGGAAACATTTCCACTATTGCCTTGTGCATGCTCTTCAATTTCATTATCCTCAGTACAAGAAATGTTATTAACAGAAAAACTTTATTGTCCCCTCGGTGGATCTGGATATGCTCTACCATTCTCATAGTCCACCTTATCCCTTAATAATTTCCTTTCCTTCCTAGTCTTTAATTCAATTAGTTTGGTGTCAACATGATTAAATACAGCATTAAAGTTATTATGTTTCATTTCAAACAACAAGTCATTTTTAATGCTTAAATCTAAAGTGTTAATCCCCCTGAATAACAATGACATTTTACGGTTATTGTCAGATATCAAAATTTGAAGCAATTCACACCCTTGCCTGTTAAAAAATTGTAAACATTCTTTATGAAGGTGTGAGTCCTTTTCCAGTCCAGTGGGAAATTTCCATAAACGGAGCCCCTTAGGCACCTGCTCTCTTTTGGTAAACTTAGTTAAGTATTCATTTTCCAGTTGCAATTTTTTATATTTCAGAAGTAGCCCTCTAAAACTGGAAATTTGTTGATCCAATGTACCTGGGTTAACATGATTATTACTAAAGTTAGAAACTCGATTAAAACCAGTTTCGGTTTTAAGCCATTGCTCAACCGATACATTAATAGTCACTTCCTGCCTATCGACAGAAACATTCTGAGCCTGTGTGTTACAGCTAAAACCATGGGTGTTACCACGAACTAAGTCAACTTCCTGGTTGCTGTGAAAGCCCGTTCTTTGGGCTGGTGTAATAAGCAAATCACTAGTCTCTGAGCCCTGTGAATTAGTAATGTCATTCAACCCTAAATAAAGAGGGTTAGACATTAATTTGTCCTCTTTTTTAGATAAATCAGAAACTGTTGCAGTTAAAGTGGATACAGATCTAAGTAGAGTCTGCAGTTCTGCATCGCCAGTGTCACGCATCTGCTCGCCTCCATCCATGACAACAAACAAGGAAAACAGGTAGAGTCTTACAAACAATGAAAAATAAAAGGCAGCTGTTGCAAGACAAAAGCAACGCTTGGTAGGTGGTAAATCCTTTATAAGCAGAAAACTCCAAATCCAGAAAAATACAGACAATATTCATCCAAGATAAAACAGTGCAAGCAAACACAGCAGTATTAAACACTTTCGTCTGGTAGATGACTTTCTCAGAATACAAAATACTGAAATTAGCACCTGTTTAAATATATTGCTTACCCAATCACAAATAAACTGACATCATTTCCCCCATTAACAAGGCTGCAAATACTTAATGCAAGCATGCTGGAGGGATAGATTCCTATCCCAGAGACTTCTCATGCTTTGGAACAAGATTCCAATCTACATTAGGCAGAGCTCCTTGCGAACACTCTTCAAGAGAAACCTTGATGAGTGGATGGGAAACAGAAAGTTTATCCCGGGGATCACTTCAGTGGTTCTGCTGGACAGAGGCACAGGGACCTAATCTAAGGGGGTGGTGAAAGCCAACACATTCTGGCTAGGCTTATAAATGCCTTCGGGAGGATAACCTAGTACCTATCTATGAACCTATAACACAGTTGCAGCATGGTGCCTCTGGAGAGGGATCACAAGTCCCAGCACCACAGGCAAGCAGCAGATATCACAAATGAGGAGGCAGATGAGGAACCATTAGCTGGGGTTGTTCACAGCAGATTGAGGTGGACAAAGTATACCACCGCACTTACTAAGAGGTAGAAAATTGCTCATGCATTCACATCCTGATTATATTAAGAGCTAAGCAGATACAAACAGTAACACTGATGTATACAACCAAACCTGACTTTGCTTAGCTATATAATGGCTGGCTACTGTTAGCATTAGACATAGGCAACCCCAGGCTAGGCTGCTCAGAAGGGGTAGCAAATGTTAGTGATGAACCTGTAATGAAGAGAGAGTACAGTACATAAGCAGATGTAAGTAGTAAGTAAAAATAAATTATATCTGTGTAGGAATGTCATAACTATGACTCATATATCCAGTCAACAGAGACAGCAATAATGATGCATTCAAACACAACTCGCTATTACTTTCTTATGCATTTCGTTATCACTCTGTCCATCAGGCCTAATCAGCCCATGTCAAACAGCCCTACAGTAGGTATGGCAATATCAACATCATCTGCATAGGTGGGTGATGAAAATACCTAAATAACCTTCTGAGTACAGAATTTAAGGATTCAATGTCAGTCAATTAAGACACAACTGACAACATGCAGTTTTACAGTAAAAATAAACACTTTTCCTAATCCATGCCTTCATCTGCTCAGTGCATGCATCAGAGATAAGCAGCCCAAGTCAGACACCCCTCCAAAGGTCAGGGAAGCATCAACATCATCTGCAAAAGGAGGTGAGCAATCTGTCTTAAACAACAACTAGTAGTACTATTACAGATTTAACAAAGTAAAATGCAGCATCTATCTAAATTTAGACAAGACCTTTTACTACACAAGCATTAGCTGGCCGCTCTGTGCATCACACATATAGAACCCTAACTCACAGATAGTACAAAGGGCAGGGTACTCTCATTATCATTTGCACATTGTGTTTGTGGGAGGTGGGTTGCAATAGGGCATGTCTAACACAGAGGAACTGTGTGTGAATGTGAGAGAGATGAGGTTGTAGCAATTATGCACTCTCATGGTCAGTATCTTCAAATGTAATAAGGTCCATTTTGAAATATGTGGTGTATATGCATATGTGTGCGTGTGTGTGTGTGTGTGTGTGTGTGTGTGTATGTGTTTGTGTGTGTTGTACGCTCGTGTGCGTTTATGTGTGTGTTGTGCGCGCGTGTGCGTGCGTGTGTGTGTATGTGTGTGCGTGTGTGTGTGCGTGTGTGTGCGTGTGCATGCATGTGTGTGCGTGTGTGTGTGTGTGTGTGTGTGTGTGTGTGTGTGTGTGTGTGTATGCGTGCAAGTGTGTGAGGTGCCATGGTCAATGTGAGGTGCACTGTGTCTGGGACTGCAGGGGCACAGCCACAACATTTGTGCCAGCACTATGCCCTGGAATGCTGGACAGGTGCATGTTAGAAGATCAATGTCATTGTGGATCTCTCTGACCATGTGAACTACCTCTGCAAGGAATCGCACTACTAGTTCCATAACCTTGGCTTAAAGTTAGAGTGTCATCTGAATGTGAGTGATATGTGCTGCATAAGCCATCATCATGACTATGTCCATGTCCATGACCATGACCATGGGACTGACAACATCTGGGTTTGGACACATCCACCACCAATGTAGCATTGGAAGTACTGTTCATATGGTAGTGGGATTTGGCATGTCCACAGCCATATTGGCTGACATTTGATGATATACTGGCAGACCGCCCTCATGGATGCTACCCTACCCCCAACAGATGATCCAGAACTGACACTTCATGGTCTTTCCTGGTTTTAATTTCTCCAAGTCTTTTGGGTTCAAGTACAGTGATGGGAACGGAGCCCATTCCTAAGTATGATAAAAGTTCATGAAATTAGTATTGTTTCAATCTTTGATGTTAGCCAAAAAATGCTCTTTGCAGCACCTTCAATGTGCCCAGAATTGACTCCTTGCGTAATTCATATGGAGTTACATGTATTATTAGCATATCTAAATACGACTGCAAATTCTTTTTTATATGACTCATTGCTTTTACTACTATTGGATCTGTCTGGGCATCCTTCTTTTACATTGCCTTCAATTCAGTCTGCAAATCCTGGTATTTTTATGAGTGTGTGTCTCTCTCTGAATGTAAGACACTGTAATCACTGGATGTAGCTATTTCAGTGATAAACGCTACTTTTGTCTTGTTTTCATGGACTACTCTGTCTGGTTTTCTTGTATCTATTTTTTGAACTGTTGTTAATGGGTGATCCCATCTTTCTTTATAATGCTTATTTCCAATGCTGCTCAGCTACTTCAAAATTACAATGTTTTTACAATCCCCAATGCAACAGTCTTGTTGCATTATGACTTTCAGTATACAGATCCTCTGACATTAGTGTATCACTCCCAACAACAAGATGTGCGACTGTTTCCAGTTCTGTTTAACAAAACCTGTCTGTTTCTACCTCATGTTCAATGGACTTTGTAAACCAGCTGCTACATAGTCCACTATCCTGGACCTGCATGGTCCAGTGTGTCATTCATCTTCTCTTAGTAATCACATACACACACTGTTCATGTACTCTCATATATCACAATGCATGACATGCAGTAGTCTGACTATCTCTTCTGAGACCATGGTGGAACTTGCCTGTGCCTCCACAATGGCCTTGCACTTATTTTGGGTGGCAGCTACTGACACATCAACCTCTAGAAGCTGGCAAGTGAACTGTCTTTGAGCACCTCTACTGATACCCCTGTGTAGTACTTCAGCTTTGTGAGGGGTAGGGGAGATTCCATCATCTGTGGAAGTGAGGTAATCACGTATGATCAACCATGTCCCCATTAACCTGTTTACGCTCAGTTGGCTCTCTGTAATGGGTAAGTGTAGGCAAAGTGACTGCTCCCATACTGTGGGGAAGGTGTGTGAGAGCAACATACCGCCTACAACTCCAGACAGTACCTATTAATCATTGCCATCATTGTCAAAGGCAAATGTTCTTCCAACATCAGAGAGAGGGAGGGCCACAGTGCTGGTGCCAGACAGTGCTTCACTTGTGAATACACCAGCAAACACACACACACACACACACACACACACACACACACACACACACACACACGCACGCACGCACGCACACACACACACACACACACATACACACAATGAAAAGAAATAAAATGTAAGTAATATAATACCAAGGCCAAAAGAACTCAACCATACATACAAAGCTTATAATCTCAGAGAGTACTACATATAACTAATATAAAAAATGTGATCATATATGCAGGTGGTCATTGTACCTTAAAGCCAGATGCACCTAGACACAATTTTAGTTGATATAGCCATTATAAGCATGCTACTTAGAAATTGTAAAGATGGATGTAATATATATTTGAATGTCATATCTGTGGCATTAATAGTGGAAATCTTCTGGTTCTCCTCCACCTCAGTCCTTACATCAGTCACCACATTGTGAAACTCTTCTAAGCTGCCTGGATCCTTACCCTTGACAGGAACCTGTCTATCTTAGTGAGTGATGGTTTAGTAGATGGCCCACCACCCAACAGCCCTTCTCTCCTGTGCCACAGCCTTTGCTCTGTCAGTAGATATTTTTTAATCATGCCAGTGGCCCTCTGTCAGATCATATGATAAATACTGCCCTGGCCACCAACAGCATTGATATGATTAACCACCACCTGTCAGACATGGCCATGGAAGGGCTTATCAGCAGAACATGTGTTAAGAAGCCATCCACCATGGAGCCAGAAGGTTTTGTATTATGATCTCCCTCTCAGCATCTGAGAAAGGAGGGTTTTGTGAGACTGACTCTGCCTTACTTCTGGATTTTGTAAAAACAAGTAATATCCGTGGTATCCCCGAAGTCCCAAAACAACTCACTAAACAAGTGTAATGGGTCCAAAAACAAAACAGTGTAAGAAACTTCTATGTGTGGAAGATTTTCAGTCCATATATCTCTAGTTATTCACTGTATATTAATCAGATCAACAAAAGTAGTAGAAGTAGCGAACTTAAACTCGTCTTAAGTAAAAAAATAAAAATAAAAATAAAAAAATAAAAAATATATAATTGTACAGAATTACTAAGTATTCAAAAGTAATCCAAGCAAGGCAGGCAGTCTGTTTCTAGTCGAAAATCCTGTATGAAGTACACAGACAAGCGATCCAAGTAAAACAAAAATAGAGTAATAGTTTCCTCACAAGCTTTCTAAATATATATATATACTTTTTATCAGGCAAGGGAGTGGTTTATTGTGTTGTAAAACAAAGTGTTATTGGTACACATGTTAAATCCATATCCCTTCCCCCATCAGTGTGACATTCGAGCTGGTCCTGCCCTACTTAGTAGTTGTCATAATAATATAACCTTTAGTACTTTAAATAAAATTTATAATGATGTGGTACCTCTTATTTAACCAGATTATTAAGTAGATTATTAAGTCTGTGATTTTATCCAAGACAATATACTACATGGCTGGAAATATATAAACCTTAGTCCATTTGGCAATCAAAAAATATATATAAATATATACATATACACTTTGCATGTAAAAAATCAATTATAAAAATCATATTCTATTTTCATAACCTATTATTAACAAAGATCGCTTTCGTCCTGCTAGACGTCTTCAGGTCTGTGTACAAGAATCCTAAAAACTATCTATAAAAATATATATAATTGCATAATTAGTTAGTATTGTTATTACACATCATTATTATAAAGTGAAAAAAAGAGAACCAGAAAAAGAAAAAAATAATAAGAAAAAATGTATGATGATGGAAACAAAATATACACTTAAATTACAACTGATTTAAAATGATATTTAAAACCAACTGGTAGAATAAAATAAAATAAAATAAAATTAGTCAACATGATTTTTATAGATAGTTTTTAAGGTTCTTGAACACAGACATGAAGAAGTCTAGAAGGACGTAAGTGATCTTTGTTAACAATAGGTTATGAAAACAGAATATGATTTTTACAATTGATTTTTTACATGCAAAGTGTATATGTATATATTTATATATATTTTTTGATTGCCAAATGGACTAAGGTTGATATATTTCCAGTCATGTAGTATATTGTCTTGGATAAAATCACAGACTTAATAATCTACTTAATAATCTGGTTAAATAAGAGGTGCCACATCATTATACATTTTATTTAAAGTACATAAGGGTCATATTATTATGACAGCTATTAAGTAGGGCAGGAGAGCTTGAATGTCACACTGATGGGGGAAGGGATGTGAATTTAACATTTGTACTAATAACACTTTGTTTACAGCACAATAAACCCCTACCTTGCCTGATAAAAAGTTTATATATATTTAGAAAGCTTGTGAGGAAATTATTACTCTATTTTTGTTTTACTTGGATCGCTTGTCTGTGTACTTAATAAAGGATTTTCGACTGGAAACAGACTGCCTGCCTTGCTTGGATTACTTTCGAATACTTAGTAATTCTGTTGTTGTTTGTCTTTCGGCTTTTTTCCCGGTAAGGGGTCGCCACAGCTGAACTCTGGTCCACTAATGATTGGCAGTAGATTTTTACGAAACGCTGAGGTGCCAGGTCGACGCCCAACCTTTAACGAAGGCACGCCCATTTATGCACGCATGTCTTTCGAACGCTACCCAACCGCGGGGAGGACATGCAAACTCCACACAGAAGGCACTCCCAAGCCAAGCCGAGAATCGAATGGGAGAACCTCTTGCTGTGAGGTAACAATGCTACCACCATACCACCGTGGCATACGAATACTTAGTAATTCTGTACAATTATATATATATATATATATATATATATATATATATGTATATATATATATATATATATACATATACATATATATATATTTTTAATTCAGACAAGTTTAAGTTCTCTACTTCTACTACTTTTGTCTGATCTGAGTAATATACAGTGATTGACAAGAGATATATGGACTGAAAATCTTCCACACAGAGAAGTTCTTTACAGTGTCTTACTGGATTTTGGAGACATACCCCTATTGTGATGGATGAAAAAACATATTACACAAACACCTGACACAGTGCAGGGTTGTACAAATTGTTATACTTATGAATCAAGATATATCAGTACACGGTCAGTGATAAGCATTGTAGCAAACAGTCTGAACAACAATGTGATAGACTATATGCATGGACCCCCATTAATAAAACTTATAAACTAAAGAAGATAACAAACAAAACAATAGAGACAAAAATATATACAACTAGCAATCTGAGAAAACATCATAAGCCGAGAAACATTGGTTAATGTAACAGAAACCTGCATAACATATTAAAGTCAGAGACATTTCTGAATGTTTAAGGATGTTACAAGATTATTAAAGAACTCTTAACATGTTGAATGTGTGTGTGCTGTCCACCTCCATGAAATACAATTAAGACAACTGAAAAATAAGTTCTTCAAAACACTGCAGGTATATAGAGCTGGTTGCAAATAATTTATCAACATATACTTTGAAGCAGTGCTTGACTGGAAAAATACATGTCTTGAAAGATTTCAAGCAGGATCCTAAAAAAATATTGCTCATTAAGACTGTTTTAAGTAATTTTTAGGCAACATTTGAGAAACCAAGCAGTCATCCCTGGCATGATGGAAACTTCATAGCCCACATCCTGCTTGTATGGCGTAGAGAAACCCCTCTAGGCAAATTGAATATGTTAATTATCTCTGAACTCAATATCATTTCTGAATCACTCAATTTACTCAGTGTGCTGTAGAAATAAACATGGTGTTTGTTCCTACATGAGGGCATACATAGGTGTGAATAGCACAAGAGCAGTTATTAAGAATCTTGATTAGGTAATGCCATGCAAATGTGCCTCATTAGCAACACTGATCAATCAATGATGTATTTGGCATCCCTGTTATGAGAAGTACTCTTAGAGATGATGCTTTGGAGATAAAAAGACCTACAAGGATATTTTTAAGTTACATTTACTAAGTTAGGAGTGAACTTGGATACACATATTTGTCAACATTTGGTAAGAAGAAGAGGTGCCTGTCTACATATGGAATGCAGATTTCTATGATGTGGTTGAAACCTAAAGCATATATACAATGTAAAAAAAAGTTTATTATTATGCCAACCTTTAAGACATTCTTTGTACAAAGGTAATACATTGAACTAATACACAACTGCTATCAGGAACTCTTGTCTTGAAGATAGTTATTTCTAACCTTTATTCTCCTTACTTTTCCAAAGAAGTGAGGTTAGAAACCTTTTTTTGGCTTCATCCTTTGCACAGTGGTTGGCATAGTACATGAGTGATGTTCACAGATATTCTACACTGAATGATGGCTCCCATCGGATGGCAAAACCTAAAAATGTAATTTTGCATGTGCAAAGACTTCACCATCAGTCATGCAAATAAGACTAGTGATGGTGTGCCTTACTTAGTCATTTGGAAATTAAAATTATAGTTCTGTCATAACTGCCTGAATGGTTCCATGTGTTAAGGAAGGATGCCCTGAATAACAACAAAAGAGGTGTGGGGTTCAAATTGACATTATGGATAGTTTACTTTCATGTTGCATAAAACATGTGATTATTTTTTTCTTTATTTTAATGCAACCTACACATGCAATGTATAATGTTAATGTTGCTATTTATTTGTGGACTGTGTCTGCCAAAACTGATAATGTGTATCACCTGCATTGCTTACAGATAGCATTAAGACATCTATGTTCATGCTGTGAAAGAAATAGTAGATGTGTAATACCATGAGGAGAAAAAAACAGCAAGAAAATAATTTAGTGCAATATGAAGAGCACAGCAAGACAACTTTCAAAATCTGTCTAAACAAACTGCTTCAGTGGCATACCCTTATAACGATCAAAGGTAAATCATTCTGGAATATGTCAGGGAGAACATCCTGTCCTGTACATTCTGGATGGCCCTTTCCTCAATGTTTGCCCCACCATAAAACAACAATGATGTCATTTCAAACAGCAGCACATCACACACATGGACAACAACTGTATTCTTATATTATATTATATTATATTCTTATATTTATTGTTTGTGACACAGATGGCATGAAGCACTGCCAGTATGCAGGAATGACAGTAGAGGAATGGCACTTCATGTCCTAAGGCAAAAACTCAAAAAATAATTAGGCATGCTCTAAGACTTTGTACTCAGCTATGCAAATAAGCTTGGCTTCTGCATGTATCAGTTAGCATGACTTCAGTGAGAAATGGTTACCCATAAAACCATCTGTTCATGAAATTATTACTCCACTGGAAGTGCAACTTATGCTGCAACAGTTACAGGGTTGTCAGAAGTAGGTATATTTACAGTTAGTTACAGTTCTGTATTCCTCACATTACAGACCAGGAGTATTAGATCTCTGTGGCATTAGTAGTCAGTACACAGAGTTCAGAACTTCATGTTCCCTGTTGTCATGGGTTTGATTCCTAGGTGGTATTATTCATACTTTATTATTTTTATGCGACACCAAGGCATCCTATACTACTGAAACCAAAACTACAGAAGGACAATAGAGATGAACAATATTATGCATATGATTCTATATGCAGATGATTTCTGTTACACTGTCAATGTTATGAATGCTATAAACCATCCCTGTGTGCATGGTCAGAGGTGGGACTATATAATTTGATATGTAACTGAGATATCAGTATTAACCAGCATGAGATGGAGTCCCTGTGGATCATGTATATATAATGATCAACACATATGGTCAAGCCTTACTGCCATGTTTCAAGCCTAAATTGGACATTGAAGAAATAATATGTACCTTTAAGTCTGTCTAGTTTGTGCATCATTGTGCACAGGCTGGTGCACACAACATGTGATTTGGATGCCAGTTTTACTGATATCTTTAAAGAGAAGGCATGACTAGTGATGGTGAGTATAGTGCTCCATTTTGAGTGCAGAGCTGGTCTAAGAAGGGGTCTAAAATTTTTGTAGATCTCCTTTCTAAACATTACAGCTGAATGCTTCTGCAGGGTGACTATACAGGGTGTCAGTACCAGGCTGAGGCTTGTAATTTAGACAAGGCTGTCACCCATGCAACTGGCATCCCATGCATGGGATAACAGGGTTGTCACCATTATATTGACTTAAAAAGGTGAAAACAAGACCACCTTAGCTGATGGGAAGAATATTATAGATCCCATGACATTCCTCAGGTCTGTACAGATATTAGACCATAAACATGCAATGCACTACCAAGACTTGGCAACACAAGCAAGTGCTCACTACTTTTTCCTTTTTTGTGTAGCTTCTGCAGAGATTGAAGGAAACAGGGCGGTACATCAGGAGAGACTGCAGTGCCTCAGTGAGGCACTGAAAAAGCATGGGTTCAGATGTGGCTGACTGCCATTTCATAACAGCTAAGATTGTACAAATAGATTGTTAATTATATGGACATTAGTCCATAGCTGTTTTCAGAGAACTGCATGAATATGCATACTCTACATTTAAAAAATGTACAGATATGCATGATTAGTGCATGCAACTTTGCAGTTGTCAATCGCTAGGTAAATTGGGATATTTACGGATTCATTTCCTGACAACTGAAATTATTCAGTAGTGTTTATTTTACACTGCATTACTTGGTAGCTGTAATTATAATGTCTAATAATATGTACCCAGTTCCAATATACATTTAATGAAATGGTCTACATTCTTTTTCTGAAAATATTTCATGCCTGCATAAACTAAAGCACTGCTGGTGATTTACTGCTTGATAAGGAAAGTAAATCTGTATTTTTTATCTGAGTGATAGAGATACTTTCTGTTTTACCTGCTCCATTTTGTTTTCTGTTTTAAGAAATCTGCTTGGTCTGGTGTTTTTGTTCTATGTGAGAGATAGATACTTAAAATGTCTAGGCTACACATTTCACATGTTTTTTTTCCATTAGTTAAATTGTTTCTTTAGTTATACTTAAATACACAGTGAATTTCTTGGTATTTGTCTTTTTCTAAAAAGATTTCAAGCCTGCGTAATCTAAAGCACTGTTAGTGATTCCCTGTTGGGTGAGGAAAGTAAGCCTATATATTTTTTTGTCTGTGAGTGATAGAGCTGCTTTCTGTTTTACCTGCTCCATTTTATTTTCTGTTTTAAGAAATCTGCTTGGCCTGGTGTTTGTCTTTTTTGTGAGATATAGACACTTAAATTATCTAGGCTGCACGTTTCACGTTTTTTCATTGGTTACATTGTTTCTTGAGTGATACTTAAATACACAGTGAATTTCTGGTCTTTGTCTTTTTCTGAAAAGATTTCAAGACTGCATAAACTAAAGCACTGCTGGTGATTCCCTGCTGGACAAGGAAAGTAAACCTATATATTTTTTGTCTGTGAGTGACAGAGCTGCTTTCTGTTTTACCTGCTCAATTTCAAGCCTGCATAAACTAAAAAAAAAAAAAGAAAACTGCTGATGATTCCCTGCTTGGTTTTGCCACCCAGACTCCCCTTCATTGATCTTCTTTTTAAACCTGGTGATTTTAACCTGCCCACCCCTACTGTAAATTGAGCTTAATAAGCTCCTTCCTTTCTACACTGCTGTTGATATGTTAAATTATTAATTTGCCTTTCCTTGTGCTTATATTGTAAACATATATGTTGCCGCCTCTCATTGTCTGTTCTTCTGCTTGACTTGCTTGAAATTGATTATCTTCCTAGCTGTTGCATAAAATAGTGTATTTTATGCTCTAGCAAACACTTGTTTTTATATGAAGAGGTCAGTGGATTTTCCACCTAGTGCACTGGGAGATAGCCTGGTCTGTTTAAGTCGGGGAAACACTTGAGATTTCTCCATGCAGTTTTATTGGCTGGAGGGCTTATTCATCAGCTTTTCTTGTTTTTAGATCCTTTATACATTCTCTACAATTGAGTGCCTCTTGACTCATTTATACAAAGCAAAGTACTTTTATTGAATAATGACACTTTTATAAGCTGTTTAAAGTGCACTGCTCGGTCTGTATCATTAAGTTTGCTTGTGGTAGCATTTTGCATCTTTTAAGTTTGTTTGCAGTAGTATTTCACTCTGGACAGTCCTTTATTGTGCTTTTACGTTAGGACTACTGGGATTATTCATCTAGTGGCAGTAGGTGTTTACCTGGTCCATCTGAGCTGGGAAGCACACAAAAGGTCTCTACGTATTTTTTGTACTTCTCTTATATACTGTGTCTGTAATTTAGCAGTTTCAAAAAAAAAAAAGGCAAAAAAAAAACCAACCCCACCTCAAAAAAACTCTACTGTCTGCTGCTGCTTTAAGTAGTTAATTGCATTGTATTACATGTATCTGTTAGGTGTAGGTCTGTTGTAGGTAGTTTGTGTGGTCTTGTTACACTTGGGCTCCAAAACGGCTATGCTACATTAAGGAAATGTTTTTCTGCACCCTTGTAGCAGAAGTGTGCTGATCTTAGCTGCCTGAGTTGGGAATTGCTGGTGGAAGGTTTATTGTGTGCTTTCTTGAATAGTACTTTGCTTAAATCTTGTTTCTATTTGCTGATACTTAAGCCTCATGTTTGCTTTTGACTGGTCTTCACACAGCTGGGCTTAGCAGTGCCTGTATACACACAAAAGCCTAGTAGGTCAGTTTTTCCCTAAACAGCTGTCAGTGAAACCCTTTCAAGCTTTTCTGCTGCTCTAGGAGGAACTCAGTTACATGCTGTGCAGCATTGCCTTATTGATCAACCTTAGCCTACATAAAGTATAGATCCCTCTTGTAGTCTTGGCACTACCAGCACAGTTCTGTCAAATTAACCCATTCCCTTCCATAATAAAACATACAGCAAGAGCCTGTTATCATGGATGGGCAGGTTCCCATCATCTCTCTGGTCAGCCTGATAGACATGGGCATCGTGAGGCAATGTAGCAATTGTCTCATGTATACTGGGTCCTGAAACAAACAAATACTTTATGTGAGAGATGTAGTTACACTATGAAATGGGAGGCAAGATGCCCTCATAAGGATAAATCAAATGCCAAACAGGTTGTCAGCACACACACACTTACCACACTAAATAAGCACATGACAAATAAACTAACATATGCATAGGTTCTCACTAGTAACTTACCAAAAGATCAGAGGCCTCCCAAATGAAAACCACTTACGTACATAACAATGCAAATAACAACCACAACACATACTAACACACATACCAACATACCAGTGTTTGAACAAGCAAGCCCGTAAGGTATAACACCGCAAAACCTAATGTATTGATAATAAGTGACTCCATTGTGAGACACACGGCTGTTCTCCTCTCCAGGCTGGATAAGGAGTGGGTTACAGTTAGCTGCCTGTCAGGTGCCAGGATCTGTCAAGTCACTCAAGCACTCAGGTCACTCAAAATAGCCTCCCTAGCTAAGTTTAATCACAAGGCATTCTTTAACTATGTCCAAAATCTAAAAGGGAATACTCAGCTATGCGCTGAACTGGTTGTGGAAGGCACCACCCATACTCAACCAGAAGTGATAGCCAACCTGCTAGCTGACAGATTTGGAGGAAATGTCACCCCCCCTGTCCCCTCCAGTCATCCCCACAAGGTATACCTGCCACCATTCCTCAACCTATTACCTCAAGACAGGAGGTCATCTTGGTGCTCTTCAAGGCCAGTAACATGGCATCACTGGGACCAGACAACATCCCAGGTTTCTTTTTAAACAACTTAAAACATGACCTAGTAGACTCATTTGGATCCCTGTTTAACCCCACAGCCTGCAAAGTGACTATATTCTGGTGGAATGGAGGACAACAACAGTAATTGCTCTGCACAAAGTGGGACCTCCAACTGACCCTGGAAATTATAGGCCCATAAGCTTGACTAACCTTATCTGTAAGGCCATGGAAAAAAAATCATCATGGACGTTATTAACAAGGACATAGGTAATCTCTAAATTCTGGACCCGACCCAATTCATATTCATTAAAGGTAGATCATGCCTGTTAAACATGAGTGACTTCTTCGAGAAAGCCACCAAAGACAACTCTTAGTTGGGAATTAACCCCTACATTACAAGATGGGTAGCCAATTGACAGGGCTCCGGGACAAATAATGTCAAAGTGGCTGACTTCACCTCTAGCAAAAGACCAGTTACCAGTGGCATACCACAGGGTTCTGTGCTGGGCCCCTTACTGTTTGGAATTTATTTCTCAGAAGTCCAGACAAACTTGGATGGCCTGCGGCTGATTAAGTTCACTGACAATTGCAAACTGTGAGCAATCATTGAGTCTCCCAACAATGTTAATATACTGCAGACAGGGTTAGTGTAGACAAATGACTGGTGCCAAAGCCATGGATTAAAGCTAAATGCAAAAAAATGGATTATTATTCCCTTTGGGAAAGGTGACATCCTTGCTAATTACATTATAAACAGCACCCGCCTAAGTATAGTCTCAATGGTACATGATCTGGGTACTCAGGTTGATAGCAATTTGAACTTAGAGCACTATGTATGCACAGTAGTAAGGAAATCCTTCTGTGTGGCACATCTTATAAATAAAGGCATTGCATCCAGCTCTATGGATGTTATAATTCCATTATACGTGGACCTCAATAGACCATTAATTGAGTACTAGGGCCATTAGCCTAGTTACCTCCTATGAACCTATGAACTAGCTTTCAAATAATCACACGTTTTGTAGACTGTATATAATTGTAAGAGCTAGGAAAATGACACATTTATTGTAACAGCAATTTATGGACTCAGAGTCATAGCTGGGTGCAAAGAATGTTAAAAATTTATATGGAATATATGGTGACCAAAATATATTTCAATTGCACGAGATTTATGACAGTTTTATCTTTTGTCTCACACCCCACCTTCTTTCTCATTATTAATTTTTTTATTTGTTACTTTCCTTACATTTGAACAATCATTCTTTCTGCATCACGACAGCCAGTATGGGCAGCTAGACAGCCCACAGTGGGTTGAAATACCATCCCTCCACAGGTGGCTGCAGTGGTGCCACTACAGGCAGCATAGGAACCCAGCACTTCTGCATCACAACCTGCCGGGTTATCTTCACAATCCCTGCACTACTTGCACCACCTACTCTAGATAGCTCTGCCCCAGGGCTGTTACAGTGATATCCACTGGGAATAGTGTCTGTGAAGGTGGCAGCTTTCTCACCTAACAAGAGCTGACAGGGCTGATAAAGGAAATCAAGGAGAGGGGCCTCAGTGCCTGCATCAGCTGTATGGAAAGGATCCTGGAGAGAATAACCAAATCATTGCCCCATCCTGCACTGCCCCAGGTATCTGTAACAGGAGACAGTGGTGATAGTTCTGTGGGCGAGGACGAGATTCAAACGATATTCACACTGCATTGGGGATGCACCTCTGAAGTTCCTTACCTAATCCCAACCATGGTGTCCCCCTCCATCCTGTGACTATCATCATCACTGTCTGTCTTGTATGTCCTGTATATGTGTGCCTACTACCTAACCCCCCTACATACTTTATACCTGTTATTCCTAAACACCTTTCCCAACATTCCTCTCTCTTAAAACACAATGAAAAGGGGCACCCATTCCACAAAACATTATACCCCATTCATAACTCCAGGTTGCATATGTGTGTTTATCACAGAACTCATATGGTCAAACAACGTTATTAGGTTGTTGTCACACATCCTTTTTCATGTGACTATCCAAATTTCTCAATTTCTTTGTACAAATACAATGTTAGCTTGTGAAGATGTGGATAGCAATAGTTGTGTCCTACCACCATCCTGTAAATTACTTAATTATGTCCCCAGTATCCTATCCTCTGCTTGCTTCCTATTTTCACCATTGTCATATCAACCCCATTTCATACCTTTCATTTGGTCAAGAAATAGATTCACATACCACACACTTATGGCCTATGAACAGAAATATCTATTTCTGTCCTCGGCATTTGCATGGCACTTGGCATCAAGCGTACCGCTACTGCACATATAGCAAACACATTTTGGGGGAATGCAGCAAAACAGAAAAGATTACTGAAGCCATTAATAGATCTAAAAATTTTAGATATTAAACCACTCTGGAGTTCATATCTCTTGAATATCTGGCCTCCCCCATTGCACCAGTCACCTTTGGTCGAAGAAATGAAACTGTGGTGATAAGAATAAGATATGGATAATTCATGCATATGAATGTCTGAATGAATGTTTAATTGCTGATATCTATCTATATCTCTAGATATGTGTGTATATATATATATATATATATATACATATAATATATATATATATATATATATATATATATACATATAATATATATATATATATATATACACACTTTTTTGAATACTGTTCAGGAACTGAAGATGACAAAGATATAGGAACATCAGGGTCAATTATAGCTGAAAAAATATTTCTGAGAAAACTGTTTCAGACATTCCTTTCTGGGAGGTGGTTGCAAGCCACAATATTTAAACTTAAAGCATATACTAAAGAAAGAGAAGGTGTTTGTACTAGGTCAGATTTTTTTTTCTGCAGTATGTTATGAGAAATGAATGAATCAGCTGTCTTCAATGTGGTCAAAAGAAATGGCCTTACTTTTTAGGAGGAACTGGTTGCACAAACTTGCATTAAGCTATAAACAGATAACCTTTGTAAGTTAACCATACCTTTCAACTACCAACATTTTTGTAGAACGTTCAGGTTTTTGCCGAATATTTTTGGTCTGTTCCTTAAAAATATGTTTTTCTGGCAAATCATTGATGGTTGAAGTCACAAAATAATGACAGACATTTGAGTTTCAGTCTTCATATTTTTCTGAAAATGCATTCTAACACTTTTATTCCAGAAACTTTAGGAGTTTATAAGAGCAATATTTAACATTTGTGCTTATTTTTGGACCTTTTTCCCAGCATTATGTTTGCCTTTGTCCAGATTTATTGTGCTAAGAAGTTGAGAGGTATGCAGTTAACATATCAGACTATTCACATCTATCAATGATATGCTGGAAATGCCTGATGAAGTGTTTCAAGAGGAACTAGGCATGCCACACAGTATGAAAGCTTTCCGTTTTTGAAGTCAAATGCTTTTCCAAATTTCTGTTGTGCCACACCCTACTCTTTGTAGAGAAAGAGGCAGCCAGTAAAGAGTTAGATAAATCATAAATAGAAAAGTTAATTCCAATGAAGCACAGTGAATTGACTGCATCCGTTGTTCCAGTGATGAAGAGGGATAGTTAAGTTCATGTGCATGGTGGTTATTATAAGTTAATTGTTAACCAAATTAGTACTGCAAAAAATATAACATTTTCAAAGAAAAGAAAACTTAACAGCCTTTATGTGTGTTGGAACTCTGTTCTTGAAAAATTATTTAGTATTGTTTGATAATCAGTCAGCAAAACACTTAATGATTAATGCTTACTCAAGGACTGATTGTTTATTCTAGATAGTCATTTTATTTGAGTTCTGTATCTTCCAGTTTCCAAAGAATAATTATTAAAAAAAAAAAATCACTCAGTAATTTGAATATGGTTGTATGTCTGGATGATTTATTAGCTTATCTGAAGAAAGAGAGAATGTGCTTCAAAAATTCTGAAATTGCCATTTGAACCCTAAAACTGTGAGTTTGGCAAGTAACTTAGAGAAAGCACTTCAGACATTCTAAGACTGTCATCTAAAAGCAAAAATCAAACTGCAAGGTTGGCAAGAACACAGACTAAATAGTTGAAACATGAATTAGATAAAACGTCAATTGTAGCCTTCATCTGAAAAGGTTGAAAACAATTTGTGTGCACCCCCCACATGCACACAGCTGAGTGAAAGAGGTGCAATCATTCCAGGTAGTCTGGGGAGATTGTACCAACCAGAGTGTTTAAGGGACTGATTCTGTGATACGGAAAA
The DNA here is from genome assembly GCF_019279795.1 of Protopterus annectens. Lineage (NCBI taxonomy): Eukaryota > Metazoa > Chordata > Ceratodontiformes > Protopteridae > Protopterus > Protopterus annectens. The sequence continues at coordinate 524,898,416 of NC_056735.1, read as the reverse complement.
TGCACAAAACAGAATGCATGTAATAACTGTAGGGAGTTGTTAGTGAGTGATAACATTTTGTTGCATAATGAACAAGCCCTGCCACTTATACTGGTTTATGATACTTCTTCAAATGGGAATGAAGCTGTGATTTAGCATGTTATAACCTTAGGCAGGGAAATATGTACCACTTACATATCAAAAACACTTTCCTCATCAAAGGAACATATTTTTGGTTCAAAAACACTGCTCTAGCTTTGAATTTTGGAGTAAAGAAACATTAACACCTTTATGGTAGAATATTTAAGCTGGCGATAGGCCATAAACCAATGGCAACACTGGTAGGTGAGTATCAGATTTTATCCACCATGGCAGCAATATCTATGCTGAAATAGCAGTTATGTATAAAGGTTGATGAGCTAAATGTAAAATGTCTAATTTCTGGTGATGTCCATTACCAGAAATTACTGATAAAGTAACAGAGGGTATGGTAGAAAATATATTTTGTTTTATAAAAAAATATTTTCACAAAGTACCAGGAAATGCTGAGGTGATAGCCAGAATGATAAGAAATGACAAAGAATTGCCAAGAGTATTAAACTTTATGCTGGAATATCTGCCTTGTACAGTAGTAGAGAGAGTTGAAGTATATCATAAAAGAAACTATGAGATTTTGTGGAAACCGAGGGAAAAAAATACTAGAAGAACTGCATAATGGACACCATGGTATTATAAAAATGAATACACTACTACAGAAGCTCATACGGTAGTCAAAACAGGTGATAAGACTGAATGCTTGTTACAGAATGCTTAGCATTCCAAATGGGAGAGAAGATGCCTAGATAAGTGCCACTGCATCTACAGGAATTTCCAGGAAGATGCTGAAAGACATATAAGTCCAATTATGAAAGGTGCAATCATGCTTGTGACAGCTATGCATTCAAATTTGTTAAGAGTGATTTTATAAATTAGATTATAACACAAGCCTCAGCAAGTAAATTGAAAACACTAGTCACTGCTTATTGGGTATCACAGCAAACCAATAATGGGACTCTGTTCTTGTAAAAATAATCAGTTTCATTAAACAGAGTGGAACATTCCATTCTGCTGTTGCACCAGGACATCCTTCATGCAAAGGTTTAGCAAAAAGTTATTTTCAGGCATTTAAAGGTGGCATGAAGAAATTGTCAGAGACATCCAGCTGGTGTTGGCACTGCCTATTCAAAAAAGAGTATGTCCACTGACTTCAGAAGTACCTCAGTATATTCCTTTAATCTCTCAATAATATTCCCAGGTAAGGTCATTGTTTTTCCAACCTTACTGATAAAAATCTTGGCAATGACCAACTTCCGCACCTCAGTACCTGCATGATTTCACCCTTCTTCCTTGAGGTCATCTGAAAGTCATTCTTCATGACTTCAGTTTTCTCCTACAGCTAGCCCTTCACTACATCAACTGAATCAGCTGCTGCCTTCCTGTCTTGTTAGTGTCAGTCAATCAAATCTAAAGACATTATCCTTCTTCACCACCACATTGACATTGCAGGTGAGGTATCTTCCTTAAATTTAATGGTTTAGTGATGCACTCTTTTAGCTATTCTTTATTGGATTAGTGATGTTCTTGTGAATTTGCTTTCTTTACAATACATGAAACCTATCAACAAGTGCAAAACCAAATAGAATGTTTAAAATGCAGTAATTTTACTGGATAAACTATGGGAATAGACATTAAGGGATGACAGTGCAATGATAACATAAGGAATCATTATTTTCACAGAAAGAGTGGTAAGTGACTGTAATAGTCTATTAACTAAAATGGGAGGAAGAGGCAGAGGTGCTGCATAGCATTTGGCAGACAGGATAAATATATGAAATTGTATTGATTAGTAATCTAATATAGAGTACAGGCAGTAAGACTCCTATTTTTCTTTTTATGAGATAAGGTGTTAAAGGACTATGCATGATGCATAACCCTGTTTGCCATTTGCATTCTGAGCTAATTTTCCTCTAGGAAACTGCTGCCAGTTTTTGTTAATATATTACTTAAATGATGGTGGAATCTTTAGTTATGTTCTTAAAGATCATTTTATTATGCTTCCCTTTTCTGTCTTGATTTGCATTTAAATGATTACAATGAAGTTAGTCTTTAATAACAATTTAAAAACGACATTTGAATTCAGTCTACTGATATTTCTTCTTAGAATCAACATTTTAGATAATTTCTTTATTCAGGACTAGTAATTTTCTTCATTTTCTGTTACTTTATTCTTTATATGATATCATACCACACAAAGTGATTGTACGTGTCATTACTGAAGTGTAGCAAAGAAAAACTAATTAAAATAAACACTCCCTGCACAATGGGCAGTCTCCTTGATTTGATGCCATGTATAGTAATATTGACAAGATACCAGCTGTGTTAAGCAGTTGCTTTATCCCAGGATGTATTCCACACCACCACCATATCTGACTAGTGAATTACAGGAGCCATTCATTCACTTATACTTTATTTAGTTCCTTGCAAATTGGTTTTACCCATATTCTGAAGAAAGTAAAAGTAGCAATGAGGACATTAACAATAGTAAAGCAGTTTGAAAAAAAGTATTATGCTTTACCTGACTAAGTTTTGGAGATTATTTTTTTTTGTCATGCTGCTTGCTATATTTTTTGCACAGTTGCTGTTAAAAGCAGAGTTAATGATCAAAAATGTAATATACTAGACAACAGGGGATCAATATTTTGAATTTAGCAAATAATTAGCAATGAAACTGAGTTTTAGATTCAAGCTGGACTGTGTTATCATACTATTGTTAGCAAAATTATTTTATAGCTTGTAGAAATATATTAAGTTGCTAGATGGACCCTGTAGGATACTCCTTAAAGGTATGCAGAACCCCCCCCACTTAAAGGTTTGATTTCTTGTTTTTTTTCTGTTCATTTCATCTTCTTAGCAATGACAAACAACCCCAAAGCAAATATTTTCTTTTTATATAATTTTCAGCTACATTATATTTTTTAAAGAAAATGCCTTTTTCTTCTCAATATTCCAGTTTGTTGCTCAGGGATTATGTGTACATTTAGTGTGTTAAGCACACTGACTTTGAAGAAATACAGCAAACTATTTGTGTACTGAGGTGAACAGATTTATGTCAGTTGGCAATACCAAGCATTTATCTTATTGGATAACTAGTCACTGATGACAACCACTGCATGCTTATAACGGGAGATTACTAACAAACAGTCTTGTTATTCTCAGTTAAAAGACCGTGGTTGAAATATTTATGTACACAAAAGAAACAGTTAAATAAAAGGGGTGCACATTGTTGCACTAACCTACAGTTCATATATTTCATGAAAACAGATGAAAGGAAAAGAAAAAAGGAAGAAAAAAAACAGTGATTACTTTAAAATAAAGTCATGGTCGAATGTATGGTGATTTCAACACCTAAAGATTCGAATTGTCTAAGTTCAGAGATGACAATGAAAATGGTAGGCTTGTTTAAATATAAAGAGTACATATTAAGTTTGACAATTTGTGTCTATATCTAGGAGTCATTGTTTTGGTTAAGCATTCAAAATACTGAATGTTGGTTAGTTGAATGTTTGTAATATCAAACTGGCATTTGAGATTGCTGGTAGCTAAGTCAGTGTGAATTTAACTTTTCTCAACTACGGTGCAATCTCAGAGTTGGCATATATAAGTTGAAGGGGGTTTGGGGGTGCATAAAGCTTGCATGCTTGCATAAAAACTGTTTTTTGTTTGTATTTTTTGCTTTGAATTTATGAGTTTTGCTGTTTTGTTGTTCAAACATCTGTTTGACAAAATGCTGTAGATACCTCTATTTATCTCTACATATTTATATTTTTATATCTTTATTATCTGTTTTCCAAATTATATATTATTTAGTCATGCAGTCTCTAATTTGACTCAACACAGACTACCATTCTGGTAAGTTCAGGGATTCTGGATCAGCAGAATTTTGATTATTTGCCAAATGTATATTCTTCATCCCTATAAATCCTTCATTAAAGTACTGCAAGCAGGAGTGCACAATATGACTCCATAAAGAATGTTCACAATGGTTGCGTAATGCCCTTCCTCTTGCAGAAAAGACACTGCATTTCCTATATTTATGGTACATGTGGCCATATACAACTATCTCCTTTACAGGTTCATAGGTAGGTACTAGGCTATTGGCCCTAGGGCCTATATAAGCCTAGCCAAAAAGGTACCATGGCTTTTGCCACCCAGGAAAATTATTTTCCTATGCCACTGTTGAGCAGAGCCATAGAAGTGATCCCCGGGGTGAATTTCCTAGTTCCCATTCAATCATTTTCTTGAAGAGTGCTAATGAGGAGCTTTGTTTGATATAGATAGGTAGTTTGTTCCAGAGTATGGGAAGTCTGCGGGACAGGAATCTATCCCTCCAGCATGTTCTGTTTATTGTGGTGACAAGGTTTAGGTCACTAGAGCATGTAGCTTAGAGGGATTGGGATTTCTTTAAGTGGAGCATGTCCAACAGCTCTGGGTTTGACATAGCTTTGTATGTTAGGCAGAGATCGCCTCTGAGTAGGCAATATGCAACAGAGTAAAGCTGGAGATTTTTGAGATGGTCTGCATAGGGCATCTGTTTGAGGCTGGTAATCCTCTTTGTGAGGTATTTCTGCAGCCTTTCCAGTTGTTGTAGATGTCTTGTGAGGTACATACCAAAAGGGGTATTGTACTTCATAATGGGTCTAATGAGTGATGGGTAGAGGGGAACAATGACCTCTTTTTTCCTGGATGAGAAATCTTTTGTGATGAGGTGTACCACATAGAAGGATTTCCTGACTACTGTGGCAATGTAATTATCAAAGGAGTGACTACTGTCCACCTGTGTCCCAAGGTCTCTTATCACACTTTCGGTGTTATGTTTACTACTGCCTATGTGGTAGTTCATGGGTACAGAGTTTTTACCAAAGGGGATGACAGTGCACTTTTTGGCATTGAGCTTGAGGCCATGGCTTTGACACCAGGCATATATCTCAGTGAGGCCCTTTTGTAGGATGTCCACATTGTTTGGAGTTTCGACTATGGCTCCTAGTTTGCAGTCATCTGTAAACTTTGTTAGCCAAAGACCTTCTGTGTTAGCCTGTACTTCAGAGAAGTAGATACCAAACAGGAGAGGACCCAGGACTGAACCTTGTGGTACTCCACTTGTCACTTGTCTGAAGTTGGATTTGGAGTCTGCTACTTTCACATTGTGGGTTCTGTCAGTGAGCCAGCTGGCAACCCATCTTGTGACATAGGGATTTATACTTAGTTTAGTGAGTTTATCTATAATTCCAGAGTGGGGGATGGTGTTGAAAGCCTTGGCAAGATCTAGATAGGCTGTGTGAACCACCTTACACTCGTCTACGGCTTTGGTGACTGCTTCAAAGAATTCTATCAGGTTAAGGAGACATGATCTGCCTTTTACAAACCCGAACTGGGTGGGGTCCAGAGATTGGAGATTAGCAATGTCTTTGTTTATAAGTTCCATGATGATATGTTCCATGGCCTTGCAGACCAGGCTCATCAGGCTAATGGGGCGGTAGTTCCTGGGGTCCGTGGTGGATCCCCCTTTGTGGAGTGGGATAACCATCGCTGTGCGCCATTCAGTGGGCACAAAACCTGAGGTGACACTATGATTGAACATGGTACTTATGTGGGGTGCCAGTTTGTTCTTTAGTCCATGTAAAATGCAGCCTGGGATGTTGTCAGGTCCCATGGATGCTGTGTTCTTGGCTTTGGAGGGTGTGGTTTTTACCTGTGTAGCCATAATTACAGGAACTGTGCATTCTTCCGGTATAGAGATGGGCCCTTTAGGGGGTGAGAAGGGGGTAAAGTTATCACTGAAGCTATATGCCAGGATGTTGGCAATATCAGTTGGTTCTGTATATTTAATGCCATTGTGCTGTAAGTCAGAGCAGATCTGAGTGTTGCCATTGAGATTCTTGACATAGCTATAGAATGCTTTGTAGTTGTCTTTACAATCAGTGGTGATTTTGTTTTCGTAACTAGCTTTGGAGGATTTTATGAGGGATCTCAGCTTCTTACTAAGGCTGACCAGGGAATTCCTCCACTCATGGGATTTTACTCTTTTTTGCAACAGTTTCTTTCTTCTGTTGTAGAGTTTGTTTATGGCAGGGGACCACCAGATTGGCTTCATTTGTTTGGAGGATAGCATCTTGGTTCTGTTAGGGATAGCATGATCCATGCACTCGTGTAAGTGCTTATAAAGTGCAATTGTGTAGGATTCAGCAGTCATACCTCTATTGTCCATCTGCATGGATGTTGTGAAGTTTCCCACTTCTGTCTTAAGAAGCGTGAAGTTGGCTTTGGAGAAATTTTTTACAGTAGTTTCCCTAATGGGGGGTGAGGCGGGATGTGGATGTCTAGGGTGATTAGCTTGTAGATGGATCTGACCTATGAGGAATTGACCTTTGGTATGGAACACCAGTCACCCATGTTGGTAATGACCCAGTCTAGGATATTGCTGCCCCTGGTGCGGGTGTGGATAAGTTGATCCAAGGCATTGGAATTTATGAATTCCAGAAAATGTTAAGCAAAAGAGCTGGTACATGAGAAATTTTCCCAGTTAATGGTTGGGTAGTTGAAATCACCCATTACTAGGGTGTTGGGTTGTACCCTAACATTTTCCAGTGTATCAAGAAATAAGGAGTGGGAATCCTGGGGCATGGTGGGGGATCTGTAACAAGCTACAATTTGGATTGTGGTCTTGCCCATAATTAGTTGCACTTGGATAATTTCGGATGCATTATGCTGAGCAACTAGCCTGGAGGTGTGGATATCCTTAATGAATATGGGCACGCCTCCACCTTTAGTGTTTTGGTCCAGGTTAGGTGGCCGAATGGTGTGGTATGAATTATAGCCTGGTAATGCAGGGGTGTGCTCTGGAGCCTTGAACCAGGTCTCTGACACTGCACAGATGTCGATGTTCTCCATTTTAAGGAGTGTCTCGAGTGAGTGCATTTTGAGGTTTAGCTTTCTAGCATTAAGTAGCAGTACCCTCAGATTTTGCTTGCTTGTACCTCTTACAGTGGTGAATTTGTCATTTGAACCTTGCCTAAAAAAGGCACTATAGTGGTGGCAAGAGCCTTAGCCAGTATCCGAAATCCCAAGGGCGACAGCTGCAGGCTATCTCTGGCACTGCATCATGGTCTGTCGATCATGTCATCACAGGCAGACAGATACTGGATCCCCTTAGAATGACACCAGAAGTTTAAACAATTGTTGAAGTCAATCATTTTGTCCTTAAACTGCGGTTTCATTCTGGGCAATGGCAGGATTCTACTCAGGGCTAGGGTCATACCTGTCTGGGCTACAAGATTGGAGAGCTCTTCCATGTCTCTTTTCATGTAGTCCAGGAAGGTACATCTCAGGTCATTCACACCAACATGGACAATGATACTCTTTCTCCTGAGTATAAGAATGCATCCTGAATGACACTTTAATAATATATGCAGCAGATGCAGCAGTAGTGAAGAAAACTGACCCCCCCACCCCCAGTCTGTATATGCAGTAGCAAACCCTGCCCAAATACTGTTTACAAAGTAATTAATGCACACCCATATTGCTGTGTCATGCATAGTTACCAAATATTCTTTGCCTATGTGATCACTGTGCAGAAGATAGATAATGAATATTAGTAACGCAAATCATTTTCACTACATTGTTATTATGCTAATTCTCTTTAAAAACATTAATAGAACAGAGTTTGCATCAACATGTATTTTGTGAAATATAAGAAATATGAAACTATTAATACTGCCACTCATTCTGTGGACCAGTGATCAGCTGTGTTGACTCCTAATGGGAGCAGCTGAAAGGAGAAGAAGAAGAGTACCAGGCATTATTGGCTGAATACAACCTGCAATAATTTACCAGAGAAATCAAACATTTTATTACTGAAATAAATAAATTAAAAAATACATAAATAAATAAAAACAGGCAGTCTTGGGTCTTCTGAAAAAAAAAGTTGGTGGGGCAGTTGAGAAGTATCTTTAGAAGCCTTTGCACTCCATCACAACACTTCTGCTGAGAATCAGAATATGTGATATAGTAGTCACACTTCCAGCATACCTATCAGCTTCTTTTCCCAAGAAATGGGGAAAAAGCCAAAAAAAACATGCAGGGAAAAAAGTAAAAAAATCAAGTGATACTTTTTTTAAATATTACACTAATGCAGTAGAAAATTAACATTTTTACAAGGGACAAGCAAATGTATAAGACAAAATCAGGGACATTCTGCAAAACCAGAGACAGTCACTGGGAATCCTTATTTAAGAGTGTTTATTAACTAATTTCATTAATGAATATTAATAATCAACAACTTCTTCCTCCAATATATGCATGTATGCATGCATGGCGCAATAGATTTGCATGTGCCAATCATGTCAAAAATGGCCTAACCTGCATAAACAGGAGAGAAAAATGTTCAACACCATATATAACTAGGATATCAGAAAGGCAGAAGTGTGTCATTACATTTTGTCAAAACATGTAGTTATTTTAGCTATTTTCCGGTTGAGAAATATTAGCCCAGGGATTCAATAAATGAATTTTTCCATGCTGAGCGATCCAGTAAACTATGTATATGAAATGCACGAGCCTGCCTACACTATTCCTGCATGGACACTACTGCATAATGCTAATTACCTCATTTGCATAACACTATAGTACAAATCACTAGATAGGCAGTGGTTCTAATCTCAGATCTGGCATATAACTGTGTATGTTTGTAAGAAAAGGTATTCTGATAAAATAGGGTTCTGGGTGGGAAACTTATCAGTCCTGCTGATGTCATTCCCCTAATCAGCACCTTTGGCCAGTCATCAACCCAGTAAGCTCTGTAGTGCATGCGATAACTGCATAACACTATAGTACAAATCACTAGATAGGCAGGGGTTCTAACCTCAGATCCAGCTAATGTGTGTGTGGGTGTATAAGTGTGTATGTTTGTAAGAAGAAGTGATCTGATAAGTTTCCCACCCAGTACCCTATTTTATCAGTCCTGCTGATGTCATTCCTCTTATCAGCACCTTTGGCCAGTTGTCAGCCCAGTAAGCTCTGTAGCACATGTGATAACTGCATAATGCTATAGTACAAATGACTAGATAGGCAGGGGTTCTAATCTCAATACTAGCAAGTAAGTGTGTATGTGTCACACTATAGTACAAATCACTAGATAGGCAGGAGTTCTAATCTCATATCTGGCAAATTTGGGTGTGTAGGTGTGTATGTTTGTAAGAAGTATTTTGATAAGTTTCCCACCCAGTGCCCTACTTCATCAGTTCTGCTGATGTCATTCCCCTTAGCAGCACCTTTGGCCAGTTGTCAGCCCAGTAAGCTCTGCAGCACATACGATAACTGTGTAACACTATAGTACAAATCACTAGATATGCAGGGGTTCTAATCTCAATACTGGCAAGTAAGTGTGTGTGTGTGTGTGTGTGTGTGTGTGTGTGTCACACTATAGTACAAATCACTAGATAGGCAGGGGTTCTAATCTCATTACTGGCAAGTAAGTGTGTGTGTGATAACTGCATAATCTTATAGTACAAATCACTAGATAGACAGGGGTTCTAACCTCAATACTGGCAAGTGTGTGATAACTGAGTAATCCTATAATACAAATCACTAGATAGGTAGGGGTTCTAATCTCAATATTGACAAATGAGTGTGTGTGTGTGTGTGTGTGTGTGTGTGTGTGTGTGTGTGTGTGTGTGTGTGTGTGTAACTGCTTAATCCTATACTGGCAAGTGTGTGTCTGTGTGATAACTGTGTAATCCTATAGTACAAATCACTAGATAGGCAGGGGTCCTAATCTCAATACTGGCAAGTAAGTGTGAGTGTTTGTGCATGTGTGTGGGTGTGTCACACTATAGCACAAATCACTAGATAAGCAGGGGTTCTCATCTCAATACTGGCAAGTAAATGTGTGTGTGCATGTTACACTATAGTACAAATCACTAGCTAGGCAGGGGTTCTAATCTCAATACTGGCAAGTAAGTGTGTGCTTGTGTGTGTGTGTGTGTGTGTGTGTGTGTGTGTGTGTGTGTCACACTATAGTACAAATCAATAGATAGGCAGGGGTTCTAATTTCAGTACTGACAAGTGTGTGTCACACTATAGTACAAATCACTAGATAACCCGGGGTTCTAATCTCAAAACTGGCAAGTAAGTGTGTGTGTGTATGTGTGTGTATGTGTGTGTGTGTGTGTGTTACACTGTAGTTCAAATCACTATATAGGAAGGGGTTCAAATCTAGTACTGGCAAGTAAATGTGTGTATGTGTGTTACACTACAGTACAAATCACTAGCTAGGCAGGGGTTTTAATCTCAATACTGGCAAATAAGTGTGTGTGTGTGTTACACAATAGTACAAATCACTAGATAGGCAGGAGTTCTAATCTAAGTACTGGAAGTAAGTGTGTGTCTGTGTGTGTGTGTGTGTGTGTGTGTGTGTGTGTGTGTGTGTGTGTGTGTGTGTGTGTGTGTGTGTGTGTATCTGTGTGTGTCTGAGAATCATATCATGTGTGGGTTGTACCATTTTGTGTTGTGTAACATCCTGTACACTTCACATCACCCTACTTTACAAGGCCTGCTGATGTCATTCACTGTAGAAGTTCCTTGGGACAAAGTAAATTCATAAAAGCTCAGTAGCATGTCAGATAGCTGCGTAACACTATAGCAGAAATAGCTAGATAGGTAGGGGTTCTAATTTCAATAGTGGCAACTGTGTGTGTGTGAGATGACAATCATATCCTGTGTGGGTTATACCATTTTGAGTTATGTATCACCCTGTACAATTCCCATCACCCTACTTTACAAGGCCTGCTGATGTTATTCACCTTAGAAGTACCTTGAAAGTAGGTGAATCCATTTAAGCTCTGTGGCGCATCTGATAACTGAAACACAATAGTAGAAATAGCTAGATAGGTAAGGGTTCTAATCTCAATACTGGCAACTGTGGGTATGTGTGTGTGTGTGTGTGTGTGTGTGTGTGTGTGTGTGTGTGTGTGTGTGTGTGTGTTTGTGTGTGTATGTTTGGGTGGAGAAACATATCCTGGGTGGGTTCTACCATTTTTAGTTGTGTACCGCCCTGTACACTTCCCATCACCCTACTTTACAAGGCCTGCTGATGTCATTTACCTTAGAAGTAGCTTGGGACAAAGTGAATCCATATAAGCTCCTTGGCATGTCTGATAACTGTGTAACACTATAGTAGAAATAACTAGATAAGTAGGGGTTCTTGTTCTAATACTGGCAACTGTGTTTGTGTGTGTGTGTGTGTGTGTGTGTGTGTGTGTGTGTGTGTGTGTATGTATGTTTGGGTTGAGAACCATATCCTATGTGGGTTATATCATTTTGAGTTGTGTACCATCATGTACACTTCCCATTACCCTACTTTACAAGGCCTGTTGATGTCATTCACCTTAGAAGTACCTTGAAACTAGGTGAATCCATTTAAGCTTTGTGGTGCATCTGATAACTGTGTAACACTATAGCAGAAATAACTAGATAGGTAGGGGTTTTAATCTCAATACTGGCAACTGTGTGTATATGTGTGTGTGTGTGTGTGTGTGTGTGTGTGTGTGTGTGTGTGTGTGTGTGTGTGTGTGTGTGTGTGTGTGTGTGTGTGTGTGTGTGTGTGTGTATGTATGTGTGTGTGTGTTTGGGTTGAAAATCATATCCTGGGTGGGTTATAATACTTTGGAGTTGTGTACCTCCCTGTATACTTCCCAACACCCTACTTTACAAGGCCTGCTGTCATTCACCTTAGAAGTACCTTGGGACATGATGAATTCATATAAGCTCTGTGGCGCATCTGATAACTGTGTAACACTGTAGTAGAAATAAATAGATAGGTAGGGGTTCTAACTTCAATACTAGCGACTGTGTGTGTGTTTGGGTAAGGATCATATCCACTGTGGGTTATACCATTTTGATGTGTACACCATCCATGCCTGTTTACCGCCTCCTGATGGCATTACTTTATATAGGGTGTTAATGGCATCTGCCTCATGTGCAGCATGTTAAACCATTGTTCAACTCATTCAAGTAATCTGTACAGATGTCTATGGAATATCTGGATATTTGCAACCCATATGTGGTCTGTGTCCCCTAACAATGGCCATATATGTGATATTGTTGCCAAATAGGTCATAGTTAGTGTACTGACACACATGCTAGCATCAGATATCATACCTGACTGAAACATCATGCTGATACAATGTCTGTTACCCTATCACTTGTCCAGGCTTGTAGGAGCAATAGATGACTCCAGTTGCTATTTCCGGTGGGTTATCTCACCATCCATGAAGGCATTCACAACATTACGTGTAGTAAGAGGTAGTGGGTTATGTCTCATGCATATAATGTATGTTGTGCATGTGATGTGTATGTAGCACTATACTACATTAAAGTGGATATGTAGTTTTATCAATCTGTCCATTGCCAACTGTGTTTGTGTTACTGTATGCACATCCACTTTGTCAGTCTTTACTGTGTGTATGCAAAGGTTATACCATTTTGTCTCTCTGTTCTACCTTGTAAATGCAGGAATACATACCACATACCTGTCATACACAGTACCATGCATACCCTCACAAACTGCATCAGGGTTGTGTGTATGGGAAAGAAATGGCAGGGGCAACAGGTGCTGACATGTGACTCTGTTGCAGTCAATCTAATGGCTAAGCTGGTGCAGAACCTACTGACAGTACTCCAGTAACCTGTTCCATATGTATGAGCCTGTGATACTACACAACATTAAGGTGATATTTCTAAAGGCTACCTGTCTGTGACAAGCGGTATGTATGCCAGGTCACACTGTCTGACAACAGTGTCCATCACACACTGTTGCATGCATACACACCTGGTAAATGTACATATAAAGCTGTACCTTGGCTATGAAATGGTCCGTGTATTTCCACTCTGCCAAACTCCATGTTGGTAATGTCTGCAGGGCCACAGCCTTGAGACACATAAACACCTGGAACACAAGCAGAATGCAGCATGTCAGACTATAGTCAGTCAATGGTACTAACAGCAATAATGCATCATGGCTAAAAAGGTACATACACCTTTATGTGTACCCATAACAAATGCAAGCATACAGCACCTTAAACAATATTACATAGCTACACTGTACTATATTCACCCTGTGCATCAGACCCATCAGCCTGTCCCTGCATCGATGGTATGGATGAGAGGGATGTGGCACAGGTATCATCATGTACACAGGGTGTGGTATGGGTTTGCCAGAGGCTTAGGCTGGGCCATACGGTTGACATCCACATTTGTGTGTTTGGAGGGGTATCCTGTAGATGGGTTGTGCAGAGGTGCTGTGTGTGTCTGGAGGTGACCTGCCTGTGATACAGATGTGTGTGTGATCACATGCCCACGGCCTGCTCTGTTGTGATGTGGACAGCAACCCCCCTTCAGTAGTGCTGGTGTCACTGCCACTAAGGGAGTGTGAAGGAGCACAGCCCTGTAGGCTCTCAGCTGATGTTGGTGCTGACCTATGCTCAAGTTACCGATGCCCATCTCCCACCACATGCTCTAGCACAGACATGCCATGGTCGAGGATTGCCAAGGTCTCACCCCACTGTCTATTCATGACCTCAGCATTTTGGCGTGTGGCCTCAACAAGGTCATGTATGTCACCAACATAAATCAAAAAGAATTGCATCCACCACCCTATTTGTCTGGTGTTGCATTCACTACTTGCCTGTGCATCCATGACAGCCTGAAACATGCATCTGGTGACACCTGCTGTGGCACTTGCAACAGCGGCTTGATTTGCAGCAGTCCTCCTACAAGCACCCCTGTCCATCTGCCTATGTGGGGCCTTGCCTGCACTCTGGCTATGGACAGTGTCTACACTCACATGCCATAGTCACCACACTTGCCTGCTCCATGCCACCACCTGCCAACTGTCCATCATCTGTGGCTGCTGGGGATGGGGCATGTGTGAGCATTGTGACTGTGTGCGGGGACATTGTGGATGACTATGGGATGCCAACCAATGGCACAGATTCAACCCCTGACAACACCACCTGTGCCTGAATATGACCATCATCATTGCCAGAGTCTGCAGAGACACTGACATCAGATACTGAGTGGGAGGGACCATGACCAGCATGACCACATGTGGGGGAAAGACAACATATGTAAATTAATACCTGCACTATACCATTTGCTGTTACACATGCACACACATACACACACACACACACACACATACAGGTAAGGGGGCAGACAAGCATTAAACAGACCTCACAATAGCCAACTGGTGACATTCACAACACAGTCAGACCACTACATACACACCCTGCACAGGTCTTCAACATCATGCATTGCAGCCCTTTCCACTTCCTGTTACAACTTATATACACCTCTGTGATATGTGAGTAGTGTTAGTAGGTGATGAGCCTTCAAATAGCACACACTGCACCCATGTACACATAATTGCTGTTCAGCTGTATAGCACAGTGGCAACTTCTACAGAACATACCTCTCAATTGTGCAGAGTGTTGCTGAATGTCTACATGTCTGGCTCATATTTCTGGTCTGTTCGTCATAAATTCTGTATTTGTCTGACACATAACTGGGATGATATGAGGAATGGGATCATTATTTAATGACATATTTTGAGTCTCACACTTCAGAACCTGCAATACATGTATGTTACAACAGAACCAGTTACACTAACAACCTTTTAAGCTTATAGTGGATATTATAAGTGTAGACACCCCTGTTAACATGCCAGGCTTGTCTGATATATAACACGAGACCACAGAAATCATGTGATACCATTTCCCACCTTTAATGTGACCTATAATCTGTGTAATCCAATTAGGGGAAACATGTAGAAGTTGAAATATGTACAATAGGCTGGTTGCATGACTGTGCACACCTGCTATTTTGAACTGTTCCTAATCCCCTTCACCTTGGCTACAGGCCCACTTCCAGCCTAAGAACAGCAACTCCATAGCAGGACACTGCCATCACCATGCTTCACCATGGGAATGGTGCTCTTTTGGTGATGCACAGTGTTGTTCTTGTGCCAAACAAACCTTTTGTTATTGTGGCCAAAAAGTGCAACATTGGTTTCATTACACTATAACACATTTCCCCACATGCTGTTGGGGGTCCTGGTGTATTTTTCTTGAGAAATTCGCCAGACCTGGATGTTGTTCTGTGTGTGAGAAGGCTTCCATCTTCTAAACCTACCCCACAGGCCAGACATGTGGAAAATATGGGAGACTGTTGTTACATGTAGTACACATCTGGCACTTGCCAGTGATCCCTGCAACTCCTGTAGTGTTGTTGTAGGTCTCCTAACAGCCTCCCTGACCAGTTTGGGTCTTGTCTTTTCCACACATTTGGAGGTATGTCCAGTTCTTTGCAATGTCAGTATTGCCCCATATTTCCACCACCATTTGATGACTGTCTTCACTGTTTTCCATGGTATATGCAATGTTGTGGAAATGTGTGTGTACCCTTCTCTGGGTGTTCACTCTGTGGACATGGTTGTCCCACAGGATTTTCCACTCCTGCAGATTGTGTCAGCTCCGGCTGAACAGCACCACATGGTGCTGTATTATTGCTTCCATAAAAGCTGCAGTCTCCTCTGCAGTGTATGCCGGCTGATGCTGCATGCCACCTGGAAGACAGAAACAGGGAAACACATCACAAGACCTCAGATATTGCCCAGAGTTATTTACAGAGCCAGCACATCAATATTGCCTATCATTAGCCACCATTTACAACCACATCATACCCCTGTGATCTATCAGCACAGTATGAACCTGCATTGCACTTCTGGTCCTGATGTGTCATGTTCCCCCCAATGAGGGCCAGTACATTGCATAAATCACCATTCATCATTCACGTTTGTGTAGAAGGATGACAGTCTCCATCTTCCTTGCAGATGGGATGTCAATGGTGCTCAGGCTTTGCTTGCATACAGTGTGTAATGGAGCTGGAAGCATATGTCTTGAGTACATGTAGGATGAAGACAGGAATGTTATCAGGTCCCATGGAGACTTGCTTTTGTTGACTTTGATTAGGCAGTATACACCTGCTCCCTGATGATGAGGGGAGGGGTGTGGGTGCTGTGCATATCCATCTACACTGATGGAAAGCCAGGGGAGGTGATGTTTGCCCTAAACCTGCCAGCAGCAGGTTGGCTATAGCTATTATGTGTGTGTATGTGGTGTGATTGACCACCACTACAGGGTGGGTTGGGTTGTTGCCTCTGTGACTGCAGACATATGTGAAGATGGCCTTGTGATTGTCCTTGGTGGATATGTCACATTTGTACTCATAGTAAGCCTTACAGTAATCCACCTCTGACCTCATATGCTCATTCAGACAAAAGTTGACTCAATGCCAGGTTGGTGCCTGCTCCTACTCTGACCTATACAGCCAACATAGAGACCGATTATGTGGTTTGTGTATTACTGTCTGTCCAGCAAAGGAGATTAGTCTACTTTGGTGGAGACAGGTTTTAGAGGTAAGGTATTGCTGAGTGCAAACAGCTATGTCGGTGGTCATGTGGCTGTTTGTAGTAGGCATTGACACAAGGTCATAACACAGTTGGACACCTCTGAAATTTCAACCTGATAATTATGCTTATTCTAGTACCCATGTCTGTGTCAGGGTAATGCAACAACCAGTAGCTGTAGAAATCTAACTCTGTTGGATGCACAGATGATTACACATGTGTACAGCATGTACAGCTTATTTACTTGACATTTTGCATCCCATGTCTGTTGTTATGAGGCAGCCAGGTACACCTACTCATACATAAATGTGACAGGTAATACCAGATATACATTTTTGTTCTATGTCAGTATGGCACATTGTAGTTACACTCTTGTTGCTCAGTCACTCCTATCAACCTGTTACAGCAGGACATCTGGAGGACGCCACACATACATGGGGGGGGGGCGATGGCCCATAATTAGTCACTTTCTTAATATTGCTGTAACACACTTAAGTCATTTGATAGCACAGTAGCCTTTGCATTCACAGACATACCTTGTAGGCTGTCCAATGCTCTTACTGCAGGAAGAGATGAGAAAGGCTAGAAGTGTGTTAGTGAGGGTAGGAACTTTTAATGTTGGCAGTATGACTGGTATTGGGACAGAGATCACTTATATAAAGGAAGGTTGATATATTGTGTGTGCAGGATACCAGATGGAAGGGGCGTAAGGCTAGGTGTATTGGAGTCCGGTCCAAATAGTTCTATCATGGTGTGGATAGGAGGAGGAATGGTGTAGGGGTTATCCTGAAGGAGCTATCCTGAAGGAGCAGTATGGCAAGGGTGCTTTTGGAGGAGAAACAAGTGTCGGATAGAGTGATGTTAATGAAGCTGTTAATTGATGGTGTAATGATGACTGCTGTTAGTGCACATGCTCCGCTAGTTGCACATGCAATGGATGAAATGGAAAAATTTTGGAGTGAGTTGGATAAAGTGGTGATGACTGTACCCAAGGGTGAGAGAGTGGTGATTGGAGCAGATTTCAATGTTCATGTTGGTGAAGGGAACAGAGAGGATGCAGAACTGATGGGTAGGTATGGTGTTAAGCAAAGGAATGCAGAAGGTGAGATGGTGGTGGAGTTTGCAAAAAGGATGGACATGGCTGTGGTGAATTCATATTTTAACAAGACAGAGGAGCATAGGGTGACATACAAGAGTGGAGGAAGATGCACACAGGCGGATTATCTCCTATGCAGGAGGGCCTGTTTGAAGGAGATTGGAGACTGTAAATTGGTGACAGGGGAAAGTGTGGTTAGGCAGCATGGAATGTTGGTCTGTGGGATGATGTTGGTGATCAAGAAGAGGAGGAAGAGTGTGAGGGCAGCACCCAGGATCAAATAGTGGAAACTGTGAAAGGGTGATTGTGAGGTTAAGTTCAGGGAAGAGTTAAGACAGGCAGTGGGTGGCAGTGAAGAGTTACTGAATATCTGGGTAAATACAGCACAGCTAGTAAGGGAGACAACTAGAAATGTGTTTAGTGTGACATCTGGATAGAGGAAGGAGGACAAGGAGACCTGGTGGTGGAATGAGGAAGTACAGGGGAATTTACAGAGAAAGAGGTTGGTGAAGAAGAAGTGGGATTGTCAGAGAGATGAAGAAAGTAGACAGGAGTATAAGGAGATGAAGTGCATGGCAAAGTGGGAGGTGGAAAAGGCTAAGGATGAGGCGTATGAAGAGTTGTATGAAAGGTTGGACACTAAGGATGGAAAATAGGATCTGAACCAATTGGCTAGACAGAGGGACTGAGCTAGGAAGGATGTGCAGCAGATAAGGGTGATAAAGAATATTGAAGGAAATGTACTCACAAGCAAGGAGAGTGTGTTGCGCAGATGGAAAGAGTACTTTGAGGAGCTGTTGAATGAAGAGAATGAGAGAGAGAGCGAGAGTAGGTCAGATGATGTGGGTATGGTGAATCAGGAAGTGCAATGGATTAGCAAGGAGGAAGTAAGGATAGCTATGTAGAGGATTAAGAATGGAAAGGCTGTTGGTCCAGATGACATACCTGTGGAAGCATGGAGGTGTTTAGGAGAAATGGCAGTGGTGTTTTTAACCAGATTGTTTAATGTAATCTTGGAAAGTGAGAGGATGTGTGAGGGGTGGAGAAAAAGTGTTTGAGTACTGATTATAAGAATAAAGGTGATGTATGAAGCTGTAGTAACTACAGAGGGATAACACTGATCAATCACAGCAGGAAGTTATGGGAAAGAGTAGTGGAAGCTAGGTTAAGAAGGGAGGTGAGGATTAGTAATCAGCAGTATGGTTTCATGTCTGGAAAGAACAGTACAGATGCAATGTTTACTCTGAGAATGTTGATGGAGAAGTATGGAGAAGGTCAGAAGGAGTTGCATTGTGCCTTTGTGTACTTAGAGAAAGCATATGATAGGGTGTCTAGAGAGGAGTCGTGGTATTGTATGAGGAAATCAGGAGTGGTGGAGGAATCTGTAAGAGTGCTACAAGATATGTACAAAGGGTAGTGTGACAGCGGTGAGTTCTGCAGTGGCAGTGAAAGGTGCATTTACTGTGGAGGTGGGATTATATCAGGGTTCAGCTCTGAGCCCTTTCTTATTTGCAGTGGTGATGGATAGGTTGACAGACAAGATCAGACAGGAGTCCCCGTTGACTGTGATGTTTGCAGGTGACATTGTGATCTCTAGAGAGAGTAGGGAACAGATTGAGGAGACCCTAGAGAGGTGGAGATATGCTCTACAGAGGGGAGGAATGATGGCCAGCAGGACTAAGACAGAATATATGTGTGTGGATGAGAGGGAGGATAGAGGAATGGTGAGGATATAGGGAGTAGAGTTTGCAAAGGTGGATGAGTTTAAATACTTGGGATTAACAGTTCAAAGTAATGACGAGTGTGGGGGAGAGGTGAAGAAGAGAGAGTACATGCAGGATGGGGAGGGTGGAGAAGAGTGTCAGGAGTGATTTGTGACAGATGAGTACCATTATGAGTGAAAGGGAATGTCAACAAGATGGTAGTGAGACCAGCTATGTTATATGGGTTGGAGACAGTGGCACTGACAAAAAGGCAGGAGTTAGAGCTGGACGTGGTAGAGTTAAAGATGTTAAGATTTTCAATGAATGAGATGAGGGTGGACAGAATTAGGGAAATGTATGTTAGAGGTTCTACCCAGGTTGGACGGTTTGGAGACAAAGCCAGACTGTAGCGGGATTATGTTGGTTTGGACATGTGCTGAGGAGGAATGCTGATTATATTGGGAAAAGGGTGGCAAAGATGAAGCTGCCAGGTAAGAGGAAAAGAGGAAGGATTAAGATAAGGTATATGGATGTGGTGATAGAGGACATGCAGGTGGTTGATGTGACATAACAAGATGCAGAGGACAGTAGGAAATGGAGACAGATGATCCGCTGTGATGACCCCTAATAGTGATAGATAGGGTATCTCATTATTTATTGCCTTCATTTCTGATACTATCCCTGTGATGTATCAGACTGCTAGACATGTTATGTGTAAGAGGCCTTATATATGAGGACAAAGCCTGGACATTCTGTGGGACTCTGAAAAGTTGAGAGGTCTGTGTATTTATGGCAATTGTTGACAGACTGTCAGGATTGTGTAGCAGTGTAGTATGTCAATGTTATTTGGCCTGTGTAGGGAGGGGGGTAGATATATGTGTTATGGCTCCTTTTCTATCTGCCTGTGCATGTTGCTCCAGTTTCTGGTGGTCTACCGGCTGTATATGTTTGTAGGGGCAGACTGAGACATGTCCCATACCACAGTCAGGTGTCATACTACACTGCAAATTGGGCCAGTATATGTAGGGGTAGTGTGTGAGTGGCAAACATGTTGAGATGTTTTTGTTCATACAGTCCTTACAGTGTACTGTTCATTTGGCTTACCGGTATGTTACTGTGACTGTGGTGGAATTGTTTGTGGGTATGCACTTTCACACTGGTGCCTATTTTTCAGTGCTGTTACATCCCTGTAGTGCCTGATATATTTGCCAATACATGTGTAATTCTCCATTGTTGATTTGGCTAAGTGTTGTGTCAGTCTGACTGTAGTTTGGACGGTGCTTGGTGACATACTTAGCAGCTGAGTGTAGTTTCCCTAATGTGATGTTATGTCCAGATATTTGTAGGATGTACTGTTGCCTGGCTCCCATAAGTGCTGTGTATTTTGACACATCAGTGGGATGATGTGAGGATTTCAGTCCCTAACTAGTGAGAAGTAATTGAGTGCTGGCCTTGTGCTATTTCTGTTAATATATGTTAGGACAGACAGGAGGGTGTTACTGCAGCAACTGTGTCAGCTTATCTACTCCAGTATTTAGGATATGTCTCTATTTTCATGGCTTTCTCCCCCCACTTTGTCAGGCTTGGTCCAGATTTGTTGCACTAAGGGGTTCTGAGTCTACCTCTCGAATGGCCGGATTGTTGCAGAATGTCTAGGTTTATTGCACAGATTCATTATTTTTCATTTCCCTGACAAATCACTATGATGATCTGAGGATTTCTGACAGTAAATGATGACATACATTTCAGTTTCAGAACTCACATCCTTCAGAACATGTATGCTGAAACAAACCCTGTCACTCTGGCAACATTCTACATTTATAAGAGCAATATTTAAAATATGTCCCTAGTTTTGGCCCATTGTCCCCCCATTTGAACAGCTTTTGGCCAGATTTCTTGCACTGAGAAGTTGGGAGGTATGGTTCTGAGGTATGACTCCACTACATGTTATAAGTATATATATATATATATATATATATATATATATATATATATATATATATATATATATTTATGTACATCTCAATTTATATTATGTATATCTTTTTCCATATATATATATATATATATATACACATCTACATACATATATACATCTGTATACGTATATATACAAAACCTGACTGATTCTACAGAATCATTTCCTACTGTTGAATAACTCTACTGCATGATATGTTTGAAAAAGCATCAGCAATCCTTATAACTCAAGTGGTATATTGGTGCTTTGCTCTGACTGTAATGTACAGGCCCCTGGGTTCAAGACTTGGCAGTACTGATTATTTTGTGGCTCGACAGAACTGTGGCTGATGGAAACAGAGTGATTAAGGCAGTTGTAAGCAGGTTTGTGGGGGGTTGCGTGATGTTAAGTGATGCCAACACACTGTTAAATGCACAGATGCATAATCTGTGTTGGCTTCACTTAGCATCGAGCAAACTCGCTTACTCCCGCTTACTCATGCTTACACCTATGCTAATTTCTTTAAAAGAAAAGATAAAGGGGCACACAGAGGGAAAAACAATATGAAAGCTAGCTAGGGTTGTGAAGGAAGGGTGTAGGGAAGGTCCATAGCTGTCCATTTCTTATACAGCAGTTGTGCATTTGTACAGAATTTGAAGGTAAATTCAGACACTCAAACCCCAGATAGAGGGGTGAGGACAACAGAAAAGCATTGTCAAGCCAATTGGACTGGATTACTTGTGTTCAGTGGACATGTGTGCGAAATGGAGAGTTATGTATGGTGCAATATTTTGTTTAGGGACAGATGCCCTTTTCTTTTTTTTAATGTGAGAGTGGGATGTTGGGAAAGGATTGTAGGTACATCTGGGGAGGTAGGTTGGGTAGAGAGACAGACAAGACAGACTAGACAGCAGATAGGGGTAGTATATGACATGTGAGGAAGGTAAACACATTAGACGTTGAGGGTGGTTGGGAATCTGAAGCCCATGGGCCCCCATATGGTTGCAGTGGGACTGAGATCCCTACCCATGGGCAGTTACTACTGCACCTTCACAGCCCCAAAGATGGCTGTGCTGGGGGCTGGACAGGAGGAGTGGCCTGCCTCTTGAGGTGTACCATGCAGCCCTCAATCTGGCACAGCTGCTCTCTAAACTTGGATCAAAGGGTACTGTGCAACAAACACCAGACCTGACTGTGGGTGACGGCCTCTTGTCTGTGCCCGCTCTCGGGGGGGGGGCAGACCTCATCCCTGTGGTGGTTCCACTCAAAGGTGGTGCAGGACCAGCAGATGAGGGAAATCTGGGTTAGGTCCCAGACGTGCTGGGGCCCGGTGCCACGGCCAGATGAGGTGGGATAGGCAGATGTGCTGGGATCTGCTTTCCCAAACACGCTATGGTGTTGAGGTTTTACAAAATATGTTGGTTAGTCATGAACAACACATTTCAAGATTAGTTATAACAGCATGCATGAGTGTTCCAATTAACCCCATAAAACAGATTTGAAACAGTTGCATAGCAAACAGAATACGTGCATAAATGGAACAACAGTATGCATCGTAACAACATGCCAGTAAGATTGACTGCAACAGGCCACCAACAATGGTATTTGAACAAGATATGTTAACATGCAAGAAATGAAACATATTAACAATAATATCAGACAAGTCCTAACACTGGGTTGGAGCACAACATACCTGTAGTATATGAGTATTAATTATTGATGCAGATGGGGGGGGTGAGACAGAAAATCCATTAACAACTGTTTATGCTTCTATTTTCCACTACAGTACTGCTCAATACTCTATGGGTCTTCCCTCCCTTTACATCTACCTATGGCCATAGCTTCTGTAGTACAAGCATACTATTAAACTGTCAGCCTGGAATGATATGAGGCAAACTGTGACAACTCTGGGTACATGACTAGAGGGGAGTTGTACATGTCTGACATAGAAGTGGTACCCTGGACTGCTGTTATGTGAGTGCTACAGGCATAGGTCAACTGGTTTCCTATCTGTATCCAGGATTATTTGCAGCAGTGACCACTAGCAATGTAAGTTTTACACTTGAGAGACATGTATCGGAAACATACCTCACAACCTCTTTGAGCATGAGATCTGGACAAAACCATACATACGAGTGGGACAAAGGCCCATAAATATGGACACTATTTAGATATTACTCTTACAAAATTAGAAAGGTGATCAAATTACAGGTATTGCATTTGCATGGCTTTTCTGATGGATATGACATCTGACACTTGTATGGCTATCATTATTATCTAACTTTAGTCTATAATGGTTTGCCACTGATTTGCCATGACACCACTACTTTATGTAAAATGGACCACAAGTCTGAGACAAATATCTGGACATTCAGTGAATATCTGTACAGTTGAGAGGTATGATTCGGGAAGAGTGCATATTGTATGTACCTACCCTGCTGTCATTTGCAGGCATGTGGTGGGACAATTGAACAGTTGTATACAGTTTATTAGTATACCCTCCATACAGCTACTGGCAACATTTACTTACATGTAAAACCTGTGGGGAAAATATCTGTTAACAATACCTGACTGTTTTTAAATTTATTCCTGTTTCCTTGTGTGTAGTTATGCACACATCTTAGTACCACTCCCTGGATTCAAACGATTTCTGGGTGTACAAAAGTATCAACTAAGCTAGTTCTAATCACACTGAGCTACTGGGGAACTGATGTTTGTTGTTTTAATGGTTTCTGCCTAATAGTCTTTGGCTAGATAGTCTAAACTTGTAATTCTGTGATGCATGCATGACAGCTAGTTATTGTACTCTGCATTACTCATTTGGATTACTACAACCTGGAAAGCAAAGGCTAAGACAAGGCAATGCTGGATGGAACACACTTTCAAACTTGGCATATTACTATTCAGGGTTCAAAGCTTAGTGCAGTATATATTTCACATTTCATTTTATCTTGTTTTACAGCTACACCATCTATGGTTTCTCCTAACAGCTTGTTCACAGATGCACCTCAGTTAATGTATGCTGTCACAGCCATATTTGCTGTGAAGAACCTGTATACATTTTATATATATATATATATATATATATATATCTACAATAACATACCAGAATAAACACAACAGTTTTTTTAAAGGTCTTTATTGGACTTCAGTATTCTTCAGTCATACTTTTTTATTTATTCATTCAAACAGTAACAGTATACCTACTAACAGTAAGCAATGCACTCCTTCTTAGCTATTTGTGCAAAATACTGCAAAATAGATTTGTACTCACCAGCCTGTTGGTGCAGCCTCAGTAGTCTGTCACCATGGGCTTCGATGTTCACAGCCCTCTCTGCTGCAGCTGTAGGGGAGAAAAACACACATTATGCATATCTGTCTATCACATTCTCAGGCTAGTATTTGCTACAAACTACTTGATAGTGATACTTACACACTACTGGAGCATTCTGGGCCCATCCACCTTGGATTCACTGGTCCAAGAGTGCCCCCCTCCTATACTTTAGGTCAGCATAGTAGTGGCATACCTGCTCACCAGTCCAGGGGATGCCAGTGGCAATGGTGAGATCATGTGCGAGATGGTCCCAGGCCTCTACTTTGTATCGGGAGCCCTGGTACTGGCTCTGCAGCAGTCTCTCCTTATGGTTTATAACTAGGAGTCCAGCCATGATCCTGGACTCCCGAATGTTCCAGCATTGCACCCAAAAACACACTCCCTCTCTTACGCCAACCAGTGTATCTGCACAGATGGACTATAACAGATTATGGCTGTATTCCCATCTGTGCAATTTAAACAGTGTGATATTCCCACCCTTTGCTATCATTGGGCCATTTTGAAAAGGTTAAGCTTTGCTAAGCAGTGCGCAAAACTGCTAAGCCAGTTTTAACACTGCTTAAAGGGGAAGTTGTTGAGCAGTGTTTGTGTGCAAATCCACTTAGCTGAGATACCTGCTGCTTAGCATTCACATCTTAGCAGTGGTTACACCTGCTAAGCATAGCTGACCATCACTAATCATTGCTCACTTTTACATTTTTAAATATATCAGAGGACTGATTTCATTTATTAAGTGTATATGATGTACTTTACATGACATCCCTCTATGTGCTTTCCTTACATTGGCAAGGGGTGTGACTATACTTGTATGGGGCACTTGTGTGTACATGAGTGGTTTCATATGTTATATGCACTCACACTTACATTGTACACCAGCTACATTACCCTGGTTGACAAAAAACAGTTGCTACATAATTTAAGTTTACAAAAATAATTTTAACACTACTTTCCCATATAAAATTAAGTTGCTTGTCTTGGTACTTGAACCGTGAACATGTGCATACAAGGCCAAGAGTCCAACCACTACACTATTTTGGCTTGGAAATTTCATTTGTCTGTTTTTATTTATCTCCTATGGGATGTTTAAGCTATGGTAAACAGAGGGCCATAACGCGCACACCTGCTTGGCTACGCTTAAACATTCTTTAGCCTAGAAAAAATATATAATATTATTATTATATTATTATGTTATTTGTGGTGTTCTCACAAGTCATTGAGGACTGCAAATAATGGCATACATTTGGCTTTCAGGTTCTATGCTTCAGAGATTCTTACTAATACATATTCTGTTTTCTATCAAGTTTCTAAGTGTTGAGGGCAATTTTTCAAAGGTGTCCCTAGTTTATTGCTTGTTCCACACATTATTTGTGCCTTTGTCCACATGGACTTCTGTCAGGGAATATTGGCATGCATTTGCTTTCAGACCTCGATCCTTCGGTAATTCATGCTAATGCATAACCTGTTTTCTATCAACTTTCTAAGTTTTAGGGGCAATATGTATGTTGTGTCCCTTTTGAGGGATTTAACCCCCATTATTTGTGCATTTGCACACATTTCCTGCTTTAGCATGTTGCAGAGGTGTTGTACGACACTTTTACAATGCAGGGGGGTGTGTTACAAAATCTATCACACACCCCCTGCATTGCTTTCTTGATGCTGTGTTTATTTCATTTTCCAAGGACACTGAAATGATCATTTATTTCATTTCAGTGTCTGCGGACACTGAAATACTGGCATAACATTAGAGTAATTCTCTAATAGTATGCCAGATCCCATTAGAAAGTGCCATATGGCACTTTCTGAGTGCAGGGAGCATGTTCAATGTCCTTGGACTACTTGGACACACCCCTGCACTCGTTCACTGTTCGTGTCTGTATAGGTAGAACAGCAGCACGCCTTCGTGAATATGCAAGGAGCGCTGCTTTGCTATATGGACATGAACCACTCCATGCAAGAATAGTGCTATTCTTGCACGGAGTTTATTGAATCCAGGGGTATGTTTCTTATCAGCTAGTGACCAGTTCTGCTTAGTGGCAATCATCCTTTCAGATGTAAATCATGCCAATGACTATTTTAAGTACATTTTAATTTACATCATATTTGGAGATAAACGAATAGTGAAACTCATATCTAAACCTGAAGCAGTTTGAGTTAGTCATCTGATACCAAAGTGTGTGTCAGGTATTAATTATGATACCTCAAATCAAAATATATATCCTTTAGATAATTTTTTTTGTGCTTGTAGTGCAAGTTCTCCTATTGCTAACAACCATTACACAGTTCGTGAATATTTCATAAACATATTTACTACTTCTTCAAAACAAATATGACTTTTTGTGCAATAAAAATATAACCATATTCCACCCTTGAATAAATCCAGAACTAAGAGCACACATTAGGTCAGGGAAGAGAGCAGAACAAAGATACAGAGATGGACATCTGAATGAGTTCCTTACATTTGAATCCATTTGAACATAATTTAAAAATGGGAAATGTAGTCATGCCTCATATTTCAAACAAAGAAAAACTGCCCAGTTTAGTAATTCCAAATGTTTTCTGCGGAAGGAAAGTTGCCCATAGGCATCTGTATAAATGAACGTCTGAAATATGTTTGTCAATAGTGAACAATGCAGCCATCTTGCTAGTATGTGTGAAGATGTTGGTCATCACTGCCTACCCCCTCTGCATTGTTCACAAACATGCTTCATCTGACATTGCTACTTCCTCAGAATTCTAATCTAAACTTCAGTTTCAACTTCCTACACTGTTACCCGTTACCAAAATTTCAAAACAAATTTGGAATCTTAGCTAATCAGATAAGGACTGCCTCTGTATAAAGTAGAACGTTTATTAAAGTTTAGGTTTGAATACTAAATGCTTCTTTCTTTAAACATGTTTGCCACAGTGTAGGAATGAATCACCATCATGCTTCTAGACAAGCTGGGATATTAGCTGAGCAAACATTTTTTGGCTAGTCATATTTCTAGCTCTGTTATATTCATTGGATCAGAATCTGAAAAAAAAAACAACACCTAACAGCTTTCAGAGTCTTGTGTGAGGATCATCACAGGTGGGCACAGCAACTTCCTCAAACAACAGTGTCTATAGTGAAATGATCACAATGTAGTGTGATCTTGGAGTTGGTATCTATAATTAGTGGGGGGAGCCCCCCACATAAGTAATGTTCGGTGTTCACCAAATCCTCCACAACAAATTATACATACCAACTCTGAGGTTGCACTACAGTGGAGAAAGGACATATTTTCTTATAGCTAAGTTACCAATAGGTATGTAGTACATTGCACTTCCTTCATGATGGCCAACTATGGCCATTTGATGATTTTATTTTCAAACATATGACTGTTGGGCAAAAGAAACATTCAATATTTGGCATTTGATTAATAGCCATTTGATGAAAGGTTCATTTGATGGCTAAACATAGAACCATTTTTTTCACGGTGAATGTATGTAGCTTTGTATCCTTACACACAGTTATAGCTAAAAGTTGGCTATTGTTACTCAAGCCTCCCAGTCCAGCTATCTGGTTACTAAAAGTAATACATGTAAGTATATTTTTATGAGCCTGCATATTTGATGCGTTACATTCTAATAGATTTAATTGTTTAGACGGATGCAGCTTTCATTCATTTATAGCTATATTAGCACTATTATGAGTTTATATTAGACCAACTCCCTGTAGCTGTGCTATGCAGCATGACTCCCATAATGCTAGGTTTGTCCATAATACATGTGGCACAGCATGCCAAGTCAATATGGTGGCATACAAGCTGTCGGCATAGAATAACTTTTAAGAATCTCATTTAAAGTGCTGTGTTAAACTAGTTAAAACACAATGCGCTAGCATTAAAATTCTTTGCAGATGAAGTAAATGCAGCATTTCTGTTTTTCTGCTATGTCACTCCTATGCTACAATACTGCATGACAAAGAGGGATGGTAGAAGATTTAATATTCACAATGTGTACAGCATAACAATGGAACTCCTTGCCCTAGCATATTACCCAAATAGATTGTATAAAGACATATAAAGTAGCATTAAAAATTACTTGCTACATAACCTCAAATGCCAATGCAAATCAAACAAACCACCATAAAATCTTCACTACTTATTTCTAACCCAGTTGCAAAGTTCAGAAAAACTTTTACTCTGACAGCAGCACAGCGCTATTAACACTATAACTGTTTGGCAAGAACTGCCATGTTTTTTTCATGCAATGCCAAAAAGAAACAACAAAAGCTTTGCACTATACTACTAACTGTTATCTAAGTTTATATAAGTTCTGATACATACTGATAAGTCTTATATTGTCCATGTATTCTACTTTTATAATTATGTTTTTTAATTTTTGCATATTTCCGCTTTTAAAAATTCTTTTGTCAAGTGTATATATTTTTGTTTGACAGGAACAAAGTTAATAAAATTCCTCCACACGACTCAGCAGCTGAAAAAGAATTGCTTTATTGATAAAAGTAAGTGCTTTTGCATTCTGGTCCGAATGCTTCCTCAGACTTTAGTAAAATCACTTTAAACAACTACTACAAATATAGAGGTAGTCATTAAAGACAACCTATAGAATGTCTAGCTTAATTATGACATCATCATTCTATGATTTGGAGTAGTTACTATTCATTTTAGAATTTAATGCTTTGTTATAAGTGGACATATTTATATATGAGTGCATTTTTAGCATAAACTGTAAATGATACATATATATTTTTGCAAGTCAGTTGAGTGTTTTCCTGTTTTGAATGTTATGACAGTGAATATAATGACTTTGGCATTTAGTAGTCTTCAGTTTCTAGTTGCAGCATTGTTAACAACTTGATGGAAGGGCTCATAGAATGATGATGCGTACTTAAGCTAGACATTCTTTAGGTTGTCTTTAATGACTACCCTCTATATTAGTAATAGTTGTTTAATGTGATTTTATTAAAGTCTGAGGAAGCGTTCAGACCAGAACGCGAAAGCACTTACTTTTATCAATAAAGCAATTATTTTTCAGCTGCTGAGTCATGTGGAGGAATTTTATTAACTTTGTTCCTGTTGGATTATATACTTGTTCCTTTGACTCGAGGCCCAGTTGGTGTGATTTGCTGTTTAGTATTTATATATTTTTATTTGACTGCATTAATTGTGGAGCTTTTCTCCCTGGACTTCCACTGAAAATGGGTTACTGACTTAGTGGACTTTCCCAGTCAATAATTGTCAATAAATAAATAAATATGAATAGTTTTAAGCTATGGTATAAGGGATTCTTCATTAATTTTACTGTGTCCATTACCAGCCAAATGTATAACATGATACATTACAGCAATGCAACCCATGCATTTAGGCTTCTAACCTCACATATAACACTGCCTTGAGTATTGTCAGAAATGCTTATTTATGCAGGAGATGAATAATTTATTTGGTAACCTAGGTGAAGCACTTTGGAACATCAAAATGCTTGCAAAGTAAATGATATAGTGGGTAAAATAAGCATGGCTTAAATGAAGTTCCTACTTTCATAACTGCTCATCTCTTTCTGTTTTATGAAGAAAGTGGCCTAGATCTAACATTGTAGGAGCTATGCCAAAAGAAAGTCTGATGAAGCCTACAACAAAGTTATATCCCAAAGTTAGTATTTACTTTTTTGTTAAATAGTGTTTTATGATTAATATTAAATGTTCTGTCTCAGACAATTAATCTTGGATTCATGTGTTGTCTTCTGCCTGAAGATTTTATCCTCCAGGTCATGTTTTGATTTTTCGTGTGAACTCAAAATGTTACCTAGACACTGAAGCAAGAAACAAAAGATGAAACTACATGCATCAAACAGACTTACATGTTTGAATCAAGTAGTACTGGACCTAAGATCAAATTCCTCTTTGATGGACTGCTTCTTATCAGCAGCATAAGATCCAGCACTATGATTCTTGGACACTTAGAAAATGAACTGTGATTCCTGGAAATGAAAGCAAATTCTGAAATTTATTGCTACACATTTAAAATGTTTTTTCAGACAACAGTCTCTGAACCTCAATCAATGTGTGTAGCTACCCAAATACCCATGCTATAGATATATAGATAGACAGATACTAACTGTGGGATTGTTGTACCTTAGAGAAAGGGAGTACTTTGATAAAATGCAATTTCAGAGAGTTAGTAAATAACCTAAATACACTTAAAATTAGCTTTTCAGAGAATTGCTGTTGCCCTCCTTTGAATTTTAATTGACATTTTTTGATGGATATTGCTCTATTGAAAAAGTCTGTTTAGAAGCATTTAGTTTCTAGATAGTTCCTTTAAGGGAGAGTGCTCAGCTGTGAGTCCATTGAATTTTAGTTGTGTGATATGGCCAGCCAAGATCATCATCATCAGTCCCTTTTTTCCCATTTTCTACATGGGGTTGCGGTGTTCTGTCAACTGTCGCCATCTCTCTGTGCTCAGTTCCACTCTCCTACCTTCTTTGACCCTCATGCCTGGCTGTTGCAGGACTTCTCTCAAAATATTCATGCACCTCTTTGTTGGACAGCTTACTTTCCTCTTGCCTTCCTCTTGTCTGTCCCAAATTTTCTTCACCTGGTTGTCTTCTACTTTTCTGCACATGTACCACCTTAATCTATTCTCTTTGACCTTTTTTTGCAATTGGAGCTGTTTGGATTTTACTCTTATGTCTTCATTTCTTCGTCTCTCCAGAGTGCATCCTACCACCTGTCTCAGGCACTTCATCTCCATTAACTCTAGGTTCCTCAACTGCTTTCCATTTTCAGTTTCTTTGGCATTCTTCTGCTATACACTACACCTGACACTCTGTGCCAGTTGTCTTAACCAACTGAAGAACACAAACCACTAAAGTAAAATGGAGAGGAACAACAAGCAAAAGGATAAAAAAAAAAACTGGAACCACACTTTATTAATCGAGTTAAGCACATTTGTCCCATAAATTTTACTGGGATTTCCTGAGAAGAGACAAAGTCCAAAAACACAACACTTATATAAGAACAATGCATAAAATTACCTGACACAATCCACCAATGAAATACCTATAAATTAAATTAAACAATTAACTAAAATACAAATAGCATGGTAATTAAAACCAAGTTAATGTTTTAAAACAATGCACTTGATCCCAAATAATTCATTAAAAAGCTGCAAAATGTTTCAACTTCAAAATGCAGTTTATACTTCTGGTTTCATTTAATCCAGGGGCTGTAGTAGCATTAAGGCAAAGTTGCCATTTAAGCTCACATGCTTCTAAAATGCTCATCAACCTGTCTCCCCTGTGGATCAAAAAGAACCTGTTGGATTACTAAGAACCCAAAGGTATGATCCTTCAAATCATAAACATGTTTATATAAAGCATTTGTTTGTTTATACTTCTTGATATCTGTTACAAAGGAGACTGGTTGATGAGCATTTAGAGGCATGTGAGCTTAAATGGCAACTTTTCCTTAATGTTACTACAGCCCCAGGATTAAATGATGCCAGTAGTATAAACTATAAATATATATGACCACTGGTGTATCATTAGAACAAAACATCAAAAATGCTTCGTACAGGCATGACATTGTATGAAAGGGTTTTAAGAAGTTCATATTTCTGGTTATTAATCATATCTATTTTGACTTAAGGGTGGTAACTTATAAGCTAAGTTAGATTATGTAAAACTGAAATAGCAATTAATTCTCAGTGCTAATTACCACCGAGGGCTTAATGAATACCTCAGTATTAAAAGATGATGCCATGTTAGCAGGTTGTAAGTTATGCTACTTTGTACTGTAGCAGTTACTCTAAACCTTAAATATAAATATTTTAAAGTCCAAGTATTGTTGTTTGCTTCATTTTCACATTTTCCAATAAATGAACATTATTAAAAGTATGTACAAGTGCTGTTGTTTCTGTAAGTGTAGTGGTTATTCTTTCTTCCTTTTATTAAAATTGCTCTTGAATTGAATTTTATTGTTAGCTCAACTGTTTGTTCTTTTAAAATGTTAATATTTATGAGAATTAATGTTTAATAATCCTTATTAAATGTTTTCTGCAAAGGTTTCTATTTTATTCTGAAGAAGTCTCATTTTGAAGAAATGAAAGCACTAATCAAATATTTTTTTTCCATTTTTATTTTAGCAAATTTTTTGTCTTTTTTTAAAAATCACACCTTTGCATTTTAATTTTCAAAGTACTATATCCAGTTGCTTTTGCATAATATATATGGCACTGAGTACAGCTGAAAGTAATTCCTATACTCTGTTTCTAAAATTAGCCCCCAAATTCCAAATTAATTTGGTTAAATATTTTCTTTCTTTATTTTGAAATGGCAAATCTATTTACACAACTTCATTTAAATCATTAAAATAACTGCCACTGAAAATCCTCCACTACCATGCATGCACGAAAAAGTCCACAATGTGCAGTTTTTACTTTTTGAGGGGTGAATAAAGAGGTTTAAACATAAGAACATGTCACAATAACAAACAGCTTAATGCCAGATTATAAGTGACACAAACTGCAGTCTTTCTTCAATTGTCTGTGAGTGGCTGGATAACTGATCATAAGGATGTATAATCACTATCTCACAGTCATCCCACTGACCTTAAACAGTCAATTTATACTAAAAGCATCAATGAGTTCTGTTATATAATACAGTCACTAAAAAGATAAAAAACATCGTTTTATTAGCTTTGTTGTATAATGTTAATAATCATCACTGAGCCCACAGGTCATTCTTTTTATATACTGTTGCACATTTATATACTTAGGCTTTTCCCTTATGGCAAAAAGCTCCAGTCAGCATTCTCGAACATAAAAATAACCACTTTCACCACCTAATTTATTTACTCAGTAGCCATTTTAATTCCACTGATCCATTTGGCATATTCTTCAGTCATGAATAAGCCAGACTGACAATATCAGTCAATGAGGCAAATGCTATAATCTTCCAGAAGGTGAGCTTTAGTAGAAAGCTACGAAAAGGAAGAAAATGTCAGATGGATGGGGGTGTCACAGAAGACTACAGTTGCGACTAATACTTCACAAATAATGTTGGATGTTTTGGAGGAGCTACAGAATTTGTGGCTGGGACTCAGCAAGTAGGTCACAAAATGCTTTGGAATGAAGAGTCCAAAGAAGCTGGATTGAAAGAACTAACGAGGCCTTATCTTTAGAGGGCCTGATGATGACATTTTTGGTTGGCTATGCTAGTAACAGGAGTTGACAAGAGAATGGAACTGGTAGGGTTGCAGTCAGAAGAGAAGACAGAGCTAGAATTACAAAAAGACAGGATTCCAGCATATCTGCACACACACACACACACACACACACACACACACACACACACACACACACAGTAAAGTGAGCATGTATTTTAACAATGAATCATGTAACCTGATTCATATTTTCCACTTGTTTATCGCTGAAAGCTGCCTGAAAAATGTGATGTGCTTTTCTTAATTATACCATGTAATGACAGATTCCACTATTTTGATCGCTATGTAGTGGTTGTGTCAACAGATAAAAGGCCATGGACAGAGGTCACTTTCCTTGAAGCCCCATAAAACGAAAGCTGCACACAATAACCCACTCATCCAGTAAAGTGTATAATACACAGTATAGGCACACTAAAAAAAAGTATATAACACAGTCTAATGTACATTAACCAGTAATCTGTAATTACCCGGGCATGTTGTATATTTAGGGTTTTCTCCCTTTTAAAGTACCCACATTCTGAGAATGGCAGACTAGACTATTTGTATAATTAACACCGCCAAGTAGCCTGGAATTTTCATTAGAAGGCATGTCTACATTATATTAACAGAAGTCCCTGTGAAGCTATCCATTTAGTTTTATGCAGAGTGTGATGTATACATGAGATGAATGCAACACTGTTGAAAAAAGAATTACTCTATTGTTATATAATCAAAAAAAAAAAAAAAAAAAAAATATATATATATATATATATATATATATATATATATATATATATATATATATATAGATATATATATATACTATTTACACTCAGTGCAGGCAACAGAGTAAATGTGACATCTAGTGTATGCTATATCACCTACAAGTAACTTATAAAATTAATACTGAAATGTGAAATAATAATAAAATAGTAGTAGTAGTAGTAGTAATAATAATAATAATAAATAATAATAATAAATAATAATAATAATAATAATAACAGGCTTTAGTTCCTTGTCAGAATTACATGTAATCAATACAGGCATTGTATTTTCCTAGATGGTTTGAGTACTTCTTATATTTGTTTTAAGGCACACTGTTAGCAAAATACTGTCATCATACTAAATATTGTCAGAAAATATGTGCCAGCTGAAATGTCACTAGAGTTGATCAAATTCTGTAAAGATGTATCAAATAAGATACCATGGTTAATTTGGGAACATTTTAAGCAAAATAAAAAGATGATTAGAAATATAAATTGCAAGATGCATTTGATAAATATAAAACCTTGACTATCCAAAGCAAAGAAGACATATCTACATTCACAGTGTTTAGTAGGAGGTCAGTCAATAAATGTTTCCAGATTCTACTTTGTAGACATGCCAGAGGCTTCATCCAGATTGATTTCTTAACAGTGCTTTCCATGAACATCATGATTGCTGCCTATTCTTGAAGTGAACACATTACACCTGAAAACTGCACCTAAGAGCAGCTGTTAGTCTGATTTAATTTTAGGCATAAGAATGAACAAAACCTCAAGTGAAGAGGATGATTATTCCACAATACAACAAATTACACCAAAATGCTATCCTTCTGAATGGGTGTTTGATTTCAGCATGAAGGCCACCAAGTTAAAAGTCTGATGGAAAAATATATTTGTGCATCTGAATGCAAAAAAAGAGTATCAAGTGCTCTGCAATATAAATTTACAGGCACTTTAAGTAAAAAGTCTGTGAACAGGATGATTGCAATCGCAGAGTGCCACATGTTATACTAAAATGATAGGCCTAGAAGTATACCTGAACATCAAAATAGGTTCAAATCACACTTTGATTTAGATATATGGATAGCTGAATATTTTCCTTGAACTATGACAAAGACATGTAGTGAATAGTTTGCCAAAAGATGTAATACATCTGAGAAGGCAAAGCTGCCTGTGCTGCAGAATTAATATATTAAAGGTGCAGAATTTTATTTGTGTGTGTGTGTCTGTATTTGTGTATATATTTGCATGTGTGTGTGCCTACAAGCATGCATATGTGTGTGGGCATATTTGGAAAGTTAAAGTATGTGATATGTATTGTCATTATATAGTGATGAATCAGCTAAGATGTCTTCCTGTATTGTAGTTTTACAGGTTCTCAATATTATAGCAAATATAGCTCTGTATATTATCGACAAAGCAGTAATCAATTTTTGTATATAATGTT
This sequence comes from Protopterus annectens, assembly GCF_019279795.1. Classification (NCBI taxonomy): domain Eukaryota; kingdom Metazoa; phylum Chordata; order Ceratodontiformes; family Protopteridae; genus Protopterus; species Protopterus annectens. The sequence continues at coordinate 524,862,391 of NC_056735.1, read as the reverse complement.
AAACAATGTATTTCAGTTGCCCTTAATCTATAAGCACAGCAGTTATAAAAGAAAATAATATTAGGCCGACAGTGTCATCTAAATGATGTGATGCTTATACGGTGATTACTAGATCTTACTCTGTATAAAAATTAATGTAGTGGTTTCAAGAACAAAGACAAAAATGAAAAACTATTGGGGTCTGGTGATTTCAAAGCAAGTAAGTTATTGGGTAACTTAAATACATGGCAATTAAACTTGCATGGAGGCTCAGGACTTAAAAGGAATAGATTTCCCCCCACAAAAGTCAGTTATGGCATTGATGTGAGAGCTCAGTGAGTATTAATCACACCTTTCATAATGGATTACCAGACAATTGTGTGACATAAACATGTTCATGTAAGAAAGTTTAATATTCTTAAAAAATATGTGGAAAAGGATTAAGACAGAGTAGAGGACTAATTTGTTTACTATAATTTATTCATTAATCATGTTAGTGAATTGGTGTAGCTCAGACCCTTTTCAGCCATGACAAAGACAAAGTTAAATAAGGACAGTAACATGGTAACAAGCCAGCCATCCTGTTTTTGAAGGTGGGAGGAAACAGATGGATTCTGAGAAAATTCATCTAGGCCTAGAAAGAATATACAAATGTCACACAATACAATGACCAAAGGTCAGAACTGAATCTTAGACCCTGGAGTTAGGAAATCAACACCAGTCCAACATTTTTCATAGTTAACATGAAGCAGAAAAAGTAATTACAAAGGCAAAAGCTCAAACTCAGAAGATCACTAATTCCATTAACAAAAGATAAACCATTCTATAGTGATTTAATAAAGTGCGGAACAATAATCTGAGGTAGTATAATTAAACAAAATTAAATATGTGGCTAGCTGAATTATATCTCTTCAACTATGACAAAGACAAGCAGTGTCTGGTAAAGTCTTCTCTTCTTTAATGAATACTGAGTATTAATAGTCATGTAGCAAACATGAAAGAGGTATGAATTATACTGACATCAATGTGTTCTTCATGGTTATTTCACCAAAGCACAGGTCCTGCAGTATGGATATTTACTCTTCAGGATGAATGTGCCTTCCTTTGCTAGAATAAGTACTTTGAAAGAGTCTGTACAGTCCTTCCCTATTCTGCTACTCTAATATTTTGAGATACTTTTCTTGTTTTTGATAATGTAAGTACTTGCACAGTAAATGTCTTGGTAGACACCTATGTTTAAGATTCTTAACCTCATGCTCCATTTAGATCACAAAATGCAACCATTTTGTAGTGTTGTATATTTTCAGCATGTTTCATTAAAAATCCAGTAGATGTGGATGTGGAAGATACTCCGTAGTAGCTAATTCAGTGCACCTATCTTTATAGGTATGGTATGAATATTTACCTATTCTTATCAGGTTATCCATTGTCCTCATGTCCTATTGCCTCATTCTGCCCCCATCTCAACTCTTACCTTTGTTGCCCTGTCCTTTAACACTTTGGTCCTCCTGATCTCCTGTGGTACTACCTCTATAATACACAAACATTAAGTCATGCTAACATGATTTCCAGTGACTGTTTCATATTTTTTGGTCATGATCAGGCAAGTTTACCGTCCTGTGTCCTGCTGTCTTTGCTGATTTTTGGTCTACTTTTTGTTACTTCCAAATACCAGACAACATTCTATATGCTCATTTTTAACAAACCAAGATCACTATAATACTCAACACTTATTTTGCACATAAACATGTTTGTTTGATTCTTTAAACAGTTACAGATCCAGAAAATCCTGGAAAATGGACTGAAAGGTTGCATTATAAATCATCATTTCCTGGGTTTCACAGGCCACCAGTACACATTTAATTGAAATAACCGCCAAACATTCTTTGATTTTAGTGTACAAAATAAATATATATTTTATAATACTTCATATTATCAATATGTTCACATTTTTCTACAGAGCGTTTTTCATTAACAGCTTATCTGCCACTTCAGAGCAACCCTGCTGTAGTACAGTGTTTGCCTTCATTTCTCAAGTATTTTCAAATTTGCCCATTAGTATCACATTTAATAACCATGTGTTGATGACAGTGATTACTGGGCATAATAGTTGTCCTCAGCATGATTCCATAAATCTGTTCAATGATTGCTACAGCCAACTTGTTAAACACTAGATCACAACTGAACCTGTGAAATGGACCAAATCATCAACCAGGCAGTAAGAAGACCTATCAAATCTCAACATCTAAGTAAATACTTAATAGGAAAATTAAAAAAAAAAAACATTTTTGCAGGGAGTAAGACCTCATTTGTACCCTTTGCAGCTCTATAATCCGTGGTATTTATTTATACTAATTCTAAGACTGTAGTATCAAAAAAAAAGGGAATTGTTCAA
>NC_056735.1:524455017-524555017 GCF_019279795.1 Protopterus annectens | reverse complement strand
TGTTAGAAATTACAAAATCGATACACATATAAGAAAAATAGTGTCCAGGGTACTCATTAACATGTTTTACCAGTACATTATTTGGACGATTCCTTCTAATATTGTATTCATATTCATATATTCTAACCCAAAATTACTAACCTTAAATTTAAGATCAGTTTTACCCACATAAAATCAATACATTTCAAGCACTTAGTGATATAAATCACCCCAATAAATTGCAATTAAACCTACCTTTAACCTGATAGTCTGTCCCTTTTATTTCAAAACTCCTACCCTTAATTACCTGTTTACAATGTTGACAAAACCCACATTTCTTCATTTTTCCCCTCTTATTATTTTTACCAAAGTTATTCCTTTCCAAGATGTTCTTTATATTAGGGGATCTACAATAAACTAAAAATGGTCTGTCTCCCACTATATTCCTTATTGCACCCTCCTCTGCTAACAGTGACCAAATTTCTGCACATCACATATTTTAGTGGAGAGATCTCTGTGATGTTCTATGTATATGTATATTTACATATATGCAAATTTAAATAGTCATCTGGAAAGATTGTTTGTGCCACTTAAACTTTGGCTCCTTATGTGACACTGGAAATGATTTGTAACTTTTGAAAGTTGTGAGGGACTGTGCACGTGTGTGGGTGTGTGCATATGAGTGTGTGTGTTTGTGTGTGCGTGTGTGTGTGTGTGTGTGTGTTTGCTGTTTCATATGTCCTGTTGCACAGATTTGCCTTGAACATAGTGCCAATAGGCAAGGCAGGACCATATTAGGCTCATTACTTAGAGACATTGGTTAGAGAAGGTCAAGTAGAATGTCCATGTGAAATAACAATTTCCATCAGTGGGTAATGTTGGGGCAAGGATTTGAGACTTGTCCCTTTAAGAGATTAGCTAAACTTTTTTTTTTTTACCAGAGATTTCTTTTCCACAGACTGTTATTTGTTAGAAGGCATAGCATTGTGTCAAAGACTGCTTTAAATATCAGAGGCTTTTGCATTTTTCATTGAAAAAGTTTCAAATATTGATCGAAATCTCATTTAGTTTCTGTAACTCATTATATAATGTTATGCAGTCATGTAACTTAGGATCCAATGCAACTGGACTGTTTTATTCACTTTGGGACAACTCAGCAACTATGAATTTAAACATATTTCTCTCTTCTTCACATACTGCTTTCCTTCTGGTATCCTTTAAAGTTTTATGCTTGCATTCTTCCTGTCCCAGTTTAAGTATGATGCTGAATTAAATCTGTTCTATCAGGTAGCTCAGGAAGAAATGTTTATTTCTCAGTAAGACCTCTGTTGCTTCTTGTTTCTAAGCCTTGGTTTTGTCTATTGAGCAGCAATAATAAAATTCCCCTCTACTATATCACTGGCATCCATCTCATATCCCAGACTGACTAAATAAACCAACTTTCTTCCTTGGTTTTAACATTTTTATATCTGTTTTGGTCTTCTCTTACCAGTTTGCCATATTTTGTAGATAACTTTGCACCTTACTTTTTCTCTATAACCTAATTTGGTAGGATTTATTTTGGTGGAAGGGTGAGCACTAATGCTCAGTCCCTGTTTTCAATTCATTGAGTCTGTCATTCTAGGTATACACTCTCTAATACATTTCTAATGCTCTTTGCATATTCCTTCATTATTTGGCATAACAATTTTCAGTCTGACTTATGGGTTTTTGAACTGTGCTGTTATACTTTTAAATATGAGTTTCTCTTCCTCCTACAGTTTCCTTTGCTATGTCCAACAAACCTTGCAGATATCTCCCATATAGTAACTTAAATACTTTTTAAAGCCGAGGACATCTGTTCTACAGCAAATGGTAGGTGAAGAAATAACTGATTCCAGTTCTTACCATCTTGTTCTGTGGCCTTCTGTTGCATATATCTCAGAGTGTTATTAAAGCACTCCACTAACCCATCAGTTTGAAGGTGGTACACTGAAATTCTTAACTATTTACTTTAAAACACCTGCAAAAGCTGGTGCATTACCATAGACATAAATGGGGTTCCCTAGCCTTTAAGTATTTCTTTGGGTAGCTTTGGCCCAGAGAAAAGTAACAGTGGTTCTTTGGTTATTAACTTCACATTACCTTTCCATAATAGTTAATCACTTGAAAGTACTGGCAGCCATTACTACATGTTATTAATGGACCTACATGATGGATGGCTCTCTGCTAGAATGGAAACTTGGTAATAGGCATAAATAGCAGTAGTTGTGAACCCACACTATCATGCATTTTTTACATTCTGGACATGCTGCACATAAATTCTTAATGTTCTTCATTGCACTGGGTCAACAAAATCATGCTAAATTCTAGGTTTAATTTTGTCTGGCTATAAGTGTCCTACTATAATATGACTATGTACCAGTTTTACTACAAATGTTATACAAAGTCTTGGAAATAACAGCCGGTGAAGTATTTCTTCTCTGTCTTTTTTAACCATGTAAAGTAAATCATTTTAAAATGAAAAATATTGGCATGGGTGCACTCTGCATCTCTGTCTATTTCTGCGTTGGTTGTATTTTCTCCATCTCTGCTTAATGTATTTCTGTCCTACTAAATGTGCTTAAAATTGTTATTGCTTATTTAAAGACTTGCAATATGAGGGACACTTCTCTCAGTAAACTGATGTGAAGTGGAGAGTATAGCCTCTTTATCCAAGACTACAGGCAAATGCCTTCCTTTTATCATTTGCAGAAGCCAACTCATGTCAGTGGTGGTTTTATGCTTCTTGATTTTGAAGGTTCTTTAACTTCTACCTTAGTAACTTCTGTTTCTCTGAGTACTTTATCTATTTAACATTTGTTTACTAGGAAAGGCTGACTGGGACAGAACCCAGTTTCAGCAGGGGCCTAGGGAGAAACACTCCAGATGCATGTCTTTGGAATGTGGGAGGCAACCAGAGCACCTGGAGGAAACCCACATGAACACATGGAGGACATGCAGACCATGCACAGAAGGCACCAGAGCCGAGAATTGAACCAGAGCACCTGTTGCTGTACACCGATAATGCTAACAGCTGCACCACTGTGCCAACCTGCTGCCAATTGTGTTGTTTCTAGTTAGCCTTCTGTTTTGATATTAAAGAAAGAAACTTATGAATCTGTACAGGAAACCTTTCTTCTCTTAGTGACCTTTTCTCTCCCCATGCAGGCATCCCTCATTACTTTATTAGCTAGAATCCTTTCACTAGGCTCCATATCATATACTGTGGGTTCTTCTTTATCAGTTTCTCTAGCGACTTCTTTCACAAATTTCAAGATTTTTTTTTTCTCTCTTGCGACACACAGATTCCTCTATTCCATTTGGCTAATGCCAGAGCTGAGCTCTCTTTTGAAGTTTATACTTTGTCCCTTTTTCTTTTAACAGAAATTTGCATGATAGAGTGTGTGATGCTGCTGCTAACCTCTGCATTTTTACTAGGAGTATATTCAGAACTGTGTGTCTTTAAGAGTGTGTCAGGTTGCTAATGCTACAGCCTCCTATTACTACATGAGGCATGTTGAAACAACAGAGTATCTAGCTTTGTTATAGTATGCAGCAGTTTAACCAGCGATGTTTGAATTTCTGCATGTGTTGTAAGATAGACTTTTTTATTTTCCGGAACACATATCACCCGTATCCTTGTCTTGTCATAAGTTTGTACATGTAGACAATAATAAGTGTGACCATACTCACAGAGTGTAGTAACCCATGTAATTCCATCCAAAAAATATTATACATGTAACTGACTTAGTAATGCAATATGCCCCTTGTTTCCACTTTTAAAAACATATTATTTCCATCGTTGACATTTTCTTGGCACTTGCACATGTCTGCCCATTTCTATTTACTGATGTAGGTTGCTCAGTTCTATACAGGCTTTATTAATAATGTTTCAGTTAGAATACCCAAATTATCAATACTCTTATGGTCACTCTGTAGAGTCCTTTTACATGAATTAATTGAGGATGCCCTTTTGAATTTGTTAGCAGATGCTATATCTATCATTTTGCTTGTGCTATTAAGTTGAGGTTCTAACCATGACTTTTAAAATATGATAAATCAAATGTTTGAGCTCTTGCCATTTAATTAATATTAAATATCCAGTTATGAAATGTTTCAGCTTGTGTTCAGGAGACTCACCAGCCTTAACAAAAAGTAAGTTTTTTTTGTTTCTTTTTTAATTTGTTGTAGTCCAAAAAAGTCTGTACCTTCCATGTTCAATAAGCCTTAGGGGCCTCCCCTTTCAATGGAGAAGAAAACATTTTAAGCCAAAGCCAAAATTTCCTTTGTAATATACCTTTCAAAGCATAGAGATATGTCTCAATATTGTTCCCTTTTCTGAGTTTCTTTAATGGTGGAAGGGATTTTGGAATGACCATAGCAGATGATATCATATGCATCTCTTCCTGGAGGATGATAAGTTGTTTACATGATGTGGCACTCTTCTCCTGAAATGTCAACATAGAGTGCATTCTGTTCACCTTATTCTGTACTATACCTTCCATATATGTCTATATTTTTCCAAGCCAAAAGGACAGTTCACATAAAGCAAGTCTCTACTTGTTGAAGAATTAGTAAATTAGCAAGAAATGTAGGGCCACTTGCAGGCTGTGAAGTGAGAAGGAAACATATTGTTAATTAGAAGAATTACGTTTTCTACCCACTGAATACCATAGGTGTGTCTTGTAGCATGGAATGCAAACAGTACTGTTTATCTCGGTGCACTTTATTATAGTGAAAAAACAAAACATAATCAAATAATCTCTGGCACTCCTTCAATTATATCTGGATTTTTTTTGCATATTGCTGCACTGTCTCTTCCATTAAATTTTCCAGCTTGTCTGTTTCAAACTCTCAGCAAGAAATGGCAGCGGTCATGATTTCTTACAGCCATTTAAAGATTGTCATGGGGCAATGCCAATGCAAAAATACAAGAGGTCTGGAAGCTGCTAACTCAGTCAAACCTTTGCTGAAAGTCATCTGTCTAGCTATTTATCTATGTGTATGTGTTTGTGTGTTTCCAGGTGTTAAATAAAAAAAAAAAAAAAAAAAAAAAAAGTATTAACTCACAGAAATTTAAATTTTGACATCATCACGCATGTCAGGAATATGTTCTTTTTGGAACTGATATGGGTTTGAGCTAAACCCAGTTAAATACACTCATGTAATCAAATGAGATTAAAAGAAGCTACATGAGTGAAGTGGGAGACAAACTCCTCATACTGTCCATGCAGTGGGTTTACCACTGTGACCCTTAACTACGGAAACATGCTGAGGGTGCACCATCTGTAGGTAGTAGACAGATTACCTCCATTGTTCCTTTTTGGTTAACTGAGTGTGCTTAACTTGGTTTCTCCGAAGTCCAGGTTGACTTCTTAAAAAATACAAATGAAATGTACTTGTGATCTATTCTTCAACACTCTACCTGGAGAACTGGGCAAAAAAGTAATATGAATATTATTTATAAGGACTATTTGCTTATTTGCATGTTTTGGAGGTTGCTGTAGAGCACCAAATTGGAATTTGTCCTTTCCCCACTGTAGTACAGTCTTGGAAGTGGTTTGCAGGGATTGTGAGGTACATTATGGGGTGTCTCACCCCTGTGCATAAAAGATGATTTTTTCCTTTTTTTCCTTTTTTCTTTTGATATTTATAATTTCGGTCCTTTGGGACTGATGATGTGGTCTTTGAAGATTACAGTGTTTGTCATTCATACACAAATATATATATATATATATATATATATATATATATATATATATATATATATGTACATATATGGATCTACTTCAATAGATTGAACTTTTACAAGTTCGAACCACATATGGCTGAGACCATATGTTCGAACTCATAAAGTAAAAAAGCATAAAACAAAAAAACACAAAAGTAGACATCTATAGCAGGGGGGCTACACCCCCCTGCACCCCCTGCACCCCCCTTACATAAATATAGTCAGGCTAATAGGAAATATGCAGATGAACTTTTAAAGATTTACCAGTGTTTAAGCTGCATAAGTTTTTAATAGTGCAGTCATGCCGAAAAAGCCAAACCTCACTGCAGACATGCCTTGTTTCACCCTTTTCTTAAGCTCATCAAGTGTGTTTTGACTTTATTGCCTGAATGCATCAATAAAGATGTAAAGAAGTAAAAATGCATGCACATCCAGAAACCTTTTAAGGCACACAGTCTTATGTTTTTTTTTAAGTCCATGAAACATATATAGATGGAGTTAGTTAGCTGACTTGACCCCTCTAATGTCTGTAAAAGAACAAAGCATACAAAGTAGATGGACTTTTAAATGGCTTCATCGTGACTGTGATAATAATAATAATAATAATAATAATAATAATAATAATAATAATTTAAGCACACACAACCAATATTGGCAAGCTTATTTTATGACATAATCTGGAATCTAGACATACTGTCTGGTTAAGTGACTTACTTAAAGTCATAAAGTATGTTAGGGGATATTGAGGTACACAAATCCAGGATTACTGAAAGGCAAATATTTTTAATTGCGAAGAGAGAAGTGTAAAAAAAGGAAATACATTTAATACATATCCTATCTGAAGCATGTTTTATTTCAAAATGCTTTCCTGACAGTTTTAATCTGCTCTTTTAACTTTATTGAGATTTTTAACATACAGTATGATCAAAGGTACATAACAGTAAGGAAGAATTGAATTTCAAACAACTTACAACTTAGATGCTACACCTGATAAATTTCAGCACATTTGCAATTACTGTCTCTAAATTTTCCCAGCAACCGTATTCACTATACTATTTGCAGATCTAAATTGTAATGCAGCCTTTTTATACAGATCACTCTGGTGGTGCTGCGGTAGCGCTGTCGCCTCACAGTAAGACGTTGTCCTGTTCGATTCTCAGCTAGAGCATCTTCTGTGTGGAGACATGTGTGAATGGGTGTACCTTCGTTGCAGGTTGTGCATCAGGGCCGGCAACTCGGCACATAAAAATCTACTGCCAATCATTAGCGGACCGGAGTTACGCTGTGGTGACCCCTAACCGGGAAAAGCCGAAAGACACAACAACAACAACTGTCACATTCTAAAAATTCTGTGAACAATGGAATATTATTCAACTTCCATGTTTTAGTGATTTCTTTTCTTGCAAGAACTAGAAGACGCCAAAACACTGAATATTCTTTATTGATTATTTTAGCCAATACTGGAACATTCACAAGTATTACAAATCTTTCTAAGTTAAAATTGTCAGACCATAAAACCCTAAAAATCTTAGTTATACAGTTCCAAAAATAAGCGATTTTTTTTTACTAAACATATACAACCTGCTTTTACTGATTTATGACATCTCCAAAAAGTTGAGACATCATATTTTTAAAATTTAGATATCATATAAGGAATTATAAAGACTCTATATAAGTACTTCTGCTTCAGTACTATCCAGTACATATTGGTTGATGATAAACTTATTGATTTTAATAATATTTCCCTTCTTTGTTAATAAACTGTTTTAAATTATTTTCTTCCAAAGTATTCCAATGTTTTTAACAAAATTATTATTACTAAGATTGATTAACTTGTATAACTTAGAAAAACTTCCTTTACTTGTAAGATTACTTTCAATAATGGAAATCGTGAATTTATAAAATTGTGTTTTTTTTTTGTTCTTCCTTATTTAAAAGTGACAAATAATTATTTAGTTTTTTCCCAACTATATGGAATATTAATTGATGTGAAGTATTAAGATTAGAACTACTTAAAACCTTTGTCTACGGAGACTACTTCTGCTTTATCTAACCAATTGTACCACATTACTAAATTACTATTTTTCAGTATTTCCATATCTTTAAAATGATGACTTTCAATAAAGCCAATTGTATGAGATACAGGAAACAGGAAAAACTTTTATTTTTTAATTGGAATTGTATAAATGTAATTTTTGAAAATGTTCAAAGTTGGTTTTATATATATATATATATATATATATATATATATATATATATATATATATATATATATATATATATATATGTGGAATCAAGTTTTGTGAGGGATATTCCCTCAATGTAATAATTTAATATCCATAAAACCGTATTAGCTATAATTTCAAGCTTGTTTATATCAGTTTCTCTGAAGGAGGTTTTATAATATGTGCATGTAAACCTTTCCATTTAGTAGTGTAAAGGGGGTAGAACCATCAAGGGATCATACTGAAAACAGTTGCTAATGAATAAGATTCCAAATTGGGAAATTCTAATTTCTCCATATTTCCATGGTCAATTATGATTTGATATGATATTTCTGGATGTATGGGAAACCATAAGAAGGATAATATTTTTCCTTTTTTTTAAGTATATTTTCCGAGGTATTAATGATGTCAACTGTAATAAATATACACTTGTAGGTAGTATTATCAGTATAATATGTATTAATCTTTCATTGAATGTGAAAATATTCATATTCCATTTTTTAGTCATACACTTTATTTCTTCATTGTGATTTTCAAAATTATTATTTTTAATTGAATTAAAATCTGGTTGAAATTTTATTCTTAAATATTTTATCTTATCATTATCCCATTTATAATCATACTTATTTTTCAATGAAGGTTTTATTTGATGATTTAATAACAGTGTTTCAGTTTTATTATCATTAAATTGTATTGAAGAGATTGCTTGAAATGTATTAACTTCTTTATATAATTTGCCCATTGAATTATTAATATCATCTAAACAAATTAAAATATTGTCATAAAAAAGTTATATTTTGGATTCAAAGTTGCTATATACTTTAAAGACTTTACAGATTTATTTAACATAAAACTATTAGCTAGGGGTTCAATTACTAAAGCAAAAAGCAAAGGAGACATCCTTGTTTGGTTCCTTTGTTTAACTAAACAGTTTGAGAGGTACAAAGACCTATTTTAGCAAAAGCTTTAGAATCAATATAAAAACTATTTGTAATGGTTATACATTCTTCCAAAAAAACATATTTTGAAAATAAATAATTCCAATTAACAGAGTCAATGGTTCTTTCAATATCAAGATTATTATCAATTATTAAAGCTAATTCTTTATTCAATATTTAATTCTTTATTGCAATCCAACATAGTGATAACTCTTTTAATATTATCATATGCTAATCTATTTATAATAAAACCTGTTTGGTCTTTATCAATAATATTATCTATGATGCATCTTAATCTAGCACTTAATACTGATGTGAAGATTTTTATAACCATTATTAAGAAAAGAAATAGATATATAAAACAAAACTTAAAATATTTTTCTTTACCTTGTTTATAAATGGTTGTTATTAGTGAATACTTCCAGAAAAGTGGGATTACATATGAAATCTGTACTAGTAAGAAAGCTTCATGAATTAAATTAATAACCTTAGAAGGAAAATGTTTATATCTCTGTCTTCTGTTAGGCCATCTATACACAAAGCTTTACCTTTTTTTTACAATTTTTAATGGCATCCTTAGTTTCCTTGATTGGCATGGTTTTGTTTATCAATTTTTTATACTCATTAAGTTAACAGTAACATTTTTGTAAATAATGCTCTAACATGTTATCAACAGCATTTTCTGTTTCTCATTCAAATTGTTATAATTCTTTCTAAAAATGAGAAGCATTTTTTCTCTGCCATAAGTTTCTTTTTGTACAGGGTTAAAATATTATCAATATGTGCAATGGTATTTATTAATTTACTTCTATTATCTAAGCAATGTCAATTTTTGGTGACCATAAGCAGCTAGGCTGTAAATAGAAGAAAGAACTAAAACTAACAAATGTGTTTTGAGTGAATGTAGAACTTGAAGGCTTTTATTTTTACATTCTATATTCCATACTGTTTTTAGTTTACTTATTGAATATGCATGTTCTTAAAAATGAGATTTAATGTTTGTATTGCAGGTTAGACATTTGTGTTAATAAGGTTTTTGATTTTAGACGTTATGTCACTACTGCATTTTTTACATCTTGTTGTATATATTACTATTGGTCCCTTAGGCTTAGATAAATTAGGAGGTATGATAATATACTGACCTTCTGAAATAGACTACAGATCTTTCTCTAATTTCAATGAACTTTCTCTTTAAATATTGACATTTCTCTTTAAAGTTTTGACATTTGTTTATAATTTAATTTTTTAATTGGTCTCATTAAGTTTTATTGTTTGATGTGCTATGGTATTTAAGGGTTGGTTTTTAATGGATTTTTTATCTGATAAAGTCCTTTATTTTGGATGAAAAACATTGTGATTTAATTAAAGTGCTTTATTTTACTTCTGTTGCTCATGTTAATAAATTTCTTACTTCTGTTGCTCATGTTAATAAATTTCTAATTATATGGACATCTTCATATGGTTCCTGGAGTCCTTAGCATTTCTGTTTTTTGCTATTGTGGTTTAGCTCAAGCCTAAGTTTGAGTGAGGTGGTTCTGGCATTTTATCCTCCTTTGTGCTAGAAGTGAATAACTTACATATAACATTATTTGATAAAATATAGTTACATGCCAGAGAAAAATATATACATATTAGTAATGTATATGAACTAAAAATATTATACTTAACTTATTATTATATAAATGCCATGTACAGGGGTTTAAAAACATACTTAGAATTCAGTTAGCTTTGATTTTTCCATTCTATTATTTATGATCCCCCCTCTTTTGTCTAGACTTGCTAAGCAAGTTGTACAGAGTTTCCAAGCAATTCAATAGCTCAAGTAAGTAATTTATTTTTTTAATTTCTTGCTTTTTGTAGAAATTATTTCTCAATTTGTCTTTTAAGAGATATAGCAGTCCAATCATCCATATTGTCAGAATTTTTAATTCATCTATTTGTTTGGATAAATGAAGCTTCTTCTAATGGTTCAGAGACTTTTGTTCCTTCAGACAAAGTAACTTCATTTTTAGAAGGAAATAATAAATTAACTTTAATTTTATTCTTCTTAGGTTCTTTGATCAAAGAAAGGCAGGCTTTTCTGTTACTTACGACTTTCGAGGAGTAGTCATTTTCAAACCTAATCTGATTTTCTCCATTTTGATAGGAAGAACAGACCAGGCATATTTTAATATAAAGTACTTTTACATACTAGTCATAAAATTGACAATAATGGAACATGGAGGTGCAATTTCCCTTTTTGAAACAGGAACTTGGGATATGTGAGCTGTTTGAATTCCAAATGAAAGAGCTTCTGCTGAGTTTAAATTCCTCTGTAGCCATGATGTTAAAAAATGTATCATATTGTCTCCCTCCATATATTCTAATATTCCTTCTGAGTCTGTTCTCCATATCATTCACCTTCTCAGTTAACCAGTTGTTTTGCTTTAATAAAACATCTATTTGTCATTCATCTTGTAATAATCTTCCTTCTTGTTTATTTGGTGCTTCTTCTTACTGGAAAATTTTCACTCTGCATTTTTTATGATTCTGCTCAGTGAATTCATTTGTTTTTTTTTCACATTCCTATTTAAAATTATATATTTTAAAATCCAGTTTGGCCACACCCCTTTTCCTGCTTCTGATTATTTATTTCCTACTAACATGAGAGTGCCAGCATGGCTAGTATAGAAAATTATGTTATAGAATTTGGAACTTGTGCTTAATATGGAAAGATACAGACAGAGAGTGTGGAGCTAATTAGCAAAAATAATGCAAAGGTGTTTATATCTAATTGGTCAGTGACTGTCGCATAATAATTCTTATATTGTTGCATTTAATCAAAAATACTATGGCTTGGAGTGACTGGGCCTTGATTTCCTAGTCTCCCACATATGAGTGCTCTCTGTAATAAACAAGACTATTCTTCTGCGCTGAACTACATTCTTTGAAATTATTTTGTTACCTTAACAGTTTGTTGCTGTAAAGTCACAGATCTTACAAGATGTTGTGGATTGCTGTAGCATAACATGCTACTGGTCCCATTTATGACAGATTTTCTGTCAGGCCATTTATGTTGTATCAACACATACTTTTTTTTTTTACATTCAGCAGAGTTTGAGGAATCTGCAAGTAAGCTTTACTAAAAACTTAGTATTAAATACAATTGTATGTGAGAGAGTAAATTGAATTATTTAAATACAATTATTTTTATTGCACAAGTGTGTTGTAATCGTAAAGTAACAAGGACTAGAGTATTCTTGTCATAAGGACAGAGTATCCTTATGTATGAGAGTGGCTTTTAATAATAATAATAATAATAATAATAATAATAATAATAATAATAATAATAATAATTAAGGAACAGAGATGATTACTTACTAGAATGAGAGCAGTTTTATTATCACAATCACATATTTATCCAGTTTGGTATGTGAATGTAGGTATATTAAAAGAGCCATAATTTGGCACTCCAGCTGGGTCTAAGTTTAATAAATATGGTGGAGAAAACTGTAATTATTTGGTGAATTGCTCTGAGGTCACTTAAAATGATAGTGCACAGCAGATCTCAGAGGGAAGAACTTTAGATAAGAACATTCTAGGAAACAATTAAAGAAATTGAAATAGAAGGGAAATAAATTACCAGCCTCTTATTGGTCAGCTTTTAATGAACGTCAAGAAAAATCTAAACATAAGGAAAAAGAATCTGTAGTTATAAGTTTAAAATACAGTTCAGCTAGACTTTAATCACAGTTGCAGGTAGCTAACATAACTATAAATACTTTACAGAAATGTGCAGAAGAAAAAAATATTCCTTGGATCTATATCCTTTATGATAGTTAGAAAAACAACTAATCTGGCTTCTGATTCCTTTTGCCAACCTTCACTACCACCATATGATCAATCTGCTTATCTAAAAGCTGACATCCCTCCTTCTCCAAGGGGCAGATGGAGGTTCAGTCTGTTGAACCAACAACTACTTCACCAGATACATACCAGGTTACTTACAGTACTTCAGGTCATCCCGATGACTCAGTTTGTTATACAAAATTTAAATAACAAAAAGAACAACCAGCCAAAACACCTTCAGACCAAGTATTAGTCAAAATAACCACCAAAGGAAAGTAATTATGCCAAAAACATAGACACTGGGCAAATACAGATCATATAAGCAAATTAAAATGATTCAGTAATAAAAGTGCTCTACCAAAAGAAAACACTCTGAAAAGAATTAACTAATTAGTTGCACAACTTCTGATACTTGTTGATGGAGAAGAGTATTAGTTGAATCCCCATTCTAAACAAAGTACAGAGGAAGTGTCAGATTCTGATTCTTCCTCTGAAACAGAAATCCCACATCCACAAATGCACCCATTGAGAGCGGTGTCTAATCTTGTAGCCACTTCAGATGGACACGTAGAACCAACCATAAGGGTAGTGCACCCATGGACTGCAGTAGATTTTCAAACCATTGTAGATTCTCCCTCAATAATCTAAAGATATTCTTCCAAATATGCCAAATTATTAGCAGGCCATGTACAGTTATAGATCCCTACTATTAAAGATTTAAGTGCAGTTTTAAAAGCTTCAACAGCTCCTTACATTTTTATAAAAATATGGGAAAAATCTAACATAGGCAATAATATTTAAAAAACACACAGATAACATTTTGCTTGATGATGGGGGTGACCTGTTAAAAGCTATCACTACAGCATGCCCCCAACACCAAAACTGGCAAGGATTAAGACAATTGTAGAGAAAGAAAATTAATCCATTGATGCACATTTATAATGTGTGACAGATGTGTTTGAAGCCTTTTTTGGACTTCCAGAACTTACAGATGGAGTGGCAGCCAGTGGCATGTTGTCAACCTTTGTAGAAGGCATGTTACCACCAGTACAGGAACAGATTAACAAGGTATGCTTGAAATGGCCAAGTTTAGGCATTCATGAGATCATTAATCAAGCAGAATATGTAGCAGACAACATTGTTAGAGAAGAAAAGAACAACAAAAGAAATTAGTAGACTTTCAGCTTCAAAAATTTGACACTAATTCATGGGGTCAAGGAAAGGGGGGTCATGGAGTAACAAGTAGATTTAGATTCTTTCAACCACAAGCCCCAGGGCAATATTATCAACATTTTTATACTCCTACCTTACCACAAGCCCCACAATGTGAACTGAGCCTTAGTAATTGCTTTAATTGTGGACAAGCTGGACACAGGCATAATGAAAGCCCACTCTTTCCATAAAAAAAATGTGCCAGATGCTCAAGCACCACAGCAGGACAAAAGATACCTTCCAATTTGGAATGCAGCCTGGCAGCCAGAAACATGCAACAGTACCATTTGGTCAGCCATGAAGAGGAGCCACAGCCATTTCCATGGTAACAGTTGATCAGGAAGGTCATTTTTTAAATAAAATAGTATATAATGCATTTGCTTTTCTTGCTGACATAGGAGTAGCTATGTCCATGATTATTTAAGCAAATGCAGGAAATCTCCCACTTTCCAATAAAACAGTTTGGGGATGGGAGTGTCCAGAGTTCCTTTGGATTGCCTGGAAACCAAACCTATTCCTATCCATATCTGTCCACTAAAAGACCAACTTGACTTTATTGAAAGAAATACTGCCCCTTTAAATCTTTTAGGTAAGGATTCATTATGGAAATTGCAATGTACCATATACTGTACTCTAGAAAGAGTTTTCCTTGACATTCTGAATGAACCATCTCCTTTGGGACTGTATTACACACACACACACACACACACACACACACACATATATATATATATATATATATATATATATATATGGGTCTAGGATTATTCACTGAAAGCACATTTCACTGAAACACATTTGACTGTGCACAATTCACTGAAAGCTCAATTCACTGAAAACACAATTCACTGAAACACATTTCACTGAATGTTATATATGGCCTTTTCCCCACTGTAGTGCAACCCTGGAGTTAGAATATATAGTAAGGGGGGGACTAGGGGCACCACCCCCCACATTGGGGGTTTGAGGGGTGTAGCCCCCCCACCTATTTTAAATATTTTGAACTATTCACATGGATAGTTGCAATTTCAATAAATTACTCTTTTCTAAACGTAATATATATATATATACAAACTATGTGGGGGGGCTACACCTGCCAAACCCCCCATTGTGGGGGATGGTGCCCCCTTACTATATAGTCTAACTCCAGGGTCACACTACAGTGGGGAAAAGGCCATATATAACTTTCAGTGAAATGTGTTTCAGTGAATTGTGCTTTCAGTGAATTGTGCTTTCAGTGATTTGTGCATAGTCATTTGAGTTTCAGTAAAATGTGCTTTCAGTGAATAGTCCTAGACCCATATATATATTCTATTCTAGCAACAAACAGGACAAGCTCCAGATGTTGCCGACCTGTAAAGGTCTTGAAACAGTCCCTCCACAGCTTTGGACTACTCAAGAAAATGAACTAGGGCTAATAAGAGAAGTACAACCTATAAAAGTGGTTTTAAAACCTTGTGAGCACCCACCTACAGTAGTTCAATATCCTTTGTCGAATAAGGCAGAGAAAGGCATCAAATCTGATATTTCTGCACTGCTTCAACAAGGAATAATTGTTGACTCAAAGACCATGCAATGCACTATTCTTAACCATTAAAAAACAGACAAAAATACTTACATATTTATACAGCACTTATGAGCAGTTAATGAAGGAGTTGTGCTGATTTTTGCTATAGTTCCTAACCCTGCCACAATATTAAGTTCTATCCTACCAACTGCTACCACCTTTTAGTGATAGACGTATCCTCTGCTTTCTTTACTCCAATACACCCAAATAGTCAGTATCTGTTTGCATTCATTACAAAGGACAACAGTACACATGGTGAAGACCATCTCAGGGATATATAGAATCACCTCTTCTTTACTTTAGATAAATAAACAGATACGATTAAATTTCCATGCTTATCTACTCTAATACACTGTGTAGACAATTTACTTCCAGCTTCAAACTATACTCACTGCTAAAAACATGACACTATTTTTCCTTTAAAATTAATTAGCAGACCTAGGATTTAAGGTTAACAAAGGAAAACTGCAGTTTTGGGAAATTGCTGGTTCAATACTTAGGTCACCTTATTTCAGAAGGATCAAGGCAAATTCTACTGTCATGCATTGCTGCAATACAAACTGCACCACATCCTACAATGTTAAAACAGCTGCAGGCTTTTCTGGGACTAACAGATTACTGATAACAATGGATCTCTATGCAGACGTAGTAAAGCCATTACTAAAATTATTAAATAATGCCACCCTTGAGTCTCTGCAAGATCACCATCAGATAGCCTTCTTCAATTAAATACTTTACTTTCAAACCCTCCTGCTCCTGGATTACCAGATTACTCAAAAATATTTGTATTATTCTCTTGTGAAAGAAATGCAATGACATTAGGATTATTAGCACAATGTAGAATTGGTCATTTAGAGCTGTTGCTTATTTTAGTACAAATCTTGATCCTGTAGCAGCAGCCCTCCCCCACTGCTTTAGGGCAGTGGTCATGATGGCTTGCTTGGTAGAAGTGGTGGCTGCCCTGACTCTTAGGTACTTGGCTTGTGTGGCAGTTTCACATTCTGCAGAAGCACTGTTACTTAAAACTAGATGAAATATTAATCTGCTGCTCATATGAATAAATGAAAACTCTCTTTATTTAACAAACCTTCTTCACAGATTGTCAGATGTCCAACTCTTAACCCTGTCAACTTAATTCCTACAGCAAATGAAAAAGAAGCTCTTGACTGTGTCTTTGTAGTTAACTATGTACTTCTTCTTCTTAGGTCTGAAATAAAAGATGTACTGTTATCAAATCCTGATTTATATCTTTTTATCAGTGGATCCTGTGTTCGAAGACAAGATGGTGCTTTAGTAGCAGCCTTTTCTCTGTGTGTGCCCAGGGCTGTTTTACTGATGGGACAAGTGAATGGAAGTGTATCTGTTCATATAGCTGAACTTGTTTTGCAAATTAACAAAGGACAAAACAGTGATTTTTACATATTTGCATTATGCATATGGGGTAGTTCATGACTTTAGGACACTTTGAAGAGAATGGGGGTATTTAATCAGGGGCAGTCATTAAGAATGCTGCTTTTGTTCATGCATTATTACATGCATTACTGCTACCAAGTGAAGTTGCTGTGGTGAAGTGTGCCACATATCAAACAGATGACTTGTATTTCAAGGGGCAACAGTTTTGGAGACATGATGGCAAGACAAGCAGCATTGCATTACCTTGTTCAGGCTTCATTTACAACAGTTTTGTGAAAGTAATATACCTGTTTCTTTACAGAAATTGTTATCTTTCCAAGAACCAGCTGATAACACTAAAAGGTTGGGGAGGATCCATGATGGTTGCAGCTGTTCTCTGGATTTATGATGGTGCCATCTGGATGTTCGGCTGGTAGCTCCACAAAATTCTCTAACTCATTTGATTAAACTAGAGACCTGCTACAACAAAATCACCAAATTCGCCACAGGGGCATCCTACCGTAGTCACCACTGTCTCTCACTTGCTGAACTGAGCTGACTTGAACTCCCTCAACTCCTTCAATGGTATCAACTCTCACTCACCCACAAACTAGTAAACCATCCACTAAATGTCCCATCCCTCCAGAATCTACTCCAACCCGATCGCAACACCAGACCACTAAGATCCAGCAACAAAAATCACTTGCAGGTCACTAAAGCCAATAACTGCTGGTGAAGCACTATTCTCTTGCGCCATAGCCAAATTATGGAACTCCCGCCCACCAACAATTACCTTCGTACCATCATGCACCCACTTCAGAACTTTACTAAAAGCGCACCTAAAAACATGCTGGCTATGCCCTTGCAACTCCCACTCTAATATCACCAACCCCATCCACCCACTACTTTTCTTTCCACCCCACTAACTACCTTGATTATAGCAAGCTCAGATGCTCATAAGCCTACTACTTATTATACAGCAGGAACTTCTTATTGTAACAATCGTTAATGTCTGTTATGTACTTCGCAGATGATAAAGATTCTAGTTGTCTACTGATGTACTATGTTCTTCATCTGTAACTATGTTTGTAATTGTTAATTGCTATGTTAATCAAATTGTTAATTGCTATGTAAATCCAATGTAACTATTGTCTGTATATTTTAACTGTGGAGGTTTTCTCCCCAGGCCTCCGCTGAAAAGGGACCTACGTCCAGTCGGACACTCCCGGTCAACAAATGCAAATAATTAAATAAATAAATAAATAAAAATTAAAGCTTATCATTTGCCTTTTCATTTGAGGAAAATGCATTATAAAAAAAATTGAACAGTTGGTGCAACCCTCACATTTCAGAAGTCACTCAGCATTTTATAAATAACTGTACTTGTATTTGTTTGGAATATAATGTATCAAAGACCCATACTGTCTTTAAAAAAAAACAACAGAGTCCATTCTTTTGTGTCCAGTGGGATTTTATTGAACTCCCACAGTCACAAAAATTGAAATACACTCTTGTAATTGCTGATTTTTCTGGATGGATAGAAGCATACTCCTGTGCAAAGAATGATGCTGTTAAAGTAGCTGATACCAGGATTTGATGTACCCTGCTGTGTCCAATCTGATCAGGGACACATTTTGCAAGTCAAGTAATACAACAAGTCAGGAAGACATTAAACATAAAAAATGCAATATCCTTGCCCACAGAGAATGTAACCATCAGGTATTATATAATGAGAAAATCAATGTGAAGATAGCAAAACTGTATGAGGAAACTGGCCTTAAATGGCCAGCTGCTTTGCCCTTAGTCTTATTTAGTGTATAAAGTGCAGTGAGTACTATTAGAAAGCTATCACCCCATGAAATTCTTATGATGAGTCCTATGAGAATGCCTGTCACACCCTTGGCCAAGAATTTGAAGTTACAAAAGTTAGATGAATCTAATTTTCTGTTTTGTAAATTTCTCTGTTCTGTTTTACAGCATCACCATAACACTGTCTTGCAAGCCCAACAACAGCTAACAGTGACCAATCATCATGGTCTGCAACCAGGTGATGTTTTATTTATCTGATTATTTTCAAAACAAAATGCCTTGTGTCCACGATGGAAAGAATGCTAATTGGTTTTGCTTACTACCACCAATGGCATCAGATGCAAAGTATTTCTCCTTTGAATCCATGTGCCACACATCAAGAAGACCCTCCCTTATGATGAGTGAAGGCGAGATGCCATCAACATCAGCCCTTTTGACACCATAGAGCCAATTGCAAATCATACCAGGTGAAAAAGCAGGGAAGCCACTGCATCCAGAAATAAAGTCTAAAGACTTTTCAAGCAATGCCCAGAAGTTAAATCCAGTGATTCAATAACATCATCTAAGTTGAAGATAAAACTTAGTGATTTATCTACTTTTTCTTCAAAATCAGCAATATTTTGACAATCAGAATTGAGAATAAATTATATAAATGCATGGTATTTTATGGACAATGAACTGGACAGTGTATCAAATAATCAGGTATCGCTTGTGGAATTGCAAACACTGGAAATTGATTTTATATGGACTGCAAAAGAACAATTCACCATCCATGTCTACATTTCTTGAGAACACCCTTCAGCTGCAACCTGCTTAATTTGGACTTATTATTGGAACAGGGATAATGATTCTTGTTATTGTTCTTCTACATTTCTTCCTCTCATCTACAGCTGTAAGTAAGTCATATGGGGCCACTGGAACTTTAAGTACTGAACATTTTTTAAATATTTTCTTACCAGAGATAACTTTATTACAGAAAACAAAGGTTGATGTTTGGTTAAAGGGGACTCAAAAACCCCAGACTAACATCTCAAATTCAACACCTTTTCTGCTGCCTTATATGCCAACACATAAAACCTGAATATTAGTGACTGTGAGGTCATATTATCTTTTTGACTACAAATCGAATAGCTAAACATAATTCTACCCCTTTTTCAGTAATTTGGGTGCAGTTATCAATGGCTATTACAGGACATACTTGTTACTTTAAAATGGAACACTTTTTGTTTGATGGAGTACTTGCAATTTCACTCGAAAAAAAATATGATGAGGCTGGAGGTATGGGTATGGCAGCATTGCACAAATTTTATTACATTTTTGGAGATCAAGCATCTCCCTGGTTACCAACAGAGTGGGTGGGTTGTTGTTATATAGGCCATATTATTTGAGCTATACAACATATAGAGACTTTATTTTGTGAAAAATTCATAATGCTCATTGTAACAGGGTAAAAAAAGGTATTCCAAACCCAGTTGGCAAAATAGATATTTCTTAGTTTAATCATGCTGTACAAAAGATTGCATTTAAAGGCTTAGCACACATGGATCTTGGTGAAGGAGTTATTTCTGGAGCAGGAAATATACCTGTATATGGGGCAGTGAAATCAATATGTGAGTTAAGAACTTTGTTGAAATTGGTAATGACACTTTTGAATCAATAAATTAAATTACTGTTGAATTACTATAATGTGCAATGTGGTGCTGCAAAACTGAATGGCACTTGACTTCATCCTTTCTTCTAAGGGTGGTATGTACTCACTCATCAAAATGGAGTGTTGCCTGTTTATTACAGGTAATGCAGACAGTATATATAGTATATACAGTATATAGTCACCTATTAATCAGACAGAAATTTGCTGAACAATCCCATGTTAAAGACGCAGGTAGTTCTAACTGGACATGGTTAACTAACTTGTTTTCTGGCTGGGGAGGAGGTAGTTTGAAAGTTTTTATGTTAATTTCTATGATCATAATACTTTTAGAAATTATTTTATTCACATGCAAAATGTTGGTTATGAAGCTTCTAGAATCCAGAAAATCATCAAATTGCAAAATGCTCAAGTTAAGGATAGAGTAGATACATTGCCACTGACCACATTAGTAAGCAGTTACATTGAAGAGAATAATGGGGGTAATGTATTGCAAGGTTTTAGCCAGTTCTATGATAACCTCTATGAGAGGGAATGTGTAATCAGTGAAAGACATTCAAATTTGCCTTTTTTATTTCATCAAGACATAGACATGTTTTCATAGCTAATACAATCATTTCTACAAAATGATTGTATAAATACTGTGCATGCCAAAATACATAAGGAAATTACATATGATGAATGTATGATAGCAAGTGAAAAAGTGTCTACCTATCTGAAGGCTTGTTGCCATTGTCCAGTCATAAAATACTATATGAATTAAGTGATGCTTCACAGTATCACATGGGAATGTGAAAGGAGAAATGTAAAAAATGTAAAAATGTTTAAAGAATATTCTATCGTGAAGTATGTTTCATTTAAAAATGAATTATTTCTGACAGTTTTAAACTGTTTCTGATGATTTATTTCTTGCTAACATGAAACTGTCAGAATGGCAGATGTAAGAATGTTCTATTATGGAATTTGGAACTTGATCCTGATATGTGGAAGTACAACTAGAGAGTCAGAAGATGCAAAATATTACAAAGGTGTTCATATTGTTGCATTTAGTCAAAAATACTATAAAAGAATTGAGTTGTTTATGGCTCAGGGAGACAAGACCTTGATTGCATAGTCCCCAATGTACATGGGTTATATGTAATAAACAAGACTATTCTCTGCTGAACTGAGTTGTCTAAAGTTATTTTGTTACCTTAACATAATACATATTGCTAACTCTTTGGTCTACACCATAAAAGTGTTCATGCATTTAATTTTTTTTCTTGCTCTGTTTTATGACCATCAAGATAATTTTGGGGACAAAAAAATTATTTTTGTGAGTAGCAGTTTGTTGCCTATGTGATATTAACTTCATTTTATGTTTTATATGTGTAGTAGTTCAAAACTAAGTGCACACAGGAATTTTATGTGAATAAGAGAACTATAGTGTATGTTTAATAATAATTGTAGTTCTGCTATATAAGAATTTTATACAGCGTTGCTACCATAACCAGTTTACTTGTTCAGTGAGCAAGCATAGATAATTAACAGATAATCAATATTATAAAATCTATTCAGTACTACAATGTTATGCACAAATGCAGGCTATAATAAATAAAAGATTTCTAAACACAGAAGTGGATTTTGATAAGCAGTGCATTTTGTCACTTCACAGGATAAAGGAAAATCAGATTACAGATAATTGTGGCTTTTCATTCTTTCATGTACTTTGGGTGGCAAGTTGAACTTTCTACCACAAAATTGAATACTTATCTTGCTATTTTTACTTTGTAGAAAACAAACCATGAAGTGTGAAGCATCTTTGACCTCCAGCTAGATTAAATGAATATGAAAAAGGCAGAAAAACATTTATTATTATTATTATTATTATTATACTCTGCCTCTAAAAATAGACCTGCTATCTGGCTGATTGATTAGACAAACAGAATCTCTTAGGATTAGTTAGCAATACTTACCACTACAAAATGATTTATTTATCCAATCAGAAATCCAGAAATCAGTTTGCAGTCATTGCTACAGTGTTTTTATTTGGTGAATGTAAACGTCTCTTAACAGGACATTCCTTGTCATATTTCTTTGGGATTAAATGTAAAAGAAAATAACTCTAAACTTAAAAGATCTCTGCATTGTATTACCTTCAGAGCTTTAGCAGCAGATAGAAATGTATGCACTGCAGATGTGAATGCACATATGGGAACATATATCTGCACATTAAATTGGCCTGATATATCCCATGAATCATTTTAGTGCAGGAACATAATGTTGGCAGTAAAAAGTGTTATTATATATTAAACATATGAAAAGGTAAGACGTTTTTAACAAGGCATAGTCTAAAATAAAGATTGTTGCTATCTAATCACTGGTGATGCTTGATTTTATCTATTCAGCAGGAAAAAATGCCTGATCAGATTTTATCCTCATGGGTAAATGGAATTGGTTGCAAGTAACTCTAGCTTCAATGACACTCTGGCTGTGATTGTCACTGCACCACCAACTCAAGTGCTGAACAATTAAGCACACAATGCATTTATTTACTTCTCATATTTGAATTTATTTTGTTTTAGAATTCTGCAACTTTTTTGTGCAACTCTTTCATTGTAAATGTCTAACTGAAGGTACAGAGGTGCAGAATAAAGTAATGGATGTCAGTAAGACAATAAAAACAGCACTACTTAACACCAAAATTCAGGTGAGGTTATAGAATAGGTAGGAAAGGGTGACATAAGATCAGGTCAGATCTTCTAGAGGGCTGTACCTGAGGGATGAGACTAAGGACTGCAGGTTTGGAGGATAGTTGAAGGGTTGGAATAAGGTTTGGCTGAAAAATGGGACAAAAAGTTGCCATTAGGCAAGAATATGTTGTTGGTGCTGTTGGTAGGATTGCACAAGGAGGCAAGTTCTCATTTTGATCATGCATTGTGGGCTCCTTTGTCAATTTTCATGTATGTTGAAGAATTTTGGGTTAGTGAATTGGTGGATCATCTTAAGTGGGAAGATTACACAATTACCGTGACTGGGGTATTGATTTGGTTAAGCTGATTGAAAACTGATCAGGAGGGAGTGGGTGAGCAGGTCGTGCTGACAAGGAATAGGATGTAGTATTTATGTCCAGTGGCTTGGGCTACAGAATGATGGGAGGCATGGGATAAGTGTCAGGAGGGGTTAGTTTTTCAGGATTTGAAGGGGGAAAAGGTGAATGCTAAAAAAATTGTATCCTGGATGCAGATGGCATTGAGGCCACAAGTGGAGGCAGTGAATAATTATGCCAGGCATTCTTTCAGAATAGGAAGAGCATTGGATTTATCTGAGGAAGGTAGGTTGGTGGAGGTGATAAAAAGAGCAGATATTGTGATCTAGGGTGTTTTGGAATTACATTCATTAGTATTTAAAAAATGAAAAGAAATGTGGGAAATGTCTGATGTTAATGTTGTTTTTTTCTTTTTCAGGTAGGAAGCTGTTAGCCATGCTGGGGCAGTCTTTTATTTAATGGGTGGATAGACAAGTGGAAATTCATCCTGATGGTACAAATCCTGGTCTGAATTTGGTGCATGGGCAAGTCCAGTGGTATGGATCTTGAGGTATGCAGTGGTATCAATTGTTGTCATCACTGGAAGAGGAAAGACAGCAATGTGGTAACCCATGTGGGATACTTATCCATCTGGGAGGTAATGACATTGGAGAAATTCCTAAAAGGCAACTCCTTACCACCTTCTTAAGGGATTTGTCTGTTGTTTTGCAGAGGTTGCTGGAGGCTAAGCTTGTGTAGTAGGCTATAATTCCTCAGTTGGTTTGGAGGGGTGCTCATAAATTTAAGGTAATGGAGGTGAATAGGAGGTTACTTAACCATAGGGTGGTTAGTGTGAGTGGGTGTTAGGCTTTTTTTGTAGTGGAGCACTGGGATTTTGTAGCCTGGAATCCAGCTTGCTACATCTTAGTAATTTTGGGTTAGACATGTTCAAAATGCAGCAATCTTTGTTCTTTTTTTTTCCGGTTTTATTTGGGAGATAGTATATTTTTTTTGGGGGGCACAGGCTATGGCACAGCCTGGTAGGCTGAAGAACGACACTAGTAATGTGTATAAAGTACATCCTTCTCCCTCTCAAATGATACAAATGACACTCTAATTGGGTCAGATGAGATGTGTTATGCTACCTTGTGGATATGAATTTTATTGGGACACTGTTAATAAGTTTCTGATGAGTTATCTAACACTCTAGTTTCTGTAAAGGTGTTGAAGTTATTAAAGCATTGAAGGAGGAGGTGAACAGTGTATCACATTGTCCAGTTCTTTTAAAGGTATGATACTATCTGATGTGTTTACTTTTTGTTAATAAAGCTGTTTGTTATTGGCATTTTGCAATTTGAAATAAAGCTGATCACAAAGTCATAAGAGATGTCAAGTGTGCTATTGATGGGTGGGAATAACCCAATGACAAAAGGAGTGTGCTTGGCAGACTAATTTTTTGCTGGGCTGTGCCTTTAAAATAGTTAGGTTGGGAGGCAGGGGAGTAGTTGGGATTCGAGCGAGGTCTCAGGATAGTTGGGGAAGGGAGGTGATATAAGATCAGGTCTAGGACAGGGTAGTTCTCTTTGACACTACTGTTTGTGTTGCTTACCCTACCTTCCCTAATTTATGGCTGGATATGGGGTGTAAAAGAAGGGCCTAAGTAGTGTGATGGTAGTAGGCACTTCAAACCCCCTCCCCCATGATACAACTGATGCTCTCATTTGGTCAGATGAGATCTGCTACTCTCCCTGGTGTAGCTGAATTTTTGTGGTACAGTGAAAATAAGTTTGTGGTGTAAAGGCATTGTTGAAGTTATCAAAGCCTTCAAGGAAGAAGTAAGTGGTCTATTATGCTCCTCAGTTGTTCTATGGTGTGATAATATTTGATGTGTTTACTTACTAATAAATCTGTTTTTGTATTGTAATTTGAAATAAAGCTGGTTGATCTAAGTTAATAATGTAAAATGGAAGCATTTTGTATATTAGATGGATCTCGTGAGTCTAATACCCCTAATATGTCAAGATGAACAAAGTTTTATCAATTGTTATAACTGGAATACAAATACTGGTTATGTGCTCCTTTGCTAGATTGCATAATATCACTTGTTTTAAATCACATTGCACACTACTGACTTATTAGTACATCAGAGCTTGTTTTGTTAAAGGGAGTATATTGTGTTACAGGGTCATACAACTCAGAAAAGATGAAAAATATGAATTTTAACATTTTCCCTTTTCTCTGAGTTAGTGCAGCCTTAAAGAGTAGTTAGAGACTCTAGGTCTAGGGGCAGATACCTCACTTTGTAGGGAAAGTTTAATACTCATTTGTACTACTTTGTATAATGATTTTATGCCTTTTTTAAGTTTTAATGATCAAGTACAATGTTTCATTTCTCAACTAAGTGAGATACAATGTTTTATAGCAAATCCTGCTAGAACATTTATCATAAACTGAGGTTATCCAGACTGTTGCTAAATTTCAGTTACAACAGAAAAATGGATATATCAGAAGATCACAGTACTTGTTCATGTACATAATACGTCAAATGTATTGTTACCACATATCTTGCAAGTTCTTTTCCTTGGTAATTCTGCTACAAATATATTTTTTTGTTATTGGTTTTGACCACATTTCTTCATTGTTCAAGATAACTAAAAGTTTATTAAATAAAGATATTATGGGAATAATTATTCCCTGGGATTCAATAAACTCTGTGTTGGCTCCTTGTGAAGCTTAGATGGAATTTACATGTTTGCGAGACAGTCCACGGCAAGCAGTAGCACACAATACATATTAACTGAGCTCAGCGTGTCTAAGCTAGGTTCTGTGGCTGGCAACAGAGTTGCTGGCCAGGAAACCATGTAAGTGAATGCAGATATCAATTCTGTGTAGAGTAGAGCACCTACGGTCCACAGATTTGTGTGGAATGTCACAATAATGACCAAGACTTCACATATAGCTGTCAATCTGTTAGTGCAATACATCTGCACAAAAGCCAGCATAATGAAGGGATAAATAACCAGAAATGGGGACATATGAGACACAGATGTCATATAGAAATGTGTTAGAATGAAACTCTCAACTTCTCAGAGTAATAAATCTGGACAAAACCATAAATAATGGGGGAACAAAGGTTCAAAACTAGGGACAGATTCTTAATATTGGTCTTCCAAACTTAGAATGTTGAAGGAATAATAGGTTGTGCAGTACCATGAACTTTCTGAAGAGCATGAAGTTTGAAACGTAAATGTCTGTCATCAGTTGGTGACTTCAATCTACAATGATGTGCCATTGGTTTACCAGAAAACCAATATGTTAATAGGAAAAGATCAAAAATATGAGATAAAAAGTGGGCATTCTTCACAAATCAAGACAGTTGAGAGGTTTGACCTCAAATGCATAAAATACTGACTCACATCAGTCCTGAGATTATCCCAGTGATATTGCAGACAGCCACAAATTTGATAAGGAAGACATCTGAACATCCTGGGAATATCTGGACAATTGAGAGGTATGACTGTAAAGTATATAGTCCAAACACAGTACAGGACAGTGTACTACAGTGCAGACTATTGTGATATCCTATTACTGGCCATGTGTACTGTAGCTGTGTAAATGATCTGTAATGGGACATGAACTGTCATGTAAAATGAACACTCGGGAATTGTGTGTATTGAACAGGGACACACACACATGAATTGTAGGAATGTACACAGGGAAAGAGGACAGGTGAAATTACCTAATGTACAGCAGAGGAGGGCACGTCAATGGAAGATGGTTGTAGCAGCAACACCAATCACATATCTATATGGTACAGTAGGGATTGTAAAAAAAATTTTAAGTGACTGTCACACAAGGTGACATAACAATGGGGAGGATGTCTGTGTGAGATAAGCCTCTTTACACAAATAATGCAGAGGACATTTATCAGGGATATGACATACAACTGGGGTAGGGTGCATATTGCAAAGCTGTGCAAAATGATTTGCTTGAATATGAGTACACTCTCAGCAGAGGTCTCCAGCAAGCTGGGTATAGATAAAGGCTCATGGAAAACATTACAAGAACCAGCCACAATCATGGACTAAAATCACTAAATCTGCTTCTATTATTCAATATGCTGATGATGCTACTCTTATCTGCTCTGCTCTCACACCCCAAGAACTCCAAGATAAACTAAAAAAGTTATTTCTAAGCTATTGAAAATTACCTAAATAAACTTCAACTCATCCAAAACCCAAACAAACAAAATTGATGTTCTTCTCTAACAGGAAATCCAAACCAAAACCACCTACTCTCTCCTTCTACTATATTAATGGCACTATAAAAGAAAGTTAACCAAGCAAAACTACTTGGTGTCATGATAGACAACAACTTAACATTCAGTAAACACATATCACTCACAATAAAGAAAGTTCACATCAAACTTGATGCTCTATATAGGGATAAACCTTACCTTACTCAAAATGCCAGACTAGCCACAGCCAGATGTGTATCTACTCTTCTCTACTGTTCTCAACTTTTCACTAACCTGCACGTCTGATTTACATCTACTTGATTCCTGCTATAACAAAATAGCATAAATTGCTGCTAATATACCCAACAGGACCCATCATTGCCTTGCTCTTCAAAAATTACACTGGCTTGACTTTTCCAATCTGTTATTACTTAATCAGCTCAGCACTGCCCACTCCATTATCCATAAACCTGAAAACTGCCGTGCACTCTCCAACCTAGTGTAACTAAATACCAACCCCAGGACCATTAGATCATCCGATAAACTTATACTCAAGGGTACAAAGTCCCATAATTACTTCAGTGACACTCTATTCTCCTTCAAAGTAGCTAAACAGTGGAAGCTATTACCCCAGAATATCTTAAAAAACACTGATCATCATAGCTTCAAAAAACTCCTAAAGGAATAGCTTACTCAGCAAAGGCTAACACTCCTGGCTAGTTTCTCATGCCTTCGATCAAATGTTTTCTATTCTGCTGTCTTCTTGTCTTACTTCTACCAAATGAGGATACCTCAATGGTTTTTAGTTATATATCTAATGAGTTTCATATTACTGTCTCTAATAAGGCTTAAGAAATGTAATGTTTTCTGTTTTACATTCACCTTTTTGTAAACTGTGATTGTTGGCAACTGTCAAACTTTTTGTACATTGTTTGTAAATCTTTTAAAAATTTCTGTAATCTTTTTGTACTACTGTTATGGAGCTTATCTCCCCGGGTCTCCACTGAAAATGGGCTACTTGCCCAGCCAGACTCTACCCGGTTAACAAATGTAAAATAAATAATAAAAATAAATAAATAAATATCAGAATAATATCACCAGCAATCCCATGCCTCTGACATAACATATGTAATTACAGTGATAAGAGATAAGTCTGCACACACACACACACACACACACACACACACACACACACACACACACACACACACACACACACAAACACTTGAACAAGTGTTATGATATATTCACACTCTATGCGGGTAACCATGCAGACTGTCCTGGCACTGTAACATCTGCTGTAGGTGTCAGGAGGGACACTGCTATACCTGTATATGACAGTATCGGCAACACAGGCTAGTTGCCTTCTTTGCATGGCATATGTATGTATATATATATATATATATATATATATATATATATATATATATATATATATATGGATTTACTTCATTTAGTTGAAAGCTAATTTCACTGAAACTCAGCTCACTAAAAGCTCACTTCACTGAAAACTCATTTGACTGAAACTCATTTTGTAGAAAGGTATATGCCCTGTTCTCCACTGTACTGTGATCATGGAGTTAATGTATATATAGTAAGGGGTGTGTGTGTGGGGGGGGGGGCACAGCTCCCCACATTGGGGGGTGTGGGGGCATAGTCCCTACCTATTTTAAATGTTGCATTCCATAGACATGGATACTTACAAGTTGAATGACTAACTCTTTCGAGAAGACAATATATACCCAAACAATTATGGGGCTACACCCCCCACATGCCCCCCCCCTTACTATATATACTAACTCCAGGATCACAGTACAGTGGAGAACAGGGCATATACTTTTATATGAAATAAGTTTCACTCAAATGAGTTTTCAGTGAAGTGAGCTTTTAATGAATTGTGCTTAGGCAGCTGAGTTTCAGTGATATGAGCTTTCAACAAAATGAGTTTCAGTGAAATTTTCAATGAAATGAAGTAGACCCATATATATATATATATATATATATATATATATATATATATATATATATATACATATACGGTTCCCTATTATATGATCGAAGACGCATTCTTTCGAATGCGTCTTGATCGAACTTGAAAGCACGAAATGGCATATAAGCAAATTCTTTCCCTGGGAAAGAAATCGCTTGGCCGCCTTCCTTATTTTGCCATTTTCATCACAGTAGTGTTTTCTCAGAGTTGGTATATTTAAGTAGGGGGGTGTGGGAGGCACATCCCACCCATGTCGGGGGGTTTGGGGAGCAAAGCCCCCCTCTTTATGTAATGTTTTAAAGGTTTTTTTTTTCTTTTTCGGAACAGTGATTTTTTTTCCCTGGGAAAAAAATTGCTGTTCTAAGTGTTTGGGATTGTAAGCTTCCACTTACATGGGGTCAATAATTCAGTGTTCGCTTTTTTAAGCATTCGCTGACTTAATATAGACCCATATATATATATATATATATATATATATATATATATATATATATATATATATATATACACACACACACACACACACACACACACACACACACACACACACACACACACACACACACACACTCACATATATATATATATATATATATATATATATATATATATATATATATATATATTTATATACATATATATATATATATATAGAGAGAGAGAGAGAGAGAGCACAATCCACACTGTCAGAAATTATATACATGCCATTAATGTTGTCAAACACCTATGTATGTAGTGTGTGCATAAACAGAACAGGTAGCGCGCACATGCATCTGGTGAAACAACTTGATTGGTGTTCTGCACCATCAGGCAATCATGTATATTCCACAGAAAGAATACCTATGTTTGGCCAATAGGCTATGTGACAGATCACTGTAACAAAGGTGGTATACTTCCATTACACATCACTGGAAGATGTGTTGGGAGGTACATGAAGAAGGGTGCATTGTACACAGTTATTAGTGTGATGAAGGCTGGGAACCATGATGGTAATATGGCCTCTGATGTAGATGTCCTTCACATACCCAGTACTTGTGTTACATTCAAGGGAGTAGTCAGCACTGTGACTACATGCTGGTGATGTACCACTTACCATCTACCAGAGCACATGGGTCACATACCTATTGGTCTGATTATAGCAAGTGATGTCCACATTATATTTGGGTGGTGTGTTTGTTTTCTGACTTAATAAATCCTGCAATGTGTCTTGTCAATGCAGGTGTTGTCATGCCTGTGGAAGCATTGTTTGTTATGTGTTGCTACTATCTTTATTATAGTAACATCACAATTTTAGTCAATAATTGCCCACATTCTGTAGTCCTTCAGGCAGCTGTGTTGACACAGCATGTGTATGTCATTTGTAATGCCCTTCACTTAACTAATGGACAGGAAAGGGCCTAGCAGACAGCCCTGGTGGAAGGTCCTGATCACTGGACCTGAGATATAGGTCACATCGCACATTTCAACATAGTCAGATGCCAAGTATGTGCTCCACTGGTCTAACTATTTGGTGATATAGCTGTTTATGGTCAAATATGACAATGCTGAGTGAATACCTCAGTGTGGATTTGTGCCAAATGCCTTGACCTGGTCAAGTTCCTCAAGATGATATTGTTGCATCATGCATGCCCTCGATGACCTCTTTGAGGACATCTATCAGATGTAACAGACATGATGTAACATTAATAACTGACACAGGTCTATTGCACAAAGCCATACTATGACTAGTGTACATGTAGAAGAGGTCCATGATCACAGGATGCATCTATACATGCATGCATCAGGTGCTGCCCCTTCTACTCAGATGGATGCATTTTGATGTACACCCTTGTATGGGAATATAGCCTATGTGGAGAGTGTGTTGAAGTGTGTTTTCAACTGTATCAGGTAGGTTTATGTGCTGAGTCACATCATAGGTAATCTGTGATGTTGCCACAGTCCATTGCTGCCATGTGATAGGCCTGGATGAAGGTAAGACAGTGCATACTGCCTATTGTGATCTGCCCTGGGGTTTTGACACAATCCTTCATGCAGGTATAATTGAGAAACCTTGCCATCTGGGGATTAACCCATACATTACTAGATGGATAACCAACTGGTTCACTGACAGAACACATACTGTGAACATTGATGTATCAACTTGTACCATTTGAGCTGTCACCATTGGCAAACCCCAGGGATCTGTGCTTGACCCTTCACTGTTTAGACTCTATTTCTCAACAGTCCAGGCTAAAGTATATTGCCTTTGCCTTACCAAATTTGCTGATTCTTGCATATTTGGTGCAATCATTGAGCTCATCAATGATGATAATATAGTACAGGAGGAGCTAACACAGACAAATGAATGGGGACAAAGGCATACGATCTACAACTAAATGCAGAAAGGTGTCTTTTTTATGTAGTCCATCTGAAAAGTGGAATTCCGTGTTAATCACAGCATGGATAAAAGTCCTGCTATGCTGACACTCATTGATGCCAGCACTGGGAACACATGTAGATAGCGGTCTGAACTTTGACCACCAAGTGTCCACACTGGTATTGAAAGCCTATATTATACACATCATATGTCACGCCATCATATGCAGATCTTAGGATTGTATGATAGCACTGTCGTCAAACCTTATCAGGAAAGTAATAGAGTATGACACTCTTTGTCATGTACCTCACCAGACACATGCAGCAGCTGGAGAGATCACAGGGCTTTCTCAGCAAGATTACACAAGGCCTACAAACCATGCCATGATGTATGTGAATAGAATTAAAGCCATGTCAGTGTAATCTGTCTTGTATAGGATGAAGTGACAGTTACCTTGCCTCCAGGTGTACGATGCGCACCTCCGTGCAAACAGGGAGCCCAAAACATGAAGGGATCCATTGCTTCTTCAGCATCTTATGTTTGGTGTGTGTGATTCTATTTTTAACCAGATTAAAGGTGTTAATATGGAGTG
This sequence comes from Protopterus annectens, assembly GCF_019279795.1. Taxonomy (NCBI): domain Eukaryota; kingdom Metazoa; phylum Chordata; order Ceratodontiformes; family Protopteridae; genus Protopterus; species Protopterus annectens. Next base: position 524,522,485 of record NC_056735.1, on the reverse strand, counting down.
GATAGGAAAGTGGTGAAATGGGTAGCAAGCAAGGGGAAGGACAAAAGGAAAGTAGGACAGGAATGTACAGGAGGGAGGTAGGAAATAACTATAGCTATCCATTTTTTAATAGTGTAAACTAAACATATGTGCAAAATAGTACTTCCAGAGAGATGGGTGACCACAACACATTCTTGTTGTATAGCCAGTTGGACCAAATCAAGTCTATCAAGAAGACATGTGTGCGAAATTGAGAGCTATGTATGGAGTGATTTTTTTTTTTTTTTGAGGGGACAGGTGGGCATTCATTTTTTATTTTGGAGAGAGAGAGAAATGTTGGGGAAGGGATGTAGGTATGTCTGGGTCAGGTAAGTTGGGTAAGTGAGGAAGCAATTGCAGACAGACAAGACAAACAAGACAAGAGACAGGGATGATGATGGACATAAAAGTTTGTGGGAAACTGTGATTTGGATAAGGGTGAGGACATCCTGAACCCAGGGTCATCAAGCTGGGTGACAGTGAGAATTGAGTTCTAACCCACTGGAGTGTCATTACTGTCCCCTCACTCCTCCACTGGCTGGAGTGCTTAACATTTTCTTCTCCTCCTCCTAGTACTATGCAAACTGAAGGAGAGCAGACTCTCCAGCCAGCATAGGTGTGTACCAACAGTGCTGCCTACAACCCTATGCACCATCCTGGGCAACTCGGTACAGGTGATAAAATCACCACCTCTGTCACTGCTCCCAGAGGGTACCACTGGACCAATCTTCATGGCAGGACTACCTGAGTATGTAGGTAGTGCAGGGGCAGCAGAGGCAGTGGTGCCAGGTTGGTTCCCAGACATGCTGGGCAATGGTGCTGCAGCCAGAGGAAGGAAGGGCAGGCAGATCCTGTGGGACAGGCCTACCCCGCTGTGCTATGTAGCATTTGGTGATGTGGTACACATGAATGACATGGAGACATTTAGATGACACATAATAATATTAAAAAAATAAAAAATAAAATAAAAATGAATTTTACAATAAAATAAGTTAACATAAATATATGTATTTATAAAAATAAAATAAAATAATGATACAAAAATGTTTTTATAAACAATATGAAATAAAATAAAAATAAAATAAAATAAGAGAGATAAAGGTTGGGGGTGAGAGAAAAAAAAAGAGATAAGATTAATACCTCCATATGCCACATACATTACCATGTGCAGTGTCAAACTCATGGGGACATTAATACAATTATTTGAATCTATTATCTTAACCTTTACCACCTCCTAACAAATGCATGCCATACTACAGATTGCAGCAGGTAATCCTTGCACATATGAGTGTTCCAATTATAAGGTTACAGTTTACAGCAGGGCATTTTTGCCACTGGTATAGAGGTTTAATTTAATTTCAATATTATTGAAGAATTAACAGTATTGTCTAGTTGAGAAGTAATTTATTTGAACACACAACTTCTAACTAAAGTCTAATATTGTACTGTTGGTTTGTGTACACACTAAAGCATGCATGCTTGGTTTTACAGTTGAGATATGCATGCTCAATCTGATACAACTGTATAAAATACCGGAAAAGCTATCTTTAACTTTAATGCTACCATAACAGTGCTCTTCTACTTCAGACATACCACATGCTTTCATCGTCCTCGCCAATCTAGCCCCATGGGTTTGACACTGCACATGGTAACTCGCAGCTGTGGAAAAAAATAGAACAGAAGTGAAGACCATTATGAATATCAGTCTTGCCTATATTCAGTTTTCTAATTCTTACAAGTACTCTCTATAGATGATACTTACCCAAGTGAGAGATGTCCTCAGTCCTAAATTTCTCAGTCCAATGGTTGAGTGTATCCCTCTTCCTCCTCCATAGGCCAATATGATGATGCCTACATTGCTCTCCAGTGTGCGGGATACTGGTGGCACTGGATACAACCTGGGGTAAAGTATCCCAAGCCTCAGACTTATACTGGGAGCCAGAATAGTCCCCCTGCAGAAACCTTTGGCTGTGGATCTTAACTAGGAGTCCAATAAAAATCTTGGACTTCTGGACACCCCACCTCTGTGCCCCAAACCTGGCATCTTCCTCACAAACATCTGCCATGTCTGCCATGGATCTAGAGCAATGGAGACTGAGTCTTTCTCAACAATTCCAGTTATTTCATTTACTGGAGTGTGCACACTGTTTGAAACTGTTGCGTTCCACTTACCATCACACATATGCATTGTTCAGCAATGCACACCCCTGAGTAATGCATTTGTGCAATGGTAAGTGGAAAGAAGCAGTGAGGCATTTCATAATTACAATTAAAATTCCAAGGTTATTGGATGTACAGGCAGTTGTGTATGTGTGTTAGGCAAATGTGAAGGCCATGCCAGTCCAGACAGCAGAATTATACTTACAGGAGTAAAGTACACAGTAAACCCACAGTCATACATCTGATAATAAATATGATAATACATAGATAAAGAATTAAATAACTGACACAGTACTACTGCCTCAGACTTCATATGCATAATTAATATCAGCTCCACTATCTCAAATGTTATAAGTGAGAGAGACTATAATGGCAAGTGGAACAACAGTAAAAGTGCATGGAGTATCCTGTATTAGGAGCCAGGACCATGTGCATGGCAGCCTTACACTTATACCTGTTGCCACAAGAAGGTTGAAATAACACTTGTCTATGCTGCAGTTCATTGCTATAAACTACAGTGTCACAACAGTAAAACAAGGTTACACACCCTGTACTAGACCCCAGGACTATCTGGGTTCTAGCCCTACACTTACACCTGCTGCCACAGGGCTAGTTATATAATATTCCTTATTTCACTAATCATTCTTAAGGTCTCATTATTAACCACCACGAAACACCTGTTAGTGGGTGTGCACTATGACCAATAGTATTAATTGAATGCATCCAGTTTCTAGTTTTGGCTGTCTGGATCCTGTCTGCTTCCTTTGGAGTCCCAGTTGTTCAGTTTATGCACTGCTGTGCTTTGTGCAAATGAGATAAGCACAGCAAAACCTGGCATTCATTTCCTTTGTTCCTGTGATTGTTGTACGTGCCACACCATGTGAATACTGCCCCCACCCCCCTCAAAATAGGCAAACAAAAACAGAAAAAGAGAAAAAGGAAAAAAAGGGACAAGTAGTTGAAATAAGGAAAATCAATATATGACATACACACAAGAAAATAATGGCTCACATTGGCTATGTCTACATAGATGTGGATTTGAACTCTCATTCCAATACACCTTTAGAACACAGCATGGGTGTCTTATCCCTCTTTCCCACACAAACAGCTTTGCAGCAAAGAACTGAACTTAGTTTGCACACAACCAACTGCAACAGCATCTACAGTGATGTCAAACCATACAGCAGTTATTTGTACATTTATTATTTTTGAATGTAGTGCACCTATTGATCACACAACCTGTTATAATTATGCTTTGTCAGCCTGCAGTGCTCTTGTATTTTCCTTCTCCCAACCAGTAATCGTTCACAGTTGCAATCCATTAAACACAAAGATTAAGGGAGTGCCTGCAGTATATTTACATCTACTGCATGGATCCAAGTGTTTGGGAATCAGCAATTCTAATGGGTTTACACCTGATTTGCATCTTCACCATGTTAATAGCCCTGAATCTACACCATATAAAAAGGCAACCATTTAGCTAGACAAAGTGATGGTGAGGAGACTTACTTATGTTTGGAATACTGCACATATGCTATTTCTTCAGGACATATCTGCACAGAGGAGCACTGAACTTCAGAAGGTATGCTTCCATTTTGTCAGCTCCATACTGCACATGCTGGAATGTATTTAAGAAACATCTGAAGCAAAAGATTTTACACTTTTATCCATATGCATTAATTAGAAGTGTACTGATGGCATGGGCATGTTTGCCAAGCCATTTCAGAGGTATACATGAATTCCATTACATGAAAAGGGAATGTTTTGTGATAAATATGTGCAAATATTTTAGGGACAGTTCCTTTGATAGCACTTTTAGCACTTCAAAGATTGTTTGTTAGCAAAATGTGTCATTTTCCTGTTCTTTTATGGGGGGGGGGCAAAGGTGAGTTACTGTTATGGCACAAACAAGGGAACACTGTTCTTTAGGGGGAGCAAAGGTGAGTTAATGTTATGGCACAAACAAGGATTTGTTGCTCTTGTTATTCTCCTTGTTTTAGATCTATGGATGGAAAACAGAAGATTTGCCCTAAGACTCCCCTCTGTCTTACTAATGGACGGAGGCAGCTCCTAAATGCTTTATCCCATGCATGGGTCCCCTCAGATTATCTATGTAATGATCCCAGTTACTTTCATTAGAAGTAATAAATAATTATTGACCATGAGATGGCTAAGACTAATCTATAACCGAATGGGATAGGTTATTTCAAGCAAAAAAGGGAAACTGACTATGTTTTAAATGGCTTGTAAGGGCGGCTAGCCTAGTACTTACCTATGAAGTTGTGAACCTGTAAAAACAGTAGGAGCACTAGCAGGAGGAATTGTGTAAAATAATCTGCTGATGTGTGCATCATCAGGATTGCTGTAATAATTTATCTTGTGTTTTCTTATGCTCTCTTCTGGAAAAAGCAGATGGATGATAAGCAGAAATGGCTGAAACCAAGCCTTCAAGAAACTGCACATAAGAAGGAACATGTCCCAGAGAACTTAATTCAAGAAAATCTTTACTAGAAACATACAGTCTGGAATCAGGATGCAAACTAGGATAGGATTGTGCATATCAGCCCTCTGCTGGCTTTCTGGCAAATAGTCAAGAACATGCAGACTAGCTAATTATTGCTGGTGAAGAAGTTAGCACTTCATATATTGTTTGCTGTTAACAGAGTTTTTACAGTGCACATTACACAAAATAATCCTAATGTCTGCAATATTATCAAAGATAGTGCAAACTGTATATGCGTTTGCTTATGATTGTAGACAATAAAACTTCAGCTAAAGATATTTTTTCTGAAGTGCTGACTACTTTGCCGAGTTATTTTTAAAAATCTTTCTATCTTAGCTCACTGATTCCATAGAAATCCAAATTCCTAATCTTTGATTACTTTACACTACAATGAAATAATCAATGATAAGCAATTCAATATATATTAAACTTTCTTCTTTAACAATTTTTCTACAGATATTTCATTCCTGATTTGACATTGCTGCCTTAAAGTCTGCAAAAACAATGCTGGTGATAGTATAAAAACAAAAGCAGTGATATCAGCTGTTTAATTTATACTAATGAGCAGAAACTAAAGAGGAGCTTGTGATGATGCTTACATTGTTAGTGCCATCTATCCTTAACAATATACAGAAATATAATACACATTTTGAAGAAAACTGAGATTGTTGGTATTATGTTTACTTAGGAACCATGTCAGTTTACGTATGTGACAAGGTCTTTAGGGCAAGTGGTCAGAAAATATATTTTTTGTAATTCTATTTTTTTTCTTCATTTGTTAACCAGGTAAGCCCCACTGGTCAGCAGTGTTCCTTTTCAGGGATGAATCCAGGAGAACTCTGGTCACAAGTCTTAGAGTCACACATAAGGCAAATGAAGGTGGAAAACAAACAGTGTACCCTTCTCTACAGTGACTTAATCATATATGTTAATTGACAAACATGGATCTGATATCACAGCCAGGTAGTGGGACAGGCTGGTAAAGGGAAATAAAGCAAAGACATCACTGGAAGGTCACCCAGGCTTGTAATAAGCTGTATAGCTGTGATCTTACTCTTGTTTTTTATGTTCTTTTTCTTCAATGTGTTTGCTGACCATCATCCCCCAGTCCTTCATCCAAAGAGGTCACAATTCAGGCAACTGTGTGCTTATTTCTCTTGCCTCAGTGTAGCCTAATTCAAAATAATCTCTATTTCTATAAATCAGAGATATCATTGTTCTACTAGCCTGACAGCTTGGTTTTGCCCGCAGAATTGAACCATCACCATTTAAGGGTTATCCCTAATTGTCTCCAAGCTGGGGAGCTATGTGTTGCCCCTTTCAGCAGCGAGGAAGAATATTTGTTTTATGCCCTTGTAGTTCAGTTTCTGTGACTTCTGCTTAGTCACTTGCTCCATGCTCTCCATCTGGCTAGTGCTGTGCCTGGAATGTCAATCAAGCTGGGGTCATTGGGGTCAAAATCAGATCTTCATACCTCTTTGTAACAGAGATAGTGTGATTTAATTTTTTTAAAACTTTCTTTTTATTAATTTTCATAAATCATGAACTTCTAATACCATGCAAATAATTATACATAAACATAACACTAAATATTAAAAACTATATACAAAAAAGAAATGCTCATAACATTAGTCTATTCTGTTTGAAATCATTACATTTTATCTAATAACTTTTTTAGTTTCATCCAGGATAACTTTCTCAGTGTCATTCTTGCCATTCTAAAGAAAAGAGTTAAAAGTTCTCTATTACATACTGTTTTGGCCAATAATATAAATTCAGCAAAATATACATTTATTTTGGTTTTCCAGTTTGAAGTGATAATTTTTCTTGCTATTGCCAAAAGAGACCAGAGAAGATGCACTTGTGGCTTTGGTATACAATCTGATATTGGAGCATTAATCAATAAAAGTGCATCTATTATTATACACTTGTCAGTCCACAATGCCTTCATAAAATCTCTAAATTTCTACCAAAATGGGAAAACCAATCTGCATTCAAGGAACATGTGTACCCAATCAGCACAGAGACTCTCATCACATCTCCAACAATTGTGACTAGTTTTATTTGATATTATATCAATTTTCTGTGGAGTAAAGAAACTCCTGTGTAAAAAGTTCCATGTAAATATTTTCCAATATGGAGAGGATGTTGTATGATTGATTGACCTGAGTGTTAATGTTGTGTCTTTCAGCTTTTCCCGGTTAGCGGTCGCCACAGCGGAACTCCGGTCCCCTAATGATTGGCAGTAGATTTTTATGTACCGAGTTACTGGCTCTGACGCACAACCTTCAACGAAGGTACGCCCATTCACGCATGTCTCCACACAGAAGATGCTCTAGCTGAGAATAGAACAGAACGTCTTACTGTGAGGTGACAATGCTACTGCAGCACTACCACCACAGCAGTTAATGATGATACTAATTTAGGGTCTTTATCTTGCTTTAGAATGGGAGATACTACAGCATACTTCCATGGAGGAAATATATTTTTATTTTTCCTAAATTCTTCAAAAGCTGCCTCTAAAGTCTTTAAGGTGTCCTCTGGAAACAACTTATATATTTCTCCTATAATCCCATTTAATCCAGGTGCCTTATTGTTTTTAAGATTTCGATTGTATTCTTTAATTTCTTTTAATGTTATTGGTTTGAGCAAATTAGTTTTTTGTTCCTTTGTTACTCTTCTGTTGATATTATCATTCAAAAAATTGCACTTAAGCATATTGTTTGCAGTCACTATTTGTATTATTTAAAAAAAAAAAAAACAGTGTAAGAAACTTCTCTGTGTGGAAGATTTTCAGTCCATATATTTCTAGTTAATCACTGTATATTAATCAGATCAGACAATAGTAGTAGAAGTAGCGAACGTAAACTCGTCAAGTCAAAAAATAATAATACAAAATATATAATTCTACAGCATTACTAAGTATTCGAAAGTAATCCAAGCAAGGCAGGCAGTCTGTTTCCAGTCGAAAATCCTTTATTAAGTACACAGACAAGCGATCCAAGTAAAACAAAAATAGAGTAATAATTTCCTCACAAGCTTTCTAAATATATATATACTTTTTATCAGGCATGGGAGTGGTTTATTGTGCTGTAAAACAAAGTGTTATTGGTACACATGTTAAATTCACATCCCTTCCCATATCAGTGTGATATTCGAGCTGGTCCTGCCCTACCTAGTGGCTGTCATAATAATATATAGCCCTAATGTACTTTAATGGTACATCTTATTTAACCAAATTATTAAGTAGATTATTAAGTCTGTGATTTTATACAAGGCAATATACTACATGGCTGGAAATATAGCAACCTTAGTTCATTTTGCGATCAAAAATTATATATAAATATATACATATACATTTTGCATGTAAAGATCAGTTTCTATTTTCATAACCTATTGTTAACAAAGATCACTTTCATCCTTCTAGACTTCTTCAGGTCTGTGTACAAGAACCCTAAAAACCCATATAATTGTATAATTAGTTAGTATTGTCATTACCATAATTTTGAATAAAGTGGAAAAAAGAGAACCAGAAAAAAATAAAAATAAAAAAATATATGTACGATGATGGAAACAAAATATACACTTGAATTTCAAATGATTTAAAATGGTATTTAAAACCAATTTGTAGAAAAAAATAAAATAAAATACAATTAGTCATGTAAACAATGTGGCAATTTTCTAAGTTCCAGTGCACTTTTAATTGAACAGTAGTAGTTTAGTCCAGGCTTTCTAAAAGAGTTCAGCTTTAATTGCCACATGAGTTCATGTTTCTCCAGAATATTCGGGATGTCTCCTTCAGGATCACCCATGTATATGCGATCCAGGATCTGGAACTTAAAACCTGCGTGTCTTTTATGAAGCGAAAGGTGTATGGCTAGTGCATTATTTTTACATCCAGAGCGGATTTCTGACAGATGACATGAAATCCTTTGCTTGAGTTTATTTACAGTCTTGCCCACATAGAATGCATCACATTCATTGCACTGTGCCCTGTAAATTACTTTTTTAGTGTTACAGTCACCCCCTGCACTGGTTTTAATGATCTTCTTTAAATAAAGGCAATAAAAACTATCACCTTGCTGTGTAAATATACAAAATGTACAGTTAGTTTCACATCTGTTAGTGCTTTTCTCACATGGTCTAGGTTTAAATTCAACAAAACTTCTAATATTCCTGGCCTTCTTATAAACAAATGATGGGGCTTCACCTAAGATGTTAATCAGAAAAGGGTTTCCTGTGACAATGTCCCAGTTTTCTTCAATAATATTTTTGATACTGCGATAATCCAAAGTGTATGTCAGGATGCAGCTATTTTTGCATTTATTATTCTCTGTGGGATTACTTAACATTTTTCTACTGAGGAGGTTTAGTGAAGGTGCTTCAGTCCTTTTCAGTTCTATAATGGGTTCCAGGATGTTTTATAACATCTGACTTTCATAGCCTCTCACTAGAAAATCATTCTCTAAGTTGTTCAGGTTTCTCAAAAATGGTTCCATCTCTGTGGTAATTCGAGCTAATCTATAGCTTTGGGATTTCACTACATTTTACTTGGTTTTTGTAGGATGTAGCCTTTTACTGTGGAGTAATAAGTTAACCCTCGCTGGTTTTCTGAATAGATTAGTGGTGATTCTGTTATTGTTGGTGTCCTTGGAAATCTGCATATCTAAGAAAGTGGTTGAAGTACAGCTATGAGAAGAGGTAAACTTCAGGAAGGGGGTTGTTTGATTGAGGTAAGTGATAAAATCTCCAAGCTGCAAGGTGTCACCTTCCCACACAATAAAGACATTGTCAATAAAACGTAAATAGCATGCGATATGCTGCATGTAGTCTGTGTTGTTTAACACAAAGTCCTCCTCCCATTTGCCCAGGGCTATGTTCGCTATGCTGGGAGCCATGGCAGCCCCCATTGCTATACCAGTTTTTTGTTTGTAGTGTTTGCCATTGAAAGTAAAGAAATTGAAGTCCAGTACAAGATTAATGAGCTTGCTTAACTTTTGCAGTTGTGCCTGTGTACTCTGATTATGTTTCTTAAAAGACGCCATAGCTGCTGTTATACAGTAATTGTGAGGGAGCACTGTGTACAAGGATTCCACATCAATAGTTACCAAAATACTGTCAACTTCCACTGTAATGTTTTTTTATTTTCTTCAAAAAATCCATTGAATCTCTTATGTATGACTTATTCTTTTCTGCTAGAAGTTTCAGCAAGTAATCAAGGTAAATGGCTGTGGCTTCAGTAAGGGAACCTCCACTTGCTACCACCGGTCTATAAGGTGGGTCTTCTCTATTCTTGTGTGGCTTTGGTATTCCAAAAAAGTAAGGTAAACGTGGGCATTGGGTCCATAAATAATTATAAAGATTTTCAGTGATAAGTTTTTCTTCCCATAATGTGGTGAGATTAGTGTTCCATAAATCATATGCTCTTTTTATGTCATCCATGGCAAATAACTCATAAAATCTGTTATCCTCCAGCATGTTCTCTATCTTTTGGTTGTAGCTAGTGGAATCAGTCACAAGTATACCTCCTCCCTTGTCTGCCTTCATTACACACCTGAATTTATCATTGCCTAGCTCAAGCAATGCTTTTCTTTCTCCCTGTATTAAGTTATAAAGTTTTTTCTTTGGAGGTTTTTTAAGCAGTTTCCTGATATCCATCTCATATTTCACTTCGAAAGCAGCTAGTGTTTGATGTAGTGGTGGACAATAGCTGCTAGACCTTTTTATAGTTTCATCAATAGGCTTATTTTCAGTGTCATTACTTTTGCCATGAAACTGTACCCTTAAGTTGAGCTTCCTCACAAACATTTTAAGGTCTATCAGCACTTGAGCAACCTCACTCCTGCAGCTTGGTACAAAAGTAAGTCCTTTGGACAACACACTTTTTTCCTCTTCAGTCAGTGCTTTAACAGAGTGGTTCCAGATAAGTGGAACACCTGTTATTGTGGTACCTGTTGTTGTTGTTATTGTACCTGTTATTGTGGCTGTTTCCTCTTTCTGAACCTGGGACCTGGGTTGTAGTCGGGGTTCCAGTCGGAATTGCCCAGGTATTGTATTTCCCTCACCCCTGTCCACTGTTTGGTTCTCCTGTCTCCCTGGGAAAAGAATCATATTATTTCCCTCTGTCTTTTCAGGAACTACATACATTCTAATGTTGTTCCTCCTTGACCTTGACTCCAAATCTTCCACTTTTTCAATTAATAAGTTGTTTTGCTTCAATATGAAATTTATTTGACTGTCATTCTCTATCTGTCTTCCATCTATGTCATTTAAAGATTCTTCTATGTTGGTTATTTGATCTGAGTGCTTTGAAATAATTTCCTTTAAATCTTGAATTTGCTTTTTATTCTCTTTTTTCATATTTTCCATGATGTTTTCTAAATTGTCCATTTTAGTAGAAAGGTCCTGTATACTTATAATTACGGTCTGCAGTTCTTTTTTCATAGAGCTATCTTGAGCTGATGACTTTGAATGACTCATATTTCAAGTATCTGTATACAGCTGCTAATATTCTTTCAGAAATTTTGTGAGAAAAATCACTTAAAATTGTTACTTTTTCTTCCTCAAGTAATCCACAGTGATAAAGAGAATATTTATATGTAGTTTTTCCCAATGTACTTCAAAAAATTCCAAATAAATCCTGCCAGAAATAAAAACTTATAGACAGAGCAAAAAAAAACTGCTGCACTCACTCTGACATCTTGGCCACGCCCCCGTGATCTAATTTTTTGGCAGCATTGGTATACAGAAAACAACTATTTTATTAGCAGTGAGCAGCATTTTTACTTGAAGAGACTCAACACAGTGGCTTCTATGAGTTCCACTGCTCAACCTAAGCAGGTAAGGCTACCAAACGGCTATTATTTTACAAGTGCAGCAATCAATGTTGTCATTTTATTTAAAGGTTTTAATTAAAAATAAGTATTTTATTGTTGGCCTTAAATAAGTTTACTGCAATATTTGGAATGTAATAGAATTTTATTGTTTGGAGGAAATGTAATGTGTAGGTTTTACTTTTTTCTCTATTTTTTTAAAGCAAAAGTTAGTTTTGGAATAAAACATATAACTTACAATTAAGATGCAGCAAGGAACCTTGAATCTAGAAGAGATCATAGAAAGCAAGACATTTAAAAAATGCTGGTAAATATTGTGGCATATTTTCATAGTTTGCAAAGATTAGAGATGAAGCAACTCTTTAAATTCATGTTAAGATTTTCATTCAAAAATTAAACGTCATGCATATGTATATTATCTAGAGGAGAGGAGTACACAACTGATTCTTTGCTAGTAGATGTTTTAGGCTATCCTTGTGTAGCATGTTTTCAAGTGTAGTGAGTTTAATCAAAGTCTATGATAGCTGCTCAGGGAAAATAACATAAATTTAATTATTAAGGGAATACAGTTTAAACTGTATTAAATAAAATAGTGGGAACTGTAACTGTCTTCAACCTAGACAATGTTCTGGGTCATTGATGACAGAAAATGTTTTAATCTAGTATGGAATGACAGGATGCTTACAGGAATATAAGGCAATGTGAGGTTTTATTTTAAGAGTCAATTATTTAATGAATGTTCTTGAAATGAAGCAGCTGGAAGCCTGAATACATACCCCTGGATTCATGAAGCTCAGTGCAAGGTCAGTGTAAGGCCTGCGCTGGCCGTGCGGCGTATAAATGGTGTAGTAGTGCCATATGCATAATAATGAAGGTGCGCCGCTACCACATCCACGTGCATAGGACACGTGCGCGAGTGCATGGGGCATTACTAAGCTGCACCCGGAGGCGTGTCAATGTCGGCTGGCGATGAGCAACCTAAACTGCTGAATATTATAGCCTGCCTGCAATAGTAATCGCACCTATCAGTGTCCGTGGATAATGAAACGTATGCAAAGCATGCAAGACAGTTCCCGGCCACACAAAATGGAGAACCAAACAGAAATGCACGCAACATAATATGAGTTTCCATCCATGGAACAAATGATATTTAAAATCATGTGTCCATAATTTACTGCACTGTCAGAAGTTATACCCAGTGGAAGTGAAGCGCATCATGTCAGCGCGCCGCCAATACACAAGTCTAGCCCCATAGGTATGGTCACCAGCAGTCCCACAGTGGTAGTGATAGTACACAGCAGGGCAGTTGTGGCTATATAACAACCATAAAGAAACCTGACAGTCCAAGTTGTATACCAAACACACACAAACATATGTATATTAAAATGTGCTATACACATGAACATGAACGTAACCGCCACATACACAGAGGATGCTATATGCGGAACCGGGATATCCAAAAGTAGAACCCATGCATGCAAATGCAATACACAACAACCCCTGTATAGCACAAAACCCGCACCCATGTCCGAATGTCCACCAAATGCAGCTACCAGCCTTGCGCATCCGTACACCTACACATAGCGAGTATTCCCCATATGTAGTAGGAAGTATCGTCCTAGGCAGTGTCAGGATTGCAAATATGTATCCCACGTTTGTAAACATCCCATCACAGGTACGTAAATCCAAATGCCCGCGCGTTAATGTTACGGCAAAATGTGTGCACATCCCACGTGGGATAAGTAACCTGTTGAAACCTCAGAGTTGTTTACACGCCACGGTGTCCATTACTGTACACATCTGGACGAAACATGTATGTGTAGTCACGGTACTGTTCAGTTTCTATGCAGACATGCAAATCATACTACGCAGGATGGAACAGCTGTCCACCATGCAGATCACCCCACTAGGGTTGCCACCTGTTCAGATGGCCAAGGTGGGACATCCCTTGTAGAAATGTGAGAATTTGCAGGATAAAACATACCCCCGGCCAGTGCAAAGGACAGAATTACACATGTATGCCAAGATAAAAGCTTATGCCATAGCATTTGAATAGCTTATGCTATCCCAAATGATAGTTATGTGTACCAGATACAAAATACCTGTATCATGCAACTAGTAAAGAAAATAAGAAATATATTATTCTTAAAATCACAGGACATTTGCCATGTCTTAGGTGTCATCGCAGGACACAACTGTCCAAAGTGGGACCTCCCCTCGCAAAGAGGAACAAGTGGTAACCCTACTCCCCACTGAATTATCGACAGTATATATTCAACTCAATCACATACCGACACCACCTCTCAACCTATTACAGCAACAAAACCTGGACAAAGCCTAAAAGGATGGGTGGACAAATAGGGACAGATGTAATTACTGCTCTCACAAACTTCGAAAGTTCACTGAATAATAGTATGTACATAAGCAGGAAATGTTGTGAAGGATGTGGGGTAGTCCCCAGTATTACAGAGGTCCATACATATATACTGTAACAAACCGTCACATATGTTGACTGTACTACTGCATACCCGTAGTTAATTCATAGTTAAGTCATGTGCAAAATAATAACCCTCGTAAGAATGAATACAGGAAATAGTCAAATGTGAATGGGAACACCACTCACCGTGGATTATGTATCATAACCACCCCTACCCATATTATGTATTGCCAACATCATAAGCTGCTGACAGGTGCCCAAACACCTGTGTCTGTAAACACAGATTAAATGTTTAAAATGGACAAACCCTGTCCATGTGCTTTGTCTGACATTTGAACACGGTCAGGGCAGTTCCGTTCACCAGGCGGACAAGCCTAAACCCAGATCACCACATGAACACCCTGACAATTAAAGACCTGTATGTGTCAGGACTATAAGCCTTTGGGTTCTGAATATCCCTGCAGTGATTAAATATGCAGCTTGGGTCCAGAGCAGTAGGGAATAGGGAATGTGTAACATGTAGTACCGCATTTTTCCCAGCAGGAGAATGGATGCCTGTGACGTAAGTGAAGCGGTTAGGCATATGTTAATGTAGCTATGTACTATGGGTATGCATATAAATGAGTCAGAACACCAAACATATAGTGGTTACAGCATCCGGCCAACGTGAATGCAGTCCTGGTTGAACAACGACTACAGCACATATAATGTGAAAGTGTAATGAATGCATCTGTGCTGTACAGACAGTTAAATATGTAAAGGTGAACGTGTGTTTCGCAAACGTCCGTTAACCGGATTACAGATAATTACTGGTACTGTCACAAGTAATAAAGCCCACGTAAGCACAAAGACTTAGTAAACATATGTAACCCACAATAAGGATATGCATGCGCGCCTGCGCGTAACCCACAATAAGGAAATGCAAGTGCACCTGTGAGTGTGTGACCCGCTCACTGCATAGTAAATGAATGCTGTTTCCCCCACGTTAGTTATACAGGGCTCAAACCTGTTAACCTCGTAAAGTATGAAACCGGACAAAGCCATGCAAACTACCGGTACAAATAGGGACAAACCCCAGATATGTGCCAGAACAAACATAGAAAGTGGATAGAATAACGGGTGTGTGAGTAGCATGGATTCTCTGAAGGGTATGCAGTCGTAACATGAACTGCTTGCCAGAATTCCCCACCATAAGTCTCAAATGAAATGCCACTACATTGCCAGATAGACACAGGTTTATGTAAAACACAGTGAAGATAAAGGGGCAACCAGCTGTACACTCTGCGACAATCTGTATAGTGGAAAGGTATGGTATGGATATAGATATATGTGTATACACATAATCCACAGACGTAAACCAAAGCAAGTTATGAAATGAGGATTGTACATGTATATATGTATACACAACAGACTTATGTCCCGTAGATATGACATATGTACATAAATAGGCCACATTATATCTAATATGGGTAGACAAACAAACATGCAGGAAAGGTGAATAAACCGCAGCATTCCAAACCATTGGCCAGAAAGTGACAGTCCAGCAAGTTCTACACTTTAAACATGCAGATAGGTGTCCATTGCAGGACTCCAAAAATTGATTCTTATGTAGTGTCAACCGACATTGACGCAAAATAAGTGACCGCAGCAAATACGAAATAGCTGTACATGCAACAGTATCAGGTGCAAGGGTGATGACACATGTGTCGATAGAATGTATGACGCATTTAACTGATATCCAGAGAGTGGGGAGTGCATATAAGTGTCGCCACACTTCAGTACCGCACACATTAAACATGTGTAATGGGTACTGTAGAGGGTTGTCAGGTATGGGAATCATGGGTATGCAGAAATGGGCCTAGGTGTTGTTTGGCAGAGATTTCGTAGGCCCGCCCCGTGGGAGTGATGTGGGTATAGCACATGCCTATATTCTCAATAATGGGGCAAACCATCCACTGGATATTGCAGAAACCATTTTGGCAATATGTAGGGCCCTATATCAGTGTCATGTAGGCGATTATCATGGATGGACATGCGTACGACCAAGATGGTACCCATAACTGGCAAACTGTCAGAATAACACAGCTGCACTAAGGCATAGTACATGAAATACAAATAGGGACTATATTAGATATACCCCAGACAAAGTCAGAACGTTGTGAGAATACTGGTGTACCCATGAATACGGATGTTATGAGTGTTACTAATCATGTAATGGAAATGTCAGTCACTATTATCTACCGCACAGTTCGTAATGCCTTGCCAGCAATTTACCAGAAAGGCACATCACTATGACAAATGTAACAAGGGCAAAGGTCAAATGTCAGGGCGTTTACCCATAATGTGTACAGGTTAGGGATATGAAGGTAACCTGTCCAAAATACATGTACAGAACTAGTGATACTAGGTGGACAGGTGAGAAGAAAGACATCAGGACAAATGAGAAAACATGTACAAGTCACACACATGTACTCTGACAAATGTGAATGACAACGTATGCCCTGTGAATGTCAATGTGGAAGGTTAATAGACACAAAAGTAATGTGTCCCTCAGGGTGTCATGCAGTGTCACCGTAACAATGTCCAGTCCCCCAGACATGTACGTGAGCTCTGCCACTGACGGAAAGCGCGAATACCGGCGCACACATACGGTACATGATAGACCAATTAGTGTGGATAAGCAGCTGTTGGCCTGTGTGAGGAATACAACTGTCTGGGTGGGTGTGTCCTGCAATATAAATGTAATGGCATGTGGCCTGTGATGCCGCCAGACAGTGTGTGTATTGGTGTCAGAAAGTTGATATTTTGTATCAGACACATACTCCGCAACTGTACAGATTTACACAGAATGTGCATAGTTCTGCCTCATATGTTTGGTGTGTTCCACGTAACAACAGTAACATTCTGGCACTTTCATGATAACTGAAGACATGAAATAATGACAAACATGTGAGTAAGACACCAAATCCGACAGAAAAGCCATACTAATGCAAAACCTATTATTGTGTCAACTATCTACGTTTGTAAGAGCATCATGTCAATACTGCCCCTATGTGTCCCACTATCAGATAAGGCCTTGTCCAGCAACTTGCTCTAGGAGGTGGAGTAGTATGAACAGAAACAGATACATGTGTGATGAAACAGCAATATCGACTGCAAGATAACGCAGAAGGTATGAAATGCGCTGCAGTAGGACGTGCAGTACTGTCCGTAGGTATGTGCTGACATGTCAAATGACACAGCAGTCTACATGAAGAACCTATAGGGCTGTCAGCTTTACAAATGATGATAGTGGGACATACCCACAGCCATGCACACAGCACAAATAGACATACACACATCAAAACTAGGCCATGATACATGAAGCCTCCGGCGTGTACGAGTACAGTAAGGATAGATGTCTGTCAAGATATACAGCAAACGCCTGTAAGGGCGTGTAACACCGCCCGTAACACGGACATTGCATGGACAATGTTGGGATTTGCAACATACCCCATTGGCATGTGAAAGCTATACAAATATGCGATACATGAAACAGTCAGCTGTCCATGCAAGAGCAGAGTTATGGGCAGAAAATAGATTTTATATATATATAGAGAGAGAGAGAGAGGGAGAGATACAGACATACACACACACACACACACATGTGGCAGGGCTGGTAATTGAACCTACACATGACTACCCTATCACACTACAGCATGATGCATTTACAGAACACACTACCGAGATTACTAAACACAGCAGACACACAGGCATTCTACTAGGTGTGTGTCAACATCCGGAAAGACAAAGATGTCAGCAGGATACATCTGTGTTGTGAAGCATCTAAAAGCATAACCTGAGTCCCCAGGAGGACGGGAGCATGCACACACACACACATCTGGCAGGCCTGGGAATTGAACTTACACCTAACTACCCTATCACACTACAGCATGATGCATTTACAGAACGCGCTACCGAGATTACTGAACACAGCACTCCCAGAGGCATACTTCTAGGTGGGTGACATCATCCGCAAAGGCAAAGACGCCGATAGGGAATGTATGTGTTGTGAGACATCTAAAAGTGTTACTGTGTCCCCAGGCAGCTGGAAACACACACACACACTTGGAAGGGCCAGGAGTTGAACATACACCTACCTACTCTAACACACTACAGCATTACGCATTTACAGAATGTGCTACCGAGATTACTGAACACAGCACTCCCAGAGGCATACTTCTAGGTGGGTGACATCATCCGCAAAGGCAAAGATGCCGATAGGGAATGTATGTGTTGTGAGACATCTAAAAGCATTACTGTGTCCCCAGGCAGCTGGAAACACACACACACACACACACACACACACACACACACACACACTTGGAAGGGTCGGGAGATGAACATACACCTACCTACTCTAACACACTACAGCATTATACATTTACAGAACGCACTACCGAGATTACTGAACACAGCACTCCCAGAGGCATACTTCTAGGTGGGTGACATCATCCGCAAAGGCAAAGACGCTGATAGGGAATGTATATGTTGTGAGGCATCTAAAAGCATTACTGTGTCCCCAGGCAGCTGGAAACACACACACACACTTGGAAGGGCCGGGAGTTGAACATACACCTACCTACTCTAACACACTACAGCATTACGCATTTACAGAACGTGCTACCGAGATTACTGAACACAGCACTCCCAGAGGCATACTTCTAGGTGGGTGACATCATCCGCAAAGGCAAAGACGCTGATAGGGAATGTATGTGTTGTGAGGCATCTAAAAGCATTACTGTGTCCCCAGGCAGCTGGAAACACACACACACACACACACACACACACACACACACACACACACACACTTGGAAGGGCCGGGAGTTGAACATACACCTACCTACTCACACACACTACAGCATTACGCATTTATAGAATGCGCTACCGAAATTACTGAGCACAGCACTCCCAGAGGCATACTTCTAGGTGGGTGACATCATCCGCAAAGGCAAAGACGCCGATAGGGAATGTATGTGTTGTGAGACATCTAAAAGCATTACTGTGTCCCCAGGCAGCTGGAAACACACACACACACACACACACACTTGAAAGGGCCGGGAGTTGAACATACACCTACCTACTCTAACACACTACAGCATTACGCATTTACAGAACGCGCTACCGAGATTACTGAACACAGCACTCCCAGAGGCATACTTCTAGGTGGGTGACATCATCCACAAAGGCAAAGACGCCGATAGGGAATGTATGTGTTGTGAGGCATCTAAAAGCATTACTGTGTCCCCAGGCAGCTGGAAACACACACACACACACACTTGGAAGGGCCAGGAGTTGAACATACACCTACCTACTCTAACACACTACAGCATTACGCATTTACAGAACATGCTGCCGAGATTACTAAACACAGCACTCCCAGAGGCAGACTTCTAGGTGGGTGACATCATCCGCAAAGGCAAAGACACCGATAGGGAATGTATGTGTTGTGAAGCATCTAAAAGCATTACTGTGTCCCCAGGCAGTTGGAAACACACACACACACACACACACACACACACACACACACACTTGGAAAGGCCGGGAGTTGAACATACACCTACCTACTTTAACACACTACAGCATTACGCATTTCCAGAATGCGCTACCAAGATTACTGAACACAGCACTCCCAGAGGCATACTTCTAGGTGGGTGACATCATCCACAAAGGGAAAGATGCCGATAGGGAATGTTTAGAGAGTGAGCGGTCTGAAAGCATATTACCGTCCCAAGGTAGACGTACACAAGCACACCAGTGCTGTCATTGGGCCAACTAAATATCTACAGAGCACAACAACACTAAATAGATACGGGATGCGCCACAGACAGTACACCCTTCGAGAGAGCAACAAGTGTGTTCAATGTAGGCATCCATCGTGACATTGAAATTGGACATCTGGTGCCTGGATGACCACCATGGCTATACAGGATGTCAATGGCCATGCCCACATGCTTAGTATCACACGTCTGTTTGAAATGTACTGTGTGTCCATCTACACAATGGCGTACTGGGCATGCTCACACACCTAGCTGTTGCAAAGGGCCATCTTGCATGCACACAGAGTCTAATCACGGAAGGGCGCAGTGTGGAATGTACTGTGTGTCCATCTACACAAAGGCGTACTGGGCATGCTCACACACTTAGCTGTTGCAAAGGGCCATCTTGCATGCACACGGAGTCTAATCACGGAAGGGCGCAGTGTGGAATGTACTGTGTGTCCATCTACACAACGGTGTACTGGGCATGCTCACACACTTAGCAGTTGCAAAGGGCAATCTTGCATGCAGATGGAGTGTACACACAGAAGGGCACAGTAAGGTATAACTGCCCTCACGCACAGGGCGGTCACACATGCAGTGACCTGTACACACACAGCTGCCATCACAGCTGTCACATGTGCAGGTCACACACGTACACACTGCAGTGTACACTGTAGCTGTCAAGTCAGCACCATGTCATTGGTGCAGCACTACACAGCCTTACGGTCCCACAACACCATGTGACACATGACCACTGGGCTGTACAGCGGTGTACACCAGCTGTGCAGAGTACACACGTACCAACAGGGATCCAACAGGTGTTATGCATTGCAATGATACCAGTATACATGAACAGGTCAGCTCAAGACATACCATGGCCCTTACACAGCTGTGACACCTGACTGTTGCTATACACCAATGAACACATGTCTGGGTATGTCATACATGTGATTGTGTGGATGTGTGCATGGACTGCACACACAACACATACATACATACATGGCCTTTGATGTACCTCATGCATAACACTGGCCTAATCAATGCTACACACTCGAATTGAAGGTGGGCCCATGTCTGTTGAATGCTCACACTACAGGGGGTAGCAGTGTTGACTGGGACACATACCCTTGTAGTGGTCGCCTGTGACACCCGTGATATCATACCGCAGTCCATGTGTTATGTATGTCAACACACATGTCCAACAATAGCAATGCATACAAACATGGCAACAGGAGACACATGTGACATCTGTACTGTGCATGCAACAAACATGCAAGTGCAGTGGCCGATGTCCGTAACATACTTGCACCTACCTACGACATGCAGACGCAATGCAGACCCATCATTGACATCTGTATACGGTGACATACAAACAGCACATATGGAGGGATGTGTGTACATAACGTGGTGAACCACCTGTCTAAATGTATGTGTGCAGGGGGAGGCTCACAGTTGTGTCACACACCATCCTATCATGCCATGTGCTAACTGTATGCTATGTCGCTGTTACGTGATGGTGCTTACATAATGCATACACAGCGGTCAGGTGTTAACAACTATATGTCATATGGCACCTGTAACACCTACAACCTCCCATGTGTATATAGCAGCACATTTGCCAGATATAGCATCGGTACACATAATGCAATCAATACCGCTGCATGTCCATCAAACGTGTCATCATATGGCAGGTGTATCATTCCCAGCACTGCCATGTGTGCCTGAATGTGTGACCAGAGATGCCACATATCGCGGGTAATATTTCCCAGTTGCTACACATCCCTGTACACCATTGTAGAGATCTGTACATATGTCAGTGTGGGAAGCATGACGTTTGCCGGTAAGGTGCATCACACATATCGGCTGTCCGTATACACATGTGTGGTCACCACAGTATGTGTGTGTCTGTATGTATGTCTGGTGCTTGGTGTGAGTGTGTATGCTAATATATGGTGGGAAATTATCACTGACCCCACGTGTTGACTAACCCGTAATGGTGATGCATTGCACAACCCTGTTGATGCCATAGGTCCCAGCCATACTGGCTACCTGTGCATGTCCCTTCTCTGTGACACGTCGTGTGGGTGCATAGTACTGTGAGGGTGATGACCACACAGGCAAGGGTCCCCAGCTGCACACTATGGGGTGTGCGTTATAGTGGTGTACACCCCGTGAATGCGGCCATGTTCACGTACTGTTACAGGGTCCTACTGCTGCACAGTGTGGCCTCCAGCTACCAAGTGACACCTCACATCATCATTGGCCAGGCCGCTGTGTACAACCCCTGCACCATATCACCAAACCTGTAATGTGTCCTGCTATGTATGTCACGTCTCTGTCCAGTGTAGCCTGTGGCACCGACCACATGCATCAGGTGCAGTATATGTGCGGACATCTGTGTCATGTTGGTGTGTGCAACAGTCAGGATGAGGGTACATGTAGCATGCTGATATTGCCAGACGTGCCTGTGTGTACTCCACAGTTACATGTGGGGGACTACAAACACTGCTACCTGTAGGCACATGCAAGTACACCATAAGAGGGAACCAGGGTATCACAACCAACATGGTGCTACAGATGTAACCGAGACACATTCCATGAACACATCACAATGCATGCTGCACCTGCACTACATGGTGTGACTGGTGCATGTCGACAATACGCAACCTATGTCACATACACAACTCAGTATTCACACACAACCACTGCAACATGCACATCCCTCACTATGCATACACAGGTATTACATACACCTCTCACTGTGCTGTTCACCCTGTGCATCAGAATATTTGTGCATAACCCTGCACTGATGGTGTGGATGACAGGGATGGGGCACAGGCTTCATCATATGCACAGGGTGATATGTTTGCCAGGGGCATAGGCTGCACCAATGGATAACATCATGTGTGTGTGTAAGGGCCGGTGAGTTGTCTGGACATGACTGTGCAGAATGCATGTGGATGTTGTGGAGCCCTACAGTTGTGTTTGCTGTGTGTGTGTATGTGTGTACACAGTTCTGTCATTTGTGATGCCTACATGGAGTATAATTGACAGCCCCAGATTGTACAGTGCAGGTTGTACAGCTCACTGTGTCTGTCCACGGCCATGTGACCTGTGCCTGCCTGGGGTTGCATGGGCACTACCAGGTGGAGGTACAGAGTGGCTACTGTCTGACGACACATGTCCGCTGGAACCGTGTCCCCACTGAGACTGTCCAGGGCCACGTCCACGTGGCCTGCTGTGTCCTGGTGTTGACAGCGCAGCACCAGCTGCACTGCTACTGCTACCGGCACTATGGGAGCGGGCATGTGAGGTGGCACGCTCACGTCGACCTACACTAGGTGGTATTGCTGGCCTACATCCACGTGGCCTATGCCTCACTCCTCTCAGGTGTTCCAGCACAGACAGCTCCCGCTCGCGAATTGCCATGCCTCGGTCAAGGATTCCAACCATTTCACCTAGTCGCCTATCCAGAACATTAGAAATCTGCTGTTGAGCATTTGCCAATGCCTGGATGTTGTCATTTAGGGTATGGATAGCAGCCCTCTGCAGCCTCTGCCCTTCTTTGTTCTGCCATTCAGCACATGCCTGTGCCACCATTACAGTCTGGAACATGCGTCTGGTGATACCAGCTGCTGCGCTCTGTCCTGCAGGTGCATGTCTGCCAGAGGTCCACCTACGAGCAGCACCGACCACATGCCTGTGTGGCACATCTGCATTCATTACACTGACACCATGGTGTGTAGACACACCTTCTGTAGCCACCACATGTTCCTGTTCCACGCCAACAGACACTGACTGTCCTTCCTCTATGGCCACCGGTGATGCGGTATGTGTTGGCAGCAGAACTGTGTGCGGGGAAGAGGGGGACATAGCTGGGATGGTAACCATTGGCACAGATTCAGCCCCTGACAACCCTGCCTGTACCTCATGCATATGTTCATCACCGCTAGTATCTGTGGGGACACTAACATCAGATGGACCGCAGGAGGGTAACGCACCTACATCACCTGCGATTGCAAAGAAATATTGTAAAGTACAATAGACACAGACAGACACACACACGCACACACGAACACACGCACACACACACACACACACACGCACACACACACAGACACACACACACACACAGACACACACACACACGCGCACACACACACACGCGCACACACACACACACGCGCACACACACACACACACACACAGAGACACACTATGCATGTGATTTGTCAGATGGCATGCAGAATGCCTGCGATACAGCAGAGGGAATGCAGTTCAGACATTAATAGTGTTAGTAAACATACCTCCCTGGGGTGCACACTACAGCAAGCAGGTGTCATATCAGTAGCCATGCAGTTCACACAATCATGGTACTATGCATGCATCCCCGTGATACACCATGTGGCCCAGAACAGGATAACAGTACACATGGCTGACGTGACCTTGACATGTAATCTGCTGACATGTGCATTAACATGCATACATGTTTGACACAATGGTGTTCTGACACATGTACAGCATCATAATGGGCTTCATATTGCAGTGTTGTGTGTATGCCCTACAGATAGAATGCATGTTTAGCAAATGTGCATGAGCATGGGAGGGTGGTGTGAGCCATCTACATTGCTATACATTGCGAAGTACACACACTGTGCCATTGCATGGCAACATGAGGCATGTATGTTGCTGTAGAATGCATAATATGTACACATTGCATAGCCATAACTGCAACACAGTCGTGATGTTCGACAGATCGTATATGGTAGACTTCAGTGACACCTCCAGTAGCTGTGGACAGGCTTTTAGGTTGTCCAGTGTACCACATCAACTGTATAATCAGTCAACTAAGGCTATAATTGGACCATGTGCGGACAATGCGCAACAGGGTGTATACACATCCCAAGTACTGTGTGGCTACATGTCTCTGGCCATCCCCCATGGCCATGTGTGCACATGTGTTGGCCAATTGTGTGTGATGGGCATCTTCTCCACATGTCTGTGTGGTCCCATATGACATACACCCATACATGTCAGATATGTCCCAATCCACAGGGCTATGCAGACAATGGGTTGTTTGTTTGGTATGTAGGGTATAGGTCATGAGATAGTGTGACAGTATTGCAGACAGAACACTACATGTCTGGGACATGTCAGGTGGCACATCACAATGTGTGCACCCAATGCAGGGGCATATGACACAATGGTGACACTTGTGGGCTGCCCATATCACAGCTCACTGTGTGGTACTGTGTGCATACCACACATGTTGTTCCAATGCATACTACATATGCCTCCATTGTAGAACACCTCCACCATTGTATGCACAGCTGACCACACATGTCGCAATAACAAGTACTGTGGTTTCAAGTCTGTGTATCATTACATTTGAATATATTGCACATGGGTGGCGTGTGTGAATGCATGGTGGTGTGACCTGTATATCGTGACTGGAACAAACATCAGGTGTGCAAGTGTTAACTGGCCACATGGCAAATAGATCTACACTGTAACATGCCTGATACTGATGACAGTCTCACCTGCAACGGACCCATGTCTGTGCAGCACGCCAAAGGTACCTGTATAGGAGTGACACACCAGTATGAACATTATCCATGACTGTATGACAGCCACAGGTTGCACTGTGCATGTGCACACATTCACCTGTGTAATAGCATATAGTATGCACATGTGTGTATACACAACGTAGCATACTTTAGTATGCAGCATGTATGTCCACATATCTGGCATATGTTGTTACTTTACATTATGTACAGTGACACATGCAACTACATGGGATATAATAGCCATATGTGCATTACTGACTTACCAGGCAACTCCAGGCTCATTGGTTGGGAGACACCCACCTCCACGATGGCAGCGAGTGTTTCTGGATGCTATTCCCTGGGTGTCCCCAGACTGGCCAGTAGCTCCTCGGTGTGTGTGAGTGGGGGCTGGGTTGGTGGCCCACCACCTGTTCCACCTTGTTCCCTGGTGATTGCAGTGGCGCACTGTTTTGCATGTCATATCAGGTCTGTGCAGTGTCTGCGCATCTGCTGGTAGGTGCGGTTATGGCCACCCACATCGTTCACCCTCCTGCGTAGATCCTGCCACAGGTCATCCCGCTGCTGGGCATGCTGTGGCACATGGCTGAACAAAAAGTCATAGTTGTCATGGAGCTGTGGGATGAGGACATCATCCTCCTGGTGGGTGTATGCTGGGAGGCGTGTACGGGGCATTATCTGTAAAACATAATGATGGTGACAGGTCACAGTTTCAGAGATGTACAGAGATACTGCTGCACATACATTTTTATGACATCTACTGCATCTGCACAGTTATCTTTGCAAAGCACCATGACACTGACACGACTGACATGTTTGTGTCACACGTCACACCCATTATGCATTGGATATCATCACCATATATGTGTGTTACCTCATTATAGTGTTCATACTCCATGTAAATGCTGTCTTGCTGTGGGCATGTCTATTTGCCTGCACTTGTGTTCTTACCTATCTGCACATGCCTCAATGTGTCCACGGTACTACTGTTGACCTGGATGCTTTGTATATGTCACATATCAACACAGACACAGCCGGAATGGACTTAAGCAGTGACAATGCACACATACGCATGGACACCTGTACATGCATGTGTTTTGCCATATACATCTACACAGCACTGTACAACTGTTCAACATCCTGACACTGATCGCCTGTATTACACATGTGATAGACATGGGACAATGGATAGTCAGACGACATTCGCAGGGCTGGTCATCAACCATAGCATGTGCGGGCACGGTTTCCATGCTGTTACAGATGGCCATTGTGCCACCGCAAGCTGCATCAGTGCCACATTACTGATCCAGTCAGTTGATAGTACATCTACCATGCGGCCATCACACCATGTATGACTGGGATGACATCTGCAGCTTTGATGGACAGGGTTGCATGGTATGGTGGGAGTATGTCACATATATGGCACAGGGATCTGTCCAGCCTGTGGCGATCCTAGTATTAGGATGGTGGCTGTCCATGACATATGTTATATAGATCAGGATATGGACATGTAGCATGTCCATCATCATGGTGTAGCAAATGTCCTTCTGCAAGGTAGATGGCATGCTGCATAGTGGAGATGTGGATTGTGAAGGCTGGTATCGCACATCCATGCATAGCCATTACCCCTTACAGGTGGTATGTGATCCAATATTGGTCCCCACAGTGCTGTATATGCCTGGACAGTGATCTCCGTGCTCATAGATGGCACCCTGACATGACATGGGTACCTCAGATGACTACCTAAGGGGCCTGGAGATGTCACCATGTCGGGGGTGCACTGCACAGCACCATCCCTTACACAGTGTCCATAATGTTGACCACAGCCTAGGTAGCAGTTTATGGGTACAGGGATGTTCACCTAGCGGTGACACTGCTGGTATCATCCATCAGACTGTGCACATATGTCACACACCTCACACACACAGCCCATTCTGTATGTTGTTCACAACACTGACACAGCTAAATTGATAGGTCATGGCCATTCACAGCCTTACATACACAGATGCCTAACATTTGTCTGTGTGGTATGGGCTACAATGAGGGTGGGGTACAACACATTAACCCTGTTCTACTGTATCTGGCACAGATGTGCTGTGCACATGTCACTCTTGCACCTTTTGTAGTTGTGACTCTGTCAACAGGCCACTGGTGGAACACTCCTGTGACATGCAAAGGTATTTGTAATCAAATATCCATGCTATCTTGTACATCTGTACTGCTAACATCTACAGTGCTAATGGTTCATGGACATGCACACCATACTCAGCAGGGTTATAGTGCGGTGCCACCCTAAATGACTGTCATCACCACTTGTGGGTTGATATTATCCAACACCCTATCTGTATTGTATGGTCATGCTAGGCACTTGTTCAGAACATGTGAGCATGTCATGAGCTACTGATTACTATAGCGCCCATTCCACACCATTTCCCACAGGTACACTGGCTGTCCTACACTTCCCAGCTTGCTTAAGGTACGACAGCTGTTGTACACACATAACGCACATATCCTGTGGGACATGGTTGTATATACAGGCATGTCCAACTGCCACATACCAGTGCTACTGCCTGTCTATATGAGGGATATGTCGTACATGTGGCAATAGAGCAATTGTCTCATGTACACATTCAATGCTCACTTCCCAACATACGGCACTACAGCCTGTGGGGGATGCACGTCTGCAGCCGTGCTGGGCCCATAGCTCTCAGGTGTACCTCATTACGGGAAACGTACCTCATTTGGGGTTCTAAAAGGTGCATGTTCCTCAAGGTTCCACATTGGAAGGGTCTGTCACACATTCATTGGTGTACATAGTTTACCTGCTAGCCATGGCTAGATAGATGAGAATCATATTAATTCATTGGAATATCTGTTTTATACGTAAGACCAGCCTATTTTAGCCATCATATGCCCTTCCTAGTTGACGCTGCTAGTAAGCCAGTTGTAAGTGTTCCACGTTCCGCCCATTTGTCACACGGTATGAGGGTTAATGTTCCTCATTTTGGGGACAGGAGGCTGACAGCTATGGCTGGGGGTAATGCTGTCGCCAATCCTGACTGCACCTGACAGTCATTTGGGGATGTGTAACATTCACAACACACCCCACCCATCACATAGTCTCACATAATTTACACCACTGGCCACACCTACGAGGACAACCTGTGCAGTACGTCTCCATACTCACTGTAGGCACCAGAGGTAGTCCCCATCATGGAAGACAACATCACCAGCTTATAGCCCACAGACTCATGTGTGCCCACCACATACAGCCAATAGTGTGTTATAACATTCACAACACACCAGTCATAGCTGACTCTGTAGTGTGTCACACTACAGTTCCACACAGCAGGCCACACAAGGTGTTAGTCGCTTACATCTTGCTGTCAGGTAACTGCTTCTGCAACATAACCTATGCACCCATGCCACACCTCACCAGGTACGATATGTCTGTCATTCGCCATGTTAGTGTGACTGCCCTGTGATGCCACTTCACAGACTACGTGTGCAGGGACATGCAATAGCTCACCAGTCTTATAGCCCTGAGGGTGTGGGCCTAGCCCTGGGGAGCATTTTGCATTCATCCGGACACGATACCACTGTACAATGACCGACTGTGTCACTTCAACAGTTGCCTATGCTCCTATTGTCATTCCACATGCATGTGGTATCTGCCCGCTATGACTGTCCTGGTCAAACACAATGCTGTGGCACAGATGACTTGCACCTATCGGCCCTGGGAGTACAGCTCACATGCAAGGCTCTTGCTGCTTCTATACTGCCTGTCCTGCACAGTTTCCAATAACTGTCACCTGCAGGGAGGTAACTGGCATGCGCGACATGGGGTCATGTGACACATTGCTTGCATCTTCCCCTGTGACGCACGCAGGCAAGGCACACCTTATAATGCACCACTCCAACATCTCTGCAGTGACTGGGACCTGCCTGTAGGCTCTGCAGAGCACACCTGCAATGACAGGTTATAGACGGATCATACCTTTCAGGCACATACCTGGACCGGCACACACACAGCTGAGGGGTTCCCATATCCCACTATGTTTTGCACACATCCTGGCAAGTTGCTTAGCACAATGCATCAGAGGTGCTCCACATGCAACTAACTGTGTCCAGGACTGCTATACACATTGTAACAAGCGACAGAGTCAACATCATACCCCACGGGTAACATACCTTCTATGATGGTATAGTTGACAGTGGGCCTCAGCTACTACTGATGTGTGACTGCCACTAACCCATACTTCACTGGGATAGCCACTCATGTACCGACACATCCATGAGTCATACCCTCCGCTCTGCTGGATCAACACATACACACCACCTCCAAGACCTACATTACCCTTGGCATGAACACTACCACCATCTGACTGGTGTTACACACCTGGGGTTATCCCTTCATTGGTGGATTCCGAACATATGCTAATCTACCTTGTTAGCCACATCCCGGCAACACACCCATCACAGCATACACAGTACATGTGTACTACAACACCTACTACAGACGTCTGCTGACAGCGGTTGTTAACATCATGACACCCCGTGCAGATGGACAATGCACATACAAATGCTGACACATACCCCAGTGCATAACAGACGCCACTCTGGTGGTCATGTTCCATGGACATATGATGTACAACAACAGGTGTAGGCTGTTGCACAGTGGTGTACATTCCCATGTGTGGGGTGGCTGACTGGTCAGCCGTGGTGGGGCCACAGGGTCCCTCATCACATACTCCAAGACTAGCTACGTAAACATGACTGCCACACATTCCGGGGTGTACCACCAGGCATTATGGTGGTATGTCAGTATTCGATGGCAACACCCACATCTGCTGTCACATACAACAGTCACTCAGGAACATTGCAGACCCAGGTATTGTTGGCAACATGCTGGAGGATGGATTCAATGCTGACAGTACACCATCTCACTCACTACAGAGCCGCAATCCATACATGAACATTGTGGTGTCCTTGTGGTCACACCTACACAGTACTGACCTACATTCTATGTGTCCTGGGACACTGGCCCCATGTCACCTTCCAACGTCCCAGGCTATGTCCACCAACCTCTGAATTACATGTCTCCCCACTAGGCCACCATATTCAGTAATAGCCTTGTTTCAGACATTGTAGACCCTGAATGGCACACAGCAGCATTTATCACACTACACACAGGTGGCACCGCATTGCACGAGTGGGACTATAGTCCTACACACCTGACTGGACTGTTCTGCATGGCTATGGGGCACATCATCAAGGACGTCATTCTCAGAGACATTATTGGTCACCCGTCCTCTGCTGCCACCCAGGTTGGCCTTGTTAAGGCCAGAGCATGGCCCTTACACATGGTGGACTCCTTTCATACAGTTACCAGGGCAGTTGCTGATGGTACGGGAGTCCACACATCCTACATTGTCCTCTCATTGCCTTTCAGCACCATTCCCCATTCTGGTATTGACAACATACACATCCACCTGCACATCGTACTCTGTGTCTCAGGATGTTATGCTATGTGGCTCATGGACAGGACACACAGTGAGGCCAGCATACCATAGTACCTTCTATGTCAGGTACTTTGGCATACCATGGTCCTCAGTCATAGGGCCCCTCATGTTAAGTATATGCTTCCCTGCGGAACAGGCTGGCACAGGGGACTTTCCCTGCCTAGCTTTAGAACCCCTACATACCAAGCGCCATGATTGCTCCACCAGCTGATACTGACTCCAACCATACGGGTGTCACTGTGACAGATACATAATATGACTATCATGGCATCAAGCTGCATGACACAAGGTGCATGCACATCACCTTTGCATTACACCATTCACCCACTGACTATCACATGGATGGTAGTCCCCTACATACATATCACATTGTACATGTTTGCAGTACACACATATGTCGCACCCACTCCTGTGGTTACCGTATTGCCACTGTGGCGTGGATATCCTCCTACATGGCCACACCTATCTGTACTGGGTGTGTAACTGGTATTTAGGCACCCATTGTACCTCTGAACTCAAGACATCTACACACATTCAAGGGTACACCACCCCATTTAGGGTGTACCTTACACAACAGCTACAGCTTTACATTCCACAACATTAACACGCCATGACATTTACTGAGCTCCGACAGTTTAAATATGCGGCTGCACTATGGACACCACATCTGTACACATTTGCATACTACATACTCAGGGGTGACCTCTGCTGATCAGACAGGGCCCATGTCCACAACATTATTGATGGATATACTCCTCATACGCAACATAAGCAGAGGCCACTGTGAGCAACATGCTCATGGATATGTGCACACACGCCACAATGAGTGGGATGTGCTTCTGGGTTACATTCCCATACCGGACATTCACCATGCTGTGCAACATAAGTCCTATGTACATCACGCAGGGACACTCAGTAGCACTGTTCATGTGATACCTCCCTTGGTGGTTGGAAGACACATGTAGGCCTGGGATCACTGCAGTGGCTGTACTGTGCAGTGGTGCAGGTGACACCTGGCTCTGCTCTTCACAGGACATTACCCTGGAGAGGTGCCACTAGTGTGAACACTCTAGTTGTGCTTACACATGGACTTGACAGACTGCATAGTAAACCACTATGCACCTGTGCAGCTATTACATGTCCTTTGTGCATGGTTACTTGGTAGCCCTTCCATTTAGATTAGCTATCATGCTATTACTATGTCCCATACCTACAGACCATATGTATCCTGTTATTGTACATGCCAATAGACGATACCTGTGGTATGCATGATATGCCTGTTATGCTGTGTAGAATATCTGTCATATCTACCTATAATACTATACATTACACATATTTCACATAGTATCCCATAATGCAAAGCATACTTGCTCAGCGGGACCATCTTACATATGTCATTAACGTTATATGCCCATACACATGCGTGCTGTGACAGTATATCAACATATACTATCCCTTGCTATGGCACGTCCTTGTTGGACATACCCTACCACTGACGGTGGGTTGTATGGCATTGTTCTGTTTAATGGCCTCATGTAGCATCCCTTGTGGTGTCTGTGCTGTGTACCTTGTGTCCCACTGCTGGACGCACAGATTCTACAAGCGTTAGTATGCTCAGCAAGACATCACTACATAAATACCTTTCCCCACTTTATGCATTGCGGACACGTTTAATTAATGCAAACCAGGCTATACATACAGGAAAACTAATTAATACAGATCATGCTATACATAACCTTACATATCGGGCGTTCTACATACCTTAATGTCATTACGGCGTTTCGTTTCTATCTCTCTCACAGTGTTTCAACTGTTATTTGGTATGAGCATACGGTTTGACTGTCTGGCAAGTCATCCTTATATACGTCGATACCTGAAACATGTGGATTCTTCCCGCCAATTGGTGTTCCTGAGTGACTAATTACTTGCATATCAGCTGAGCAGCTACTCCATTCGCCAATTACGCGGCGACAGTGGGGTATAATTGGATTCTCCACTTGGGCGTTGCCTATTTGCCCTACCTTTGGGGAGACGGTCTGTATTGTGTTTTGTTATGAGTAACTGCAACTGCTATGCATGGAGACAAGTATAGTTTGGATTCATGTACCCCGTGGATTGTGTGTGACAGGTAGAGTTTTTGGTTCAACATATGGGTGTACCTGTCATCCCGACGTCTGATAACGGAGTATTGCAATCAAAACCTGTAACATGGCTGTTTGTTCCATTATACAACGCCTGTAATGTTGCATGTCGCCTTTAATTGTGTCTCTCACACGGTATGTTGAGGGTTCTGCAGATGTAATTGACTGACTGGATGTTTGTGCTGCTATTACAGTTTGTATTGCTTTAGTTTCTAGTGTGGAGGATGTCGGTGGTTGTACGTAACATATATGGTTTGTGGGCCTTGCATTTCTACATAATCCGTATATATGTGTGTGGGCTCCATCCCTAATTAGAGAGCTAACAGTTAGCAGACTTATGTTACGGGATTGTACGTTGGGCTGTTGTTAATTGGTTTCTATATCGTCTGCAGGTGAGCTTACTACTTGTATACCTCTGTAATTGCAGCGATATATCAGGGGATATGTGTAGGTGACAGCTATCCCTTGTATTTCTGTCCCAGATATTTGCAGTCATTGTGGTTGTGTTGTTAAAAGAGCCTGTTTGCCATGGGTTGCCACCTTATCATATGGTCATTGTTGGACACTTGCGGGACACAAAGCGGTGTTTACAGGCCAACACGTAGCCACAGTCAGTACACAGGTAGCACATACTTTTATCCTCACTACATACCTATTGTTGT
The DNA here is from genome assembly GCF_019279795.1 of Protopterus annectens. Taxonomy (NCBI): domain Eukaryota; kingdom Metazoa; phylum Chordata; order Ceratodontiformes; family Protopteridae; genus Protopterus; species Protopterus annectens. The sequence continues at coordinate 524,488,844 of NC_056735.1, read as the reverse complement.
GTGACTTTGGATACTTATCATATTGCATGTAACATTTAAGTTTCTTACATACAGGCATAACTATTAAATACGACTGTTACATTATATATGGGACATTTTTATGTCCTACCATCTCGGACATTTGCCCTTTGTACTGTTTTATGTCAGGACACACCTGCCCAGGGTGGGGATGTCCCTCCTACTGTGGTACAGGTAGTAACCGTATGCCTATGGCTAGCTATACCCACACCTACTATACTGATCTGCCTCTGACTTGGCACCAACATACACATGTTGCGGACACACACACACATTACAGTCACACAGAAACGCACACGGCACCCTCAACACACACTTACACAGACTACGGCACTCACAGACACAGTTGAACACAGTACCTACGTGGACCGCGACACCGTCAGCGGTGACTAACCGTCCCTTCATATCATCATACTATTACTTGTGGATGTACTGTTCTGGTACTGTGTTCTATTGGTCTTTCAGCCTTGTGGTTACGCATGTCGGTATGTTACACATTCCATGGTTGGCGGTATCCTATTTATTTGTACCTCCAAGATGTTATGAATGTCGTTGAACTATCTATCATATTTGCAGATATCGCTGAATCCATCTATATCACCATATATCCCTCTATTGCCCTTTCTATCTGTATTATATATATGTATATGTGTGGGGAACATGACAGGCACACAGCACCACCATATGCTGTAAGACTCATGTACTGTTCAGGTGTTGGCATTCAGTGTTCCACTGGCTGTTGTGTTTACAATGTTTGAGGGCTGCCTATGTAGGAGTCACACATTGGGCCACCTATACATTACAATTTACAGGTGGTCATGTATGTGTGCCATCCATTTTACTGTGTGTGCAGGTGGAGAGGTGTCAGTCCGTAGGGGCCTACATGGTCAGAGTATGTGCTATACGTTCCCTCTTTGCCAAGGCGTAGGCATATTGGGCATGCCTCCATCTGCCTACTGGGGCTGGCACAGTGTGTTCATGGTCTGAATCCCTCTGTGCCTGTACTAGCCTTGGCAATTGCGGTGGGCTATGAGGGCCTTCACCATTTTGACCCTGCTGCTTCCACAGGATCATATTATGTAGCATGGCACATACTATGACGATGTGGGCACACATGCCTGGAGAGTACTGCAAGGCTCCACCAGATGTATCCAAGCACCAGAACCATGATTTCAGCATCCCAAACACATGCTCTATGATGATTCTGGTTTGTGCGTGTGCCTCATTATGGCGTTCTTGCATGGGTGTGTGTGCATTTCTTATGGGAGTCATCATCCACGGCTCCAGTGCATAGCCAGCATCCCCCACGAGATGGTCATGTGGGATGTCCCCCCTGACAAATACCTGCTACAGCTGTGAGGCATGCCAGATATGGGGGTCATGGTAGCTTCCAGGGCTGCCAGCACACACATCCATGATAATGCCCTGGGCATTGCACATGACCTGGCAGTAGATGGAGTGGAATCCCTTGCGGTTTATGTAGCGCATACCCTGCTCACCGGGTGGTGACTTGATTTATATGTGCATGCAGTCTATCGCACCCAGTACCTCTGGGTATTGTGCCACATGGTGGAAGTGACGCATATTGCTGGCCAACTCCTCTTGAGTTCTGGGGAAGTATATCTGCTCATTGGCATGTGGTAACATGGCATCCAGGAACTGGTGTAGTACCCTGGATGCTGATGCCTGTGAGATACCCATTATATCTCCAGTTGGCCTTTGAAAGGTACCTGTGGCCAGTATTCACAGGCTTACACATACCTTCGTGTCCACTGGTATGGGCTCCCCTCTGTTGTTTCTGGTTCTCAGGCGTGGCCGGCACAGCTCTACTATTTGCTGTAAGATGTCCCTGTCCACCCTGTAACGCTCTACTGTCTCCAGGTCATGTAGCCCCTGGTAGGTTACCCTTGGTTTGAACACTCTCCTTCTCCTCTGAGGCCTGCAGTGGTTGTCGGCATCATCCTCCACAACACTGTCAGTCTCTAACACATGCTGATGAATCACAGCTATGGCAGCTCCCAACATGTACATTTTAAAAGTTCCCCGTGTGTTTATACCTATGGTGCGGTGTTTGGGAATGCACAGGTGTGTGTTGGGTGCTTACATACTTTATACTATTGTGCTGTGAACACCGATGATGTCATAGGGTGTGTATGTACGTTCGTAGGTACAGGTTATGTTATGTGTTTTACTGCCGGAACTACTATTGTGGTGCCTTTGGTGTTGAATTACATTTGCCTGCCGTGGATTACCTCTTGACCTTCCCTTTACATTTCTGCGCATTGCACCTACCATTTTCTGGCATGCATCCTGCAGCCTACTTTCATTTGTACTTTCCTGGATCTGGCATATCTTGCGTTATGTGTGCTACTGCCGGTCTGCTGTTGGTTTGCTTTGCTCTGCTGTGTCAGGTCTTCTATCTTTGCAATCCAATACCTCCCCTCCTTTCTTTGCATTCACATGCCTCCCCTATCCTGTTTTGCAGGTTTCTGCAAGTGGACTTGTCAGTTGCCGTCAATTGGCCTTCGTGGGTTGATTGGTGTTGATTGCTCATTAGTACTCCAATTACCCTACTTCCACATTTCCTTTTCTTCCCCTGACCTTCCTGTTTCTGCTATTGTTTGCGGCACGTGCATCCAATTACTGGGTTTCAGGCACGATTTCATCCTCGTACACATGCGCTTTTGGCCACCATATGTGCTCTCAGCTAAATGATTCCTCCCCACCCCTATCCTGCAGCTTTGCTTAGCAATGGACAGGCCAGATTTGCAATGCTCCAATGTGCTTAGTGCTACAGTGGCACACCCCTCTGCTGATGTCATGTATCTCCTCTGAGCCACTCCTCGGTGTTATACCGCTGCGCCATATGGTACAACCTTCCTCCGGTGGGACATTTGCAATTCAGTATTATCTGCCTCATTTGCATGGCATTGACTACTAATTCATAGTTACCACGCTGAACACTATTGCAAGCCCTTAGCAACCCTTGCACCTTGGTTGTGGTGTTCCATGCCTACCATTGTGTGTTATGCTGTAAACCTGATTTCTATTATGTTGTGATTTTATGACATTTTTATATTATTTCTTTATGTTACAGCTTCCGCACACATGCCCTGCGGTTCTGCTGTGCGTTACTGTGGACATGACATTAAATGTTGTTATTTACATTTTGTGCATCTTTTCTTATGCCATTGGCTGTGTATTTCACCATTAGCATATGTTCACGTTGTGGTACCTGGGTCTGGCCCTCTTCCATAGCTCCGATGTTCTGTTTGGGAAAATGTAAACCGTGTTTTTTGATTTACATTTCCGTGGGCTTACGCTACACCTGCACCACTTCATGAATCGCTATATGCCTTCATTTGCATGGTGCAACACTGCACATGGGGTGATTTGCATACCTATGCCAGGGGCTGCGCAGATCTGGCATACGCCGGTAGTGCACGTGGAATTGGATCGTACCTGAATCGCTCGGCGGCCATATTTGGCGTTATAACGCCTAAGCTATGTGTGCGCCTGGCGCAAGCTTCATGAATCCCGGGGACAGTTTCCCCCCTGTCATATGTTCATAGGTTCATAGGAGATTACAAGAACCCTTATAAGCCTTGCCAGTTTTACCCAGATTTTACCAAATTTTTTATCCCTAGGGAAAGATAACAAAGGTCAGCAATCGAGGTTTTGAGTAGTTTTACAGACTTCCTCTATCCATACCTGGGCACTACCCCAGGAGTAAATTTGCGATTTCCCATCCATTGGGACAAATTGCACTTGAAGATGTTAAGGGAAAGGCTGTGCTTCAGCATATTCCAGAAGAGGGGCAATCTTTGGAACACATATTTGTTTCTCCAGCATGATCTAGCCAGAGATCATGTTTAGAACTTTGGCGCAGGTAACCCTCATGCAATTAGTTTTGTGAATCTGCAACATTTCCATGAGGGCTTGGTCAGAGACTGCCTTTTAGGTTATGCATAGATCACCCCTCAGTAATCAGCAGAAAACTGAATAAAGTGATAGGGCTCTTAATTGGTCTGCATTTGACATGTTGGTTATATTTTGTATTTTTATGGTGAAAAACCTCTGAGGATGCTCCAGCTGTTGCAGGTGCTTGGCAAGATACATGCCAATGGGTGCATTGTACTTGATTATTGGTCTGATGAGAGACAAGTACAGTGGTACTATGGCATCCTTAGATCTGGATGTCATACCCTTACTTATAAGCTGAGCCACATAGAAGGGTTTCTTCACCACAGTGGGCACATGGTGGTCAAAGTACAGATACTATCTATCTGAGTACCCAGATCTCTCATGACTGGGTTAACTTTTAAGGGTGTGCTGTCAATGTTGTAATTTGCAGGGGCATTTGATTTCCCAAAGGGTATTATTATGCACTTATTTGCATATAGTTTGAGGCCATGGCTCTGTCACCATTCATTACTCTGCATCGGACCTTTCTGTAGGATATCAACATTGTTTGGGGAGTCAATGATTGCCTCCAACTTCCATTCCTCAGCAAACAAGGTCAGCCAAAGGCCATCTACATTTGCCTTGATATCTGAGAAGTATGGCCCATACAGGAGGGGGCCCAGCACTGAGCCCTGTGGTACTTCACTGGAGACTAGCCTCTTGCTGGATGTAGATTCCTCCACTCTAACAACATGTGCCCTATCTATGAGACATTTGGGTATTCATCTGGTGACATAGAGAGTTATGCCCAATTTTGTGAGTTTATCTATAATAACCGAGTGGGGTAGTGTGTGAAATGCCTTGACTAGGTCAAGGTAGGTGGTATGCACTGACTTACCCTCATCCATGACCTTGGTGACCTTCTCAAAGAAGTCCATCAGAGTAAGCAGGCACAACCTGCTCTTGATGAAGCTGAACTGGGTTAGGTCTACAGTCTGGATATTTCCTATGTCATTTTTAATCAAGTTCATAATTATCCATTCCATAACCTTCATCTGAGGCTAGTGAGACTTATGGGTCTGTAGTTTCTTGGGTCAGGTGATGGTCCCACTCTACTGGAACAAAGTCTGTCTGGAGACTGTGGTTAACTAGAAATCTGAGTGGGTCTGCTAGGTCATGTTTCAAGCTATTTGATAGGCACTCTGGAATTCCATCAGGACCCATTGATGCCATGTTTCTAGCTTTAGAGAACACAGTGACAACCTATTCTTTTGTGATAAAGGGGGTACTTCATGGGGAGTAACTGACAGTGATGACAGGGTGAAGTTTGAGCTGAATTTATCAGCCAGCAGGTTTGCTATTTCTTCTGGCTGAGTATAGGTGTGCCATCTACAGCCAACTCGGTACATTGTTGAGTGTCTCTCTTAAGATTTCATACATAACTAAAAATGCTTTTTAGTTATCCTTTGCTTGGGGGGCTATTTTAGTCTCATATTTTGAAGACTTGACTAGTTCCCTGATTTGCCTGTTGAGACTAATGAGGCATTTGTTTCTCAATTGTGCACACCCCAACTTCCTTCCAGACAGGAATTTCTTTCTTCTGTTGTATAGTCTATTTATATCAGGGGTCCACCAGGGTGGCTTGTTTTTCTGGATAGACCTGGGTTTAGTTTGCTCAGGTACTGCTGTTTCTATGCAGTTCTTTAAGTGGTTGTACAGGGCATTCATGTATACTTCTGCATATGCCTCCATATTTTTGAGGTTAGGGGAGATTTAACATTACATATGCTATCACTTAACAGAAGGTACATTTCCTTGGAAAAATTCTTTAAGGTTTTAGGGTTTGATGGGAATTCTACCATTGCATTTATTTCAAAGGGCACCAATTTTTGATCTGATCTTTCATTTTTAATTTCTCCAAGTCTTTTGGGTTTCTAATACCATTACATGAATGGACCCCATTCCTAAGTCAAAGTATGATTAAAGTTCATGAAATTAGTATTGTTTCACTCTTTGATTTCAGCCAAAAGTGCTCTTCGCAGCACCCGCAGTGTGCCCAGTAATGACTCCTTCTGCAATTCATGTGGTGTTACATGAATTGGTAACATATCTAAATACGATTGTAAATTATTTTTTATAAGATCCGTTGCTCCTACTACTAATGGAGCTGTCTGGGTAGCTTTCTTCCACATGGCTCCCATTTCTGCCTGCAGATCCAGGTATTTTATGACTTTGTGTCTCTCTGTACACAAGACACTGTAGTCACTAGGTGTGGCGATTTCAATGATCAATGCTACTTTTGTCTTCTTTTCTTGGACCATTATATCCGGATTTCTAGCATCTCTCTTTTTGGACTGTTGGCATTGGGTGATCCCATCTGATATAAACTTCATCATTTTCTATGATTCTTTGTGGCTCATGTTTCCAGTGTTTTTCAGCCACTTTGATACCATAATGTTTGCACAATCTCCAGTGTGACAGTCTCGCCACATTGTTATGCCTTTCAATATGCAGTCCCTCTGCCATTAGTGCATCACAACCAGCAACAAAGTGTGTGGCTGTTTCCAATTCAGTTTTACAAAACCTACATATGTCTGTTTCTCCCATATGTTCAATGGACTTGTAAACCAGTATGTATGTAGCCCACTATCTTGGGCTGCCAATATTAACCTTTCATTTCTTAATGTGAATTCACCTCTCCTTAACAATTTCTGCATTTGTTCTTGATCAACATGAGGCTCTTCCTGAAGTTTTCTATACTTGCAACTATATTTATATTTTTTCCACATTTCTTGCCTTCTCATCTGGTCCTTCACCTTATATTCTTTCTTTTGCTTTTTAGCACATTCAATTGCTGCCTGTTTTTTCTCTACTTCTGGTTTGATTTCCATTCTTGCTTGATGTCAATATGCTTCTGCTAAATTAAGCAGAGATGTCTTCTTAGATTTATTCTCCTCATGTTTCAAAATGTTCACAACATTTGGATGTTATGAGGTCAGTAGATATGCGTAGAGTCCCATGATTGCAGATCTATACATGTAATCAGTTTCAATGAGGCCAATCCCTCCTATGGAAGGGCAATATATAATATTGGTATACACTGATTTTTATAAATCATTTGATGAGCATGAAGCATCCTTCTTGTTTTAATATCCAATCCATCCAACACTTTTTGGGGCCAGTCAATCACTCCAAAAGTATAATTTAGGACAGGAAGAGCAAACTGATTTATGACTTGGATCTTGTTCCTAGATGTCAATGCTGTTTTCAGGATTAATTTAAGTCTTCTAAAGTACTCCTTACTGAGTTTTATTCACATTTGTTCATGTTCTATTGCTGAGCCTTCATCAATTCTCAAGTATTTATACACTGCCTCTTGCTCAAGTTCTTTTATATCATATTCTTGTCCCAAACTGATGTTTTCCTGGTGCTGCAGTTTTCCTTTTTTAAGGGTTGCTTTTGCACATTTATCAAGACCAAATGACGTTCCAATATCACCTGAAATTTTTTTGACAGCCTGCAGCTGTGCTTTCAGTTCCTCATCTGATGAGCTATACAGTTTTAAATCACTGACAAAGAGGAGATGAGAAGTCATTAGACTTTGTTGTTTTCTAGGAGCCAAATTGTAGCCATGGCCTAAGCTGTTAAGTAAACAGCTTAATGGATTAATAGTAAGGCAGAATACCAACGGTGACAAAGAGTTACCCTGGAATATCCCATTTGAATTTTTATCCCTGGGATAATAATTTGTACTTTATTATGGCTTAATTGCAAAGTGGTCTGGTTACTGTAATGTAGTCAATCAGTGTAGTGTGTATCTTATACATTTTTAAGCACTCTTTTATCCATGAATGTGGGATACTATCAAATGTTTTTTTGTAGTCAATCCATGCCATACTTAGATTATTTCCCTCCTTACAGTTCTCCACTATAACTTTATTTATATGTCTTTCTTTTATTGCCCTTTTGTTCTACTGCCATAATTGAGTTTTCTTCTAAATGACTATAAACTCTGTCGGCGTCAATTCCCATATATAGTTTATACGTCTTTGGAAGACAACTTATTGGTCTATAATTTTTAGGGTAGCCTGCAGCTTCACTCTTATGTAAGAGCATTGTTTTTCCTGTTGTTAAACAGGGCAGTGTGTGTTCAGGGTGCACATATAAATAGTTCTTACTCATGGCTAAATCCTTGTGCAAAGAAGTTAATACTTTTAAGCCAAAATTTAGGTACTGCATCTGGGCCTGGAGTTTTCCTGTTAGAGGCTTTTCTCAATTTTGTTTCAATCTGTCTGGCTGTTATTTCATCCTTTTTCATATCCTGTACCTTTAAACTTCTTATTCTTTCCAATCTTACCAATGAGGACATTACAATGGTGGGAGTGCAACTCTCCCACCATTGCAATGCTGGGAGTGCACCACTCCCCACATTTGTGAACACTATGTCAAGGACTTGTGAGCCCTTAATGGGAGTGCAGATCAGCTGTTCCAGAGCATTTGCATTGACAAAGTCCAGGAATTTCTGAGCCTGCATGTTAGTGGTCGTATATGTTTCCCAGTTTACAGAGGGTTAGTTAAAATTGCCTATGAGTAGTGTGTTGGGCTGAATGGTAAGTGATTCTAGTAACTTGAGGTATGTGGAGCGGTTTTCATGGTTCATGACTGGGGACTGTAGCTAGTGATGATGTGGGGGATTATGATTATGGTCAGCTGGACATGGCATAGCTCAAGCGAGTCATCATGCTTGACCAATCTAGATGTATGATTATTTTTTTTTTATGTAAATAGAAACACCTCCTCCTTTCATTTTTTCCCTTTTCAGAGGGATGTCTGAATGTGTGATAGGCACTGTAGCCTTGCACTGGTGGTGTGCTCGTATGGTTGGATATGAAAATTTGTAAGAGTGCTTAAGCTAAAATTGAATTAGATAAACTATAGTAAATTATTACAATCAAGTCAATGATTTAAGATATTTAGTAAATATTGTTGGCTGGGATTTAAGATATGTGCTGAATGTTGACTGGCCTGGGGCTCATTACAAGCCTTTTTTTTTGGATTTATGTCAACTTATCATTGAAGACCTGTTGTATGCACAAATTAATTTCCCTTCCCATCACTAAACCTTGGAGAGACTTTGGTTCTGTAATGTTGAGACCTGTTAGATTTATTTGCCTATTTTGTGGCTGCATTAAACAAGAAAAAAAAATGAAAGAAACCACAATTATAGCGTACTGGTTGGTTTGCAGACAAAGCTCAAAATGTATTTAAACTAATTTCTAGAGGGTTCAGAGAATGGCACTTAAAACTTCTTGAGATCACAAAGACTTTTTATATCATTCAACATGCTAGCATCATACAGAGGCTAAATGTTTCAAAAATCAACTCATATGTGGCAAGGTGGATATTAAACTGGTTGAAAGACAAATTCCACACATGAAAGTTGCAGGTAACTCATCAGAAAGTATGAAAGTGACTGTCAGTGTCATTCAGGGCTCAGTGTGGGATCTCTCCTTTTTGGCATTGACTTCTCATATCTCAAAGCAAAGAACCAAGACCTCTGGTTAATAAAGCTTGCAGCTGACTGTAAGCTAGAGGCTGTTACTTTTCTCATCTTCTGCCACCCAAACCCTCCAGAAAAAACTCTTCAATTTTTTTGTGTACTAACTGTGGGGTCAGACTAAATGCGATAAAAATACAATATAATCACTTTTAGTAGAAAGACCCTCCCTGCATCATATTGTATAGACAACATTCCCTTCCAAAATTAAAATGTAGTTAGGGCACTAGGTACTTGGGTTGATATTTCTCCCTCTTTTGATCCTCATGTGAAAATGGTTGTCAGGAAATCCTTTTATTTAGCACAGATAGTTGCTAAAGGAATATCCTTAAGGTATAAAGAGGTAATCACTCCCTTATATTCAGCATTGATCAAACCAGTTACTGAGTACAACACCTCCTTTGGAATCTAACTTAACATATTAAAAATTTAGAAAGACCCCAGATGTTCGTAAACAAAAATATCACAGGCATAATGTCCCAGAGCTACTATGAGAGGCTGGAAGCTGTTTCACTTTATTCACTGTTTAACAGACTTTTTGAGTGATGATCTCTGTCTCACTTAACATGCCATTAGAAAACTGGCTGTCCTGGAACTCTAGTATCACTTCAAGTCCAATGCCTTAACCAATGCTGTAACCAGGAACCTAAATCTTAACCTACAGATAAATAATGCATGGTGGAGGGACAAGTTTATAACACAGCATCTCATAATCTTCTGGATCTTAAGCAGTGTAACTCATTATCGTCTCTTAAAATTTACCTAGATGACTGGATTGGTAGCCAAAAATTTACTTCAAGATTAACTGATATGGCATTCTGGAGAAAGGATGTACAACAAGAGAAAGAGTACTGGAAAGGTATGGATGACTATAAGACTTAGGGACCTTAAATATCTATGAATCAATAAATCAAAATAGTAGGCTCCTGCTTCTGGTGAAACAATGAGGGAGGAGCAGCCTTTCTATATACCACATAGACTTCTCACTTATGCATTGTCTAATGTCATTACTTGAGGTCAAATTATCCAATTTTTATCCAAAATCCTAAATGTTTCTTTACTGTCAAGATTATAAGAAGTGATAAAAGCTGAACAAAACATTCCGTTTACTTGCACTTGTTCAGCAGGTATCATAATATTCACATTAACATTCATGAACCCTGGATGTTGATTGGTTCAGTAATTAGGTTTGCATTATAAATTTACTATCAGTTGGGGCATGATCTGTCTTGATAAAGTCTCCAAATGGTTGGAGATGAAAGCGCTTGATTTACTGGATGTATCTGATTTATTTTTATTTGTTAAATTAAAGTTGTCTTTTCTAAGCACTTCTTAGTTCCTTATTTGAAATTTTTTATCTTTCTTCATCTTGTTGTAACCAAGGCCGTTTTTTTGGATTGAGTTATTGAGATTTAACAGGAATGTATTTCTTATATGTTGGGACAAAGGGACACTGCAGCAAATGTACCATATATATATATATATATATATATATATATATATATATATATATATATATATATATATATATATACATATATATACTTGTTTACTTGACACACACTCCCCTAACTAAATATTTATCTACATTGGGGAAAAAGGAAAATTCCTGATAACGGCCAAGCAAATTTTTTCCCTATGAAAAAATTCATGGAAGTGGCCATTTGACATTTGAGAAAATTCATGGAAGTGGCCATTTGCGGTTTTAAGCTTTCTTTGTTTAGCTGTCGACATTTAGGTGTTCGACAAGCTAAGCCTTCACTGTTCTAATATAAGCCCAAATATCTGTGTATGTTGAGTACTTTAGTGTTGAGGAATACACATCATGTTTTAAATGACAAAAAAGTTCATATCAAATGTTCATTATCAGATGTATGACTAGTATAAATTCCTTGTAATATTTTTAATTTTGTTATATGACTAAAAAGTTAAAAGTTAATAAAATGTACTTTGACAAATATACCATAATTGGAAACAGAAGGAATTATCATGGTAGTGTTTTTCACTGATTGTCAATTTGCTGGACAAGTTGCTGGAATGTGTGCAAGGATTTTTTTAAAGCAGGTAGTGGAGAGAAAAAAGAAACTGGATGACTAATGTACTGGCTAATCATGGTCTGAAACATCAATCAGACAATGATAAGGGCTTACCATGTAAACATTATATAATGTTTACAAAAAGAGTCAAGAAGTACACAATAGCAGTCAAGCTACTGTAGCAGTTTGTGGGGAGTAGCAATTCATTAAACTTACCATGTATAGATTATTCCACAGCTTAAATGAACAAGGTCATTAAAATTTTAGCATCACAGGCCTGATCCATGGATAAAATGTTGCTGAGTTCCTGCCCATAAAACACAGTGCTTCTCAATGCCAACTCTGTCCAATGCAAGGTATGTTTAAAGAATGGCTGAAAGTGTATTAAATATGAAACTTGATATATATAGATCCTTGGCAACACAAATGTGATGATTTAATGATGAACTGCGATAGCTCTTGAAGACTAGGCAAGGCCAGTGGCCACTGATCATGAGTCTCCTTCAAATTAATAAGGAACAGGTAAGAGGAAGGCCATGCAGGAACGTGTCAAAGAAAGCAGTAGGGATGAACTGACCTGAAGTATAAAACAAGAAGATGCACTCATAAAGTGGCATCTGCTTAGTAAATGCCTAAAGAGGAGGAAACCCTCATTCTTGAAACAAGGCTTTGCAGCTTGAAAGGCCAAATACTGAGGCACACAACTGGTTGCCTGTGGTTTTAAGCAAAAGCTTTACCAGACAACAGTGAGGCAGCAGTAACTGATCCTGTTCTTACTGAGCATATTGTTCAATGCAGACTAGAAGCTGAAGGGTCAAAAGATTCTACAGAACATTGGAAAGAGAATGAAAAGATGTTGTTAGACTGGGGAGAAGAAATGATGTATGATCGTATCCCTCAGCCTCTCAAAGAGCATGTTTGGAATGGGGAGAAGATATGTATTTATTCTGTTGTTGTTAAGGAGGCAATGACTGAATTCTCAGAAGAAGCTGACTGCAGGGCAATGGAGGTGGGTGGAGCACAGGTAGCCATAGGCACTAAAAAAATTCTTAAGAATAAAGTGAAAGTTCGGGATATGTTTATTGGTGATTTTTCCTATTTCATGACATTTTTGGTTGAAAAAGAAACTGATGTTAGTGTCCCGCTACTTGGTATAGAGGGAATCATACATAGTGCTTAGATTATGCATCTATACTGTGTGGTTGGTATAAGCCAGATATTTAGGAAAATAAGGACTAAAAATAGTGGCTAATGTAAGATGCCTGATAAATGGTCATATGGTTGACCACGGTGGGTGAGTGAGATGTATCTGATGGGCATATATTTCAAGTTTAGACATGCATCAAAGAAATGTCAGGTGAGCACTATTATGCCTGTAATATGAATGTGTGAAGCTGCTCAGCTTATGTTTTTCATTCTTCTGGCAACCATGGGGTAAATCACCTTCCAGTTTTTAATTGCTTTCACAGTTAAAGGAATATGTTTTGAAGTGGTGACGATTACACTGCAAGGATCTTTCCCAAATATAAGTTAGCAGAAAAGATGAACAATTCCCACAGGCTATAATGTGCCTGGATATATATATATATATATATATATATATATATATAGAGAGAGAGAGAGAGAGAGATATATATATATATATATATATATATATATATATATATATATCTATAGGTCTACTTTGAAACATCTAAAACCCATAACATCTAATTTCATAACATTGAGACCAGAACATTTAAAACCCAAAACATCTAAAACCCATAACATCGAATTTCATTACATTTAACACTACAAATCACAAGAAAATAACACCCCCTCCACATATAACGACACCAAACTACCAAACACAATTTTTACTATGTTTCTGCAGGGGGCAAGCCCCCCTGCATCCCCCATTTTGGGGGGGTCCACCCCCAACCCCCCGGTAAATTAAATATACCAACTCCAAGATCACACTATAGTGGAAAAAAGTTAATTTCCTAACCCCACTGTATCAAGCCCCCCTTGCAGAAACATAGTAAAAAGTATGTTTGGTAGTTTGGTGTCATTATACGTCACTATATGTGGAGGGGATGTTATTTTCATGTGATTTGTATGGTTAGATCTTACGAAATTCGATGTTATAGGTTTTAAATGTTTTGGGTTTTAGATGTTCTGGTCTCAATGTTATGAAATTAGATGTTATGGGTTTTACGTGTTTTGAAGGGGACCTATATATATATATATATATATATATATATATATATATATATATATATATATTTATTTATATATTTATATGCATGTATATATGGATCCCTGTCAGATTATCGAATGTTGTAAAATTTGAAATTCATATGGCAGAGACCATATGATCAAATTTTTGGAAGTTCAAATCTTGTCAATGGAGAACACCGTACAGCACAGATCGGGAAATTTACCCTATTTCTCACTGTAGTGTGATGTCAGAGTTGATATATTTAATTAGCAGGGGGTGTAGGAGTGCAGGGGGGCTTGCCCCCCTGCAAAAACCTTAAAAAAAGAAAGTTTTTGTTTTTTATTTATTTATATTTTAATGTTCAGACTTCTGAAAATTCTATCATATGGTTTCGGCCATATGGATTTTGAATTTCTGGATGTTCACTAACCTGATAAGGATCCTTATAGCTATAGATGTATGTATACATGTACATATATATATATATATATATATATATATATATATAGATATATATATAGATATATATATATATATATATATATATATATATATATATATATATAGATATATATATATATATATATATATATATATATATATATATATATATATATATATATATAAGAAAATGGTTCTGGATATTTCCATGAGATAATAAGAATACAAAGACAAAAGGTGGTCTCTGCTTGCAGGGTGGAAATATTCACTTTCCAAATCTCTAAGCCCACCAAAATCAGTATGTCAGAATTCAAGAATATCAAATGCATTAATCTCATCCAACTCTATGATGAAGTTTCAAAATTAATTTAATGCAGCATTATCCCAGACATTACCATGCATCTTCACAAATGAATTCTATGTTCACTTAGATAAAAGTATAAAACTGGTAGCCCCAACCAGATCTAAATATGATCAAAAAGGTAAAACCAACAGACCCATGTGGTCCACCAACATAAATATACTTTACTTCTTCTTCTTCTTCTTTCAGCTGCTCCCGTTAGGGGTCACCACAGCAGATCAACTGTTTCCATTTCTTCCTGTCCTCTGCATCTTGCTCTGCCACACCACCACCTGCATGTCCACTCTCACCACATCCACAAACCTTATCTTAGGCCTTCCTCTTTTCCTGTTACCTGGCAGCTTCATCCTTAGCATCTTTTTTCCAATATACTCTGCATCCATCCTCAGCACATGTCCAAACCAACGTAATCTTGCCTCTCTGGCTTTGTCTCCAAACCTTCCAACCTGGGCTGACCCTCTAATATACTTATTCCTAATCCTGTCCATCCTTTTCACACCTAGTGCAAATCTTAACATCTTCATCTCTGCCACGTCAAGCTCTGACTCCTGCCTTTTTGTCAATGTCACTGTCTCCAACCCATATAACATAGCTGGTCTCACTACCCTCTTGTAGACCTTCCCTTTCACTCTTACTGGTACTCGTCTGTCACAAATCACTCCTGACACTCTTCTCCACCCACTCCATTCTGCCTGTACTCTCTTCTTTACCTCTTTTCTACACTCGTCATTACTCTGAACTGTTGATCCCAAGTATTTAAACTCATCCACCTTCGCCACCTCTACTCCCTGCATCCTCACCATTCCTCTATCCTCCCTCTCATTCACACACATATATTCTGTCTTAGTCCTGCTGACCTTCATTCCTCTTCTCTCTGGAGCATATCTCCACCTCTCCAGGGTCTCCTCCACCTGTTCCCTACTCTCACTACAGATCACAATGTCATCTGCAAACATCATAGTCCATGGGGACTCCTGTCTGATCTCATCTGTCAACCTGTCCATCACCATTGCAAATAAGAAAGGGCTAAGAGCTGATCCTTGATGTAATCCCACCTCCACCTTAAATGCATCCGTCACTCCCACCACCGACCTCACTGCTGTCACACTACCCTCGTACATATCCTGTACCACTCTTACATACTTCTCTGATGCTCCCGACTTCCTCATACAATACCACAACTCCTCTCTAGGCACCCTGTCATATGCTTTCTCTAAATCCACAAGGACACAATGCAACTCCTCCTGACCTTCTCTGTACTTCTCCATCAACACTCTCAGAGCAAACATTGCATCTGTAGTGCTCTTTCCTGGCATGAAACCAAACTGCTGATCAGTAATCATCACCTTCCTTCTTAACCTAGCTTCTACTACTCTTTCCCATAACTTCATGCTGTGACTGATCAGTTTAATCCCTCTATAGTTACTACAGCTCTGCACATCACCCTTATTCTTAAAAATCGGTACCAAAACACTTTTTCTCCATTCCTCAGGCTTCCTCTCACTTTCCAAGATTTCATTAAACAATCTAGTTACAAACTTCACTGCCATTTCACCAAAACTCCTCCGTGCTTCCACAGGTATGTCATCTGGACCAACAGCCTTTCCTTTCTTCATCCTCTTCATAGCTATCCTTACTTCCTCCTTGCTAATCCACTGCACTTCATGATTCCCTATCTGCACATCATCCAACCTTCTCTCCCCTTCATTCTCTTCATTAATCAACCATTCAAAGTACTCTTTCCATCTTCTCAACACACTCTCCTCACTTGTGAGTATGTTTCCCTCATTATCCTTTATCACCCTTACCTGCTGCACATCTTTACTAGCTTGGTCCCCCTGTCTAGCCAATCGGTGCAGGTCCTTTTCTCCCTCCTTAGTGTCCAACCGTTTATACAATTCTTCATATGCCTTATCCTTAGCCTTTGCCACCTCTCTCTTTGCCATGCACCTCATCTCCTTATACTCTTGTCTACTTTCTTCATCTCTTTGACAATCCGACTTCTTCTTCACCAACCTCTTTCTCTGCATACTCACCTGTACTTCTTCATTCTACCACCAGGTCTCCTTGTCCTCCTTCCTCTTTCCAGATGTCACACCAAGCGCCTTTCTAGCCATGTCTCTTACCAGCTCTGCTGTAGTTACCCAGCTATTCGGTAACTCTTCACTGCCACCCAGTGCCTGTCTTAACTCTTCCCTGAACATCACCTCACAATTACCCTTTTTCAATTTCCACCATTTGATCCTTGGTGCTATCCTCACACTCATCCTCCTCTTCTTGATCACCAATGCCATCCTACAAACCACCATCCTATGCTGCCTAACCACACTTTCCCCTGCCACCACTTTACAGTCTCCAATGTCCTTCAGACTGGCCCTTCTACATAAGATATAATCCACCTGTGTGCATCTTCCTCCACTCTTGCATGTCACCCTATGCTCCTCCCTTTTGTTAAAATACATATTCATCACAGCCATGTCCATCCGTTTCACAAAATCCACTACCATCTGACCTTTTGCATTCCTTTGCTTAACACCATACCTACCCATCCATTCCTCATCCCCTCTGTTCCCTTCACCAACATACCCATTGAAATCTGCTCCAATCACCAGTCTCTCACCCTTGGGTGCAGTCATCACCACTTCATCCAACTCACTCCAAAATTTTTTCTTTCTCATCCATCGCACACCCAACTTGTGGAGCATATGAACTAACAACATTCATCATTACACCATCAATTTCCAGCTTCATAAACATCACTCTATCTGACACTCTTTTCACCTCCAAAACACTCTCAGTGTACTGTTCCTTTAGGATAATGCCTATGCCATTTCTCCTCCCATCCACACCACGATAAAACAATTTGAAATTGCCTCCGATACACCTAGCCTTGCTCCCCTTCCATCTGGCCTCTTGCACACAGAATATATCATCCTTCCTTCGGTCCATCATATCAGCTAGCTCTCTCCCTATACCAGTCATACTGCCAACATTCAAAGTTCCGACCCTCACTATCACTGTCCTAGCCTTTACTTGCCTTCGGGCATGGCTTCTCCCTCTTCTCCTCCTTCGGCCAACAGTAGCTCAATTTCTGCCAGCACCCTATTGGCCAACAGTACTGGTGGCGGTCGTTGCTAACCCGGGCCTCAACCAATCCCATATGTATTTCTGTACTGTGTTCTGCATGAATGATTTGGCAAAATTTTAAGCCGGATGCCCTTCCTGACGCAACCCTCCCCATTTATCTGGGCTTGGGACCGGCACAAAGAAATGCACTGGCTTATGCATCCCCAGTGTCTGGGTTAGCATAAATATACTTTACAATAAAATAAAAAAAGCTCCTTAAAGTATGCAGTAGACCAAAATCAAAAGGCCCTCATATCAAGGATAGCATCAGGAAATTGACTAAAAACTTGAAAAAGTCTCATAGGTCTACTAAAGCAGCCCATGAATTCAGACTAGTACCCCAGTAAACTAAGAAATAACACTCAACAATGCTCTGAAGTTTTTCATAATTGCACCACCTTCTGATCCTGTAGACATTGCCAATATAGCAGAAAACAAATTCAGTACTAGCTTTGCCCCCCCAAAAAAGCCCACTTATCCATGAATCTCTCAGATTTTCTCCATCATCACTAAAGAGCATTTACTGCAGGTGCTGTCTTAGAATAAAAATACTTCTTCCATTGTACCTGACAATAAACTTGTAAACATTGCCAGTATAGTAGCAAACAAATTCAGTGCAGGTTTTGCCCCAGAAATGCCCATCTAAAGCCCACTTATCACTGAATCTTTCAGATTTCCTTCATCGTCACTAAAGAACATGTACTGAGGGTGCTGTCCTATACTAAAAATACTTCCTCCATGGGACCTGACAATAAACCTAGTTATACTTAACAAGCCCTGACAACACTGCTCATTTAACTTTTTAACCCAAGATTAGCCATTGGCTTGGTCCCTGAGGTTTGGCACATAGCAGTAGAGATGCCACTCCGTGAGGAAGGCCTATCAACCTGAGAAGTCTTACTTGTCAAGTCATGTAGGAGATGTGTGCCTCTCTAGATGATGTTGTGGCTGCTTTAAGAATTATGGGGAGAATTTTCTGGGAAAAGATGGATACTGAGTCTGTTTTCACAATGATCTCTTTCAGAAAGGAAGACAGGAAGAAAAATGCATGTTTTACATCTGAGACCTAGTTATATGCCTTAGATAAAGCTGTGCAGTGTGCACTCACAATATTTACAATTTTCAGCACTGCATACCCAACAAAGTTGGGTGACTTATAACCCAGAACCATATCCCTTGCATTATTTCTGGGAGGGTATAAAGAACACATTCAGGAAGGAATGACAGCATTTAAAGGACTTTGCTAGAATATTGGTATTCTTCTTACAATGACAAGACACTATATTTAGTGTGATCCTGGAATCTGATAGAGAGTTGCTCTAGGCCCCACTAAATAAAATGCTGCCACTGGAAGCACTAACATAAAATGTGCTAGATAAGACTTTAATTAAAATAAATTACATTCAGAGTTCATTGGCCTTTTGCCCTTTCTATTTAGGACTGCTTAACCAGGTAGAACCCCTTGTGACCCTCACAAAAAGCATCACTAGGTCCATCTGGATAATGACATAAAAGAGGACGTGCAAGTGTAGTAAAAAATCCTGGCAAAATTTAAGCAATTAAAAAATACTCTGCTGATCAGGTATGACATTTTCAGTTTCTCAGATTTCCCAGATTTTTGCCAGTTGCCTAAATGGAAGGAGAGGTTGTCCCTTCAATAGTACAGTAGGATAGAACATGAGGCAAATCATTTGTACCAAGAGGTCTTGAAAGTCTGTATGATCCCCTTTAGTTATGATATTGCTGAACAAAATGATTCCAATAGGGTAAGGCACAGTTGTTGGGTATCTCTGAGGTAATATGACTTGTTAGAAGTAATACACGCCTGTTAAGAAAAAGACGGTACATAACAGGCAGTAAAACAGGCAGTATGGCGACTGCATTCCCCGTCCTGTCAAGGTCACAAACTAGAATGAAATATGAATGCTATAGCAAATTAGTTTTTGCAAGTGATGCAAAATGTCTATAGACTTCTGCAATCTATTGCTCACAAATTTCAAAAAGGTAAACACTTTCAAAACTGCAACAAAATCATAGGTGATACAGTATATGAATGATATGATATGATGTTATGGAAAATATAAACAGTAAAATAAATTATTAAAATGGGAAGCACATGTTATGGGTGGCATTCCTAAATAAAGCTCAGTTAAATATTTTACTTGGTATAGAACCATATGAATTTAGTCCAAAGTATGTGAAAGAGTACATCCTAATGTTATATTACACACGTATCCTTAATATAACACTACATAGTAATATCTTCTTTGGATAATGCAGACTTTAGTTGTAAAGAAGATATTAAATTGCAAATGCATACTGAGAAAAATGAAACAATTTATTTCAAACTTTCTGACAAACTCCTTGAATGCATGTTCTGTGTAAGTTTATTACACCATTTTCTCAAGTGACGCACAAGACTGCTCATATGTTTCTTTTTTCTCTTTGTCCTATGTACATACTATTTTTTTCACTTTTCCATTTCCTCTTAACTGGTAAGGTTGAACTGCAAGAATGCTTATGGCAAATGCTCTCATGTAATCACAGCTTGAGCTCAGCTGGGGATGAGACATTAGGTGAAAGCTGATTATTTTTCAGTTTAGCATATCCAAGATTAAAGTGCTGTTGAGCAAGAATAGAATCAGAATGAATGTTTCAGAATCTGAATAAATAAATCTTCATCAGTATGGTACGGCAGCTCTGGAAATGTACCAGGTTGAATGTAATGAAGCCATACTCTGTGGGGAGTTTGGTATTCTCAGTGCCATGTTTTTCCTAATGAACTCATTTAGACTAGGAAATGGATTTAATATTTTATTGGAATTAACCTGGGCTTGTAAAGAGCATTGTGGTTTATTTCTAAAAATATGACCATATTACAGAAAGAAGTGGTGGTGCCTTAGCGTGTAACAAGAATATTAAATACACCAAAGCAGCAAGGGAAAAGAAGGCAATTAGAATGCATCATAAAGGCAATGTGCTCTGCTAGTTAGTACATCAGCTTGTGAACTGCATCTCTGACTCCGACGTGCACAGTAGCCAAAGTTCTCATTGCATGACCTTGGACAATGCACTTAACCCTTTATTGGAATCGAATCAATCCAAAAACATCCTGAAAAAATGTAATGCATTTCAGCTGATCTGGGAAAACAGGGTTAGAAGTGGAGACTAAAAAAATATCAAAATACTTTTTTTTACAAGCATATGTTATAAAAAGACAGAAATAATGTGAATGCTAGCATCCAAGTCATGTCCAGTACAAACAGAATAGCCTGTTACCCTTTTTCTCTCCCTCTTACAATCTGTTGAGGTGAAATACCTTGTGCATCTGTTGTTTTCAATTCACAATAATTTCTGAAGGTAACATAGTAAAAATCTATAAATAAAAAACAAACAACCAACCAAACAAATCAAGCTAACAAACTTGCAAATAATTAAATAACTGTAACCTAAATTCACATACACCTACTTTAGAGCCATAAATCTGTGTACAACGCATTACTATAGATAAATGAAAAGTATAATTCAAAGGTTTGATCAGTAAAATGAATTAAACTCCTCTTATTAACATTATTTCATTCTGACTTATAAATATCTACGTCCTTGAATTACTAATGAAATACATGTTATTTGGCTGGTAAGCATGATTTCTGATATTTGCAAAACCCTTTCACAGAGTTTGCCTTCTTGCCACTATAAGGCTAACAAGAAAAAAAAGACTGAAAAGTTCTCTGAAATTATCTGATTGTTTGTGTCTTTCAGCTTTTCCTGGTTAGGGGTCGCCACAGCGGAACTCTGGTCCGCTAATGATTGGTAGTTGATTTTTACATGCAGGACTGCATGGATCTGGCAATCTCAAACAAAACTAAGACTCTTTGTACCAAAGGCAAGCGTCCAGTCTGGTGGACCCCAGCCATAAACAAGCTCTACAACAAAAGGAGGAAGCTACTACAAGATAGAGCAAAATCCTTGAAAGGTAAGACACCCTTGATCATTATAAGTAAAAAACTAAGAGCTCTCATAAAATCATCCAAGGCAAATTTTGAGAGAAAAATCGCCAAGGACTCAAAAGACAATCATAAGGCCTTCTTTAGCTATGTTAGAAACCTAGGAGGAAACTCTCAGATATGCTCAGAATTCGTTCAAAATGATGTGAAGATTACTGAACCTACACACATTGCCAACATACTGGCTGACAGGTTCAGTGCAAACTCCCCCCCCCCCTCCCCCCCTAAAGGAGAGATATCTATACCAGAGGATTGTAGCCCCCCAAAATCTCTAATGCCCAGGTGAGAACTGCTCTCTCCAGGGCAAAAAACACAGCATCCATGGGACCGGATGGTGTCCCCGTCTGTGTACTCCACGAACTCAATGAGGAATTAAACCCGCAGTTAGGACAGCTGTTTAATCTTAGCCTCACCTCAGGATACGTACCCAAGGAGTGGCGCACGGTGACTGTGGTCCCACTTCACAAGGGCGGTGCCTCCACCGACCCTGGAAATTACCGTCCCATTAGCTTGACAAGCCTTATCTGCAAAGCCATGGAGAGGATCATAATGGAACTCATAAATAAAGACATAGGGAACTTGCAGACTTTGGATCCAACCCAGTTTGGCTTTGTCAAAGGCAGATCATGCCTTTTAAACTTGGTTGACTTTTTCGAGACAGTCACCAAGGCCATTGATGAGGGTAAGGCAGTCCATACAGCCTACCTCGACCTGGCAAAGGCCTTCGACACAATACCCCACTCAGGTATCATCGAAAAACTCATCAGCTTGAATGTAAACCCATACATCACAAGATGGGTTGCAAACTGGCTAAGTGACAGAACCCACAGGGTCAGAGTTGCTGGCACCATGTCAGACTCAAAGCCGGTCACAAGTGGTGTCCCACAGGGCTCAGTCCTGGGTCCACTCTTGTTCGGCATCTACTTTTCTGAAGTACAAGCAAACACAGGAGGGTTATGGCTGACAAAGTCTGCAGATGACTGCAAACTGGGCGCCATAGTCGAAAACACATCTGACACAGATACCCTTCAGGAGGGCCTCACAAAGAAATGTAACTGGTGGCCGCCACTGGGCTAAGTTAAAAACACCAAGAAATGCATAGTCATACCCCGGGAAAAAACAAGGTTACTTTACTACCATATAGGCAAACCACCGAGCCAGTTGCTTAAAGAAGAAGGATCTGGGGACCCAGGGACCCAGGTTGACAGTAACCTTTCATTTGACACCGGGTTGTTAAGTAAGTTAGAAGACCATCTCACCTGATCATCACATCTATTCAAGTGTCATCGATCAAGGGTCATCACCCCCCCCCCTCCTCACACTCATTTAGACCTTATGATGGAGCACAATGCCCCCCCGGAATGTATCTGACCGATACCTAGTCCCAAAAATCCTTCACAAAAAAATAAAAGAAAAAAGGATAAAGAGTCTCAAAATATATCTTATGCTCTTCGATGAAAAATACTTCAGATCTATTCAGTCGCCGTGAGGCTTGCTCAGGGTGACATACAAGGCCATGTCAAGGCCATGTCAAACCAAGATGAATGAATATGATTTCACCTCAACAAATCTACTCCAACAAAAACCAGGGACGTGGGAGACTTAGTTGAACCTACGACACGGTTATAGGGACAAGACGTGAGCGTAGAGATTCCGCAGAGAGACTGCTGTGGAACAAATGCAGCAGCACACTCGCTCCAGAGCACTGCTGGCCTTGTTCAATGGATGGGAGATCGCGAGATGAGGACTAGATTACTTCACCATCACACATGTCTCCATGCAGAAGACGCTCTAGCTGAGAATCGAACCAGACAGCGTCTTACTGTGAGGCGACAACGCTACTGCAGCACCACCACCGCGGGTTCTACTCACATATCCTCTCCAAAACATTGAAATGACCAGTGGCAAACTATGTGCTGAAAAAGAAAGCTAAATATCAGTTGAGAAAAGTGCCCTGTACCAGGTTTTACAATTTTTCAAGATTCAAAACAAAAAATATTTGCTTCATCAATATACTGTGACACTGGTTCCATTGTTCCTTGCTGATGGTTATACCTCAGCTTATTAGCTTTAGCAATCAAAGCTGGGATGTTTGTCTTTAATACAAGCTTCATCACCTGTCCATTGTCACCCATAATGGCTGTACCCTTGGATGACTCACCCCATATATGCTAACCTAGGTTTTTGAGCTTCACTCCTCCAGATTTTGTCAGATAGCCTGCATTAATTTTTGTGGACCTTTTGGGTAAAGGTGTCCCTGTATTCAGGTTGTTTGGGAAATGCAGTGCAAACACTTTGACTGAAACATTCTTAAATACTAATCTACAGTAATCAGGCTGAATTCTGTTTAAATTTGTTCATAGGTTCATAGGAGGTTACAAGGCTAACGCCCCTAGAGCCTTTATAAGCTTAGCTGTGTTAATCCCAGGTTGACCAATTGCCCATGGTTAGATGGATGTACTTTACAGATTAGCACAGACTACCCCTGTCCATGAGGGACATGGGTGTCACCCCCAGGTGAGTTTGCGGTTACCCATCCATTTGTCTAGGTTACACTTGAATTGGGTCATTGAGGAGCTCTGCTTAACATGACTTGAAAGTTTATTCCAGAGCAGTGGCAATCTTTGAGAGACATACCTATCTCTCCAGCATGTTCTTTTAATGTCACTGGCAAGGCTGAGATCCCTAGAGTGAGTGACTCTAGTGCCATTTGACTTGTGGATGTGCAGCATTTCCATCAGGTCATGGTCAGAGACTGCCCTGTAGGCCAGGCACAAGTTGCCTCTCAGTAGCCTATATGATACAGAGTACATGGGCAGGGCTTTCAGTCTATCCACATAGGTCATGGTTTGGAGGCCCTGTATCTTCTTAGTGAAAAGCCTTTGTGGTCTCTCCAGTTGCTGCAGGTGACTGGTGAGATGCATGCAGAAGGGAGCATTGTACTGTATTAATGGTCTGATTAGGGAGTAAAGTGGGGCTATAACATCCTTAGGCCTGGATGCTATGCCTTTGCTTATGAGATGAACTATGTAGAAGGCTTTACTTACCACCATGGAAACCTGGTGGTTAAAGTTCAGATTGCTGTCAACCTGTGTTTCCAGATCTCGCACCACTGGGTTTGAAATTAGAGGGGGTGCTGTCAATATTGTAATTAGTGGGGAATTCCACTTTGCCAAATGGGATAATAGTGCACTTTTTTGCATTTAGTTTTAGACCATGACTTTGGCACCAGTCATTTGTTTGTGTTAACCCCTCCTGTAATATGTTAACATCACTGGGGGACTCAATGACATCAGAAACTTAGTAAGCCAAAGGCCATCTACTTTAGCCTGGGCTTCCAAGAAATATATTCTAAATAGTAAAGGGCCCAGTACAGTTCCTTGAGGTACGCCACTGTTGACGGGGCTACGGTTAGAAGTGGAGTCACCAACTTTGACAGAATGTGTTCTGTTGGTGAGCCAATTAGCTGCCCATCTAGTGATGTAAGGGTTAACACCTAGCTGGGAGAGTTTTTCAATGATACCCAAGTGGGGATTGTGTCAAAGGCTTTGGCTAGGTCCATATATGTGGTATGCACCGTCTTAACTTCATCCAGAGCTTTGGTGACTTTCTCAAAGAAGTCTACCAGGTTCAATAAACATGATCTACCCTTAAAGCTAAACTGGTTTGGGTCTAGAGTTTGAATGTTGGTTATGTCCTTGTTGATAAGGTCCATGGTGATTTTTTCCATGACCTGGCAGATGGGGCTGGTTAGACATATGGGTCTATAGTTCCCAGGGTTGCTTGACAACCCCCCTTTATGTAAGTCGATTACTGTTGCTGTTCTCCATTCTGCTGGTACAAAGCCAGTTCTCAGGCTATGTTTAAAGAGAACGGCAACTGGGTCAGCTAGGTGGTGTTTTGGATTGCTTAGCAAGAAACATGGGATGTTATCTGGTCCCATTGAGGCCATGTTTTTGGCCTTGGAGAGGGCAGATATGACTTGATCTCTAGAGATACTAGGTAGAGAACTGGTGTCAGGTATGCTTTGGAGTATGGCTGGTGGGGATGGGGGGGGGGTGAAGTCTGTGCCAAATCTGTCAGCAAGCAGGTTGGCAATTTCCTCTGGTATAGTATGAGTGGTGCCATCTACTTCCAATTCGGCACATAGCTGGGCACTACCGTTCAGCTTTTGGACCTAGTTAAAGAGTGCCTTATGATTGTCCTAGGCTAGGGATGCTATTTTAGTGTCATAATTAGCTTTAGAGGACTTTACAAGACTTCTGATTTGCTTGTTCAATCTATGGAGGGAATTCTTCCTCTGAAGCGGCAGTTGCTTCTAGTTCTTGGACATCAGTTCCTTCCTTTTCTTATACAATCTGTTTATACTAGATACCCACCAAGGCAGCTTGTTTTTTTGGTAGGGCCTGATTTTAATCGAGTCAGGTACAGCTGAGTCTATACAGTTGCTGAGATGATTATATAGGGCATTTGTGTACATCTCTGCATAGGAGTCATTATTGCCTGTGATTTCAGGGGGTATAAAATTTTTATACCATCATGTAGTAGGCTGTAGTTTGCTTTGGAAAAGTTCCTTAGTTTTTTTTTTTCTCCTTTGGAGGTGTAGAGTCCAAAAGTTACTTTGAATGGGAATGATTTATAGTCTGATCTTACCAGGGAGGGCATCGCAGAGGGGGCAGTGCAATGACCACCCGTGTTGGTGAGTACTATGTCAAGGACATTAGAGCCCCTTGTGGGAGTGCAGACTGCCTGTTCCAGAGCATTTGATTTGACAAAGTCCAGGAACCCCTGGTTGAGCATGTTTTCATGTATAAGCACCAAAAAAAACAACAACACAAAAATGAACAGGTACGAATTTAATCAAAAACTTTAGAGACTTCAAATAAACATCCAGTAAGAGGTTAGCAATTCCCAGAAAAGTAAGGATAGTGCTACTGTAGTAGCAAAGAAAAATAGTTGCAATAATTATAGAATGGGGATGTTATTACAATACTCCCTAGATGGGAAGCAAATACAAGAAATTATAAGAGGGAATTAGAAACATTTTAAGCAGTTTTCCTGATGTGAAAGAAGTAGTTGGGGAGGCTCCTGTTTTTGAAAACAAAAGGGAAAAAATCTAAAGAATATTTTGATAGGAATGATAAGGAAGGTAGATAGGGAATGTTCAAATGTTTTAATTGTAGGTGTTGTGATTGCTTGAAATTGGATATTATAAAATATGTTTATACATGCAAATCTAAGTATATAGTATATTTATCTGTTTTCTCTGCTTGTCCTGTGTATTATGTAGGGAGAACTACAAGAGAATTGAATTGCATGATATATGAGCATTAGCATGCCATAGAGAACACAGATGTTAATACTCCATAGGGAAAGCATTATTGTTTAACTAAATGTAGAAGTCCCTCTCAGTTTTTGTTTCTTGATCAAGATTTAGAAGTTGCTAATAGATCAAGTGCTGAAGAAGAGTTAGAGTGGAGGGAATATTGCTGTCAATTGATTTTAAATGCTAACAACCTCCAGGTCTAAATGGCAGGGAGAATTTTAAGATATATTTAAAGAGAAAAAAATCTTAAGCATGGACACAGGCAGTAATTGTTTAATTGTTTAATTATTTTTGATTGGTTCTGAGTTAATTAGAATGTGTATGTAATGCTGAGCCTTGTTTTTTGCATTCAGTCTAATGAAGTCGTACCAAAGACGAAAGCGCTTACTGAATGTTTATTGGAAGTCTTTGAAGTTTTTGATTAAATTTGCATCTGTTGATTATTTTGTTGTTGTTATTTTTTTTGGTGCTTATACAGTTTTACAATGTTTATTCCGTTTATTAGTTGGAGTATGTTTTCATGTATTTTACCCAGTCAGTGTAGGGATAATTGAAATCTCCCATGGCTGTAAGGTGAGTGACTCCAGTAAGTCCAAGTAAACATTGTGCTTTTCTTGGTTCATGGAGGGGGACCTATAGCTAGCAATGATGTGGTAGTGTGTTTTGTTTATAGCTAATTGGGCATGGAGTACTTCAAGAGAGTCATACTGTTTGATCAATCTCAAACAGTACTTGGCTTTAATGAAGATAGATATACCTCCACCTTTGGTTCTTTCACGGTCATTCTAAGGTCTGAATGTGTGGAAGGCATTGTAACCTTGTAGAGCTAGGGTGTTTTCCGTGGCCTTGAACCATGTTTCAGTGACTGCACAGACATCAGCATCTTCCAAGATGAAGAGTGCTTCCAGGGAGTGCAGTTTTGTGTTTAGACTCCTAGCATTAATCAGAAGAACCTTGAGTTTGCCTCAAGTGGATTTTGCTATGTTGGAAATTTTGTTGTTTTGACATTGCCTAAAAAAGGCACTTTGTGGGAGGCAAGCACCTTAGCCAACATCTGAAAGCCTAGGGGAGACAAGTGCAGGCCATGTCTGGAAAATAGTTTGGACTGTCAACCATGTCTTCCCAGGCTGACAAATACTGGACCCCCTTGGACTGACACCTGAAGCTAAGTCATTGTTGAAGTCAATTATTTTTTGTTTATATTGTGGCATCATCCTGGGTGAAGGTAGAATGCTGCTTAGGGCTAGGGTAATACCTGCCTGTGACACATAATCTGTGACTTCAGTCATGTCTCTCTTCATATAGTCCAGGGAGATTTCTCTCAAGTCATTCACCCTAACATGGATGATGACAGAGTCATAACAGTACTTGTTGTTGAGTGACCTGAGTGCATGCATGATCTGATGGATCCTGACACCCAGTAGGCAGCTGACCATGACCTTCTGCTTGCCCTGTCTGGTGAGGGGGACATCTGTGAGTCTCACTATGGAGTCTCCTAAGACCAAGACATTAGGTTTTGAGTGTTTTGCCTTAGGGACTTATTTGTTGAGACACTGATATGTGTGTTATGTACAGTGGTTTATGTACATACATGTTGAGGTATGTGCAGATAATTTGCACTTGGTAGTTTTCTGATCTTTTGTTAGGCTGCTAGTGAGTACCCCCCACCCTATATGTGGGTTTGTGAGTTGTGTCCTGAACTTGTGTAAAAGGTGAAGTGCATGAGCCTGTTTGATTACCTGTTTTTTGTTACATGAGAGGATTGTTTCCAAATTGATAGTGAAATTACATCTCTTACATTAGGTATTTGTTTCAGGACTAAATAGTCGTCATTATACATGAGGCAATTATTACATTGCCTCAGGATGCCCAAGTGAATCAGGCTGGCTGGAGAAATGGTGGTAAAGTAACCATCCATATTGGCAGGTTTATACCATAGAACTGTTGGGGAGTGGCTAAGTTAGATCAGTTTATGATGCAGGAATAACAGTGAGGCTTATTCTGTTGACGGTTTAGGGTGAAACGCTCTGGCGATGTTGCTCAGTCTGCAGTTGAGTTGTCTGTGGAGCAACAGGGGGCTTGGGAGGGTTCTACTGACAGACATCTAGGGAAAATCTAAGTTTCCAGGCATTTGTGTCTATATAGGGAATTTTTAACTCCTGTTGCACGATGTGCAGCTACGAGCAAATGTGAGGCTGCACGTCTCTAACTCCTGTAGCACGATGCACAGCTATGAGCAAATGTGAGGCTTAAACACAGGCAAAATTCAGCAGTCTTAAGCCAAACTACCAATAGGAAAGCCCCAGACTGAGCCTTTCTCCAGAAATCCCCAACTCAGACGGAACCTGAGTTACGTATTTCTGCCACAAGGGTGTAGAGAAACCCTCTTAATGTAAGATGGCTAGTTTAGAGCACAGTGATACCAAACACCCCAGATTCAGCAAGTCTATTCTATATAAGGCAGTAGTACAGAATTTCAAAGTGCAGAAATAAAATGCAGACACTATCAGCAAAAATGAAGCAGAAATTCAAATAAATACAGTTAACAGTTAACAAAGTGCAATAGTATGTCCCTTAATCATTACCAAGAAGATCTTAATAGACTTATGTACATGTAGGCTGATGTCAGAAAAAGCAATAAAAAACAAAGAAAAAAAAAACAAATGCACACATGTGAATTGACACAGATACACACACACACACACACACACACACACACACACACACACACACACACACACACACACACACACACACACACACACACACACACATATAACTATATCCATCTATCTATCTACAAGGATCTATGTGATAACATTGAAATACCATAACATTGAATGTTATATAGTTGAGACCATATAATCAGATTGCCAGAACATGAACACCCACACCCCCTTTGTATTATTCATATCAACTCTAAGATTGTTCTACATTGGGAAAAAGTGAAAATTTCCCAATCCCCACCATACCACAGTCTCCTTACATAAGCTTTAACTTTATGGCAGTATATGATCATGTAGTCTCAACTGTATGAAATTCGATGTTGTGGACTTTTGATCTCCTGACATGGACCCATATATAGACATATGTTTACCATTAGACTGGGTGATCATGGCTAAGCTCAACCTGTGCATGTTCTTTTATTCAAGACTTGGAGAGGTATGAAACTGTGAGTAACTAGCTTTTCATCGAAAATTATTTAAATTCTATTTAAATATTTAAGTTGCACTAGCAGTGACTTGTGTGGTAATACTACTTTGTACTTTTCTGCTCTGTTCCATCTGTTTCCATTTTTTAGTTTGTTCTGGGACCTTAGTCTTGTATAGCAGTTGTGGGAAGATTGTTTTCTCTATTATTCTGCACTTCTATTTCCAAAAGTAGAATTGCTTGTAACAGGTATCCTTTTGTATTTTAAATCCTTCTGGGCCATTGACTTGTAGTTTAATTCACATTTGTGGCAGAACTGTGTACTACTGACAGATTTTGAGCCTTAGTCATTTCTTATTGTATTTTACCATAAACAAAGTTACTGGTAAATTTCTGCATAGTATAATGCCTCAAACTGTAGTAGAAGAAGATCTGTAGTGAGAGAATTCTTTCTGCTCCACTTTGTGCTTCAGTGCGTTTATATTTTGTATTATCTTTAACTTACTTGCTTAAAGTGCCTTCTGTGTCTGCCCCTCCCCAACTAACACATTAAACTAAAGTTTCTGAAAGTGCTCCAGAATTGCCTTTATTAAACTGGATACCTCTCTAGCTAGCCTACCTATTCTACCCAATGCACCCACCTATTTGCTGTTGCTGTTTTATAAGGGTGTGTCTCTGGCCTCCATCTCTTATGATAATCTGATATCCAAAGTCCCTCTCTTCCCACTTTCACAGCTATTGACTGCTATATAAGGTATTTATGTACTCTTCCTACCCATTGTTTTCCATAGATCCACGATACTGGTGCCCAACCTAACAAACCAGTATTCCTCTTGAGTAAACCTCCTTGACTACATATTGTCTTCTGCTCATTTTCTAGGAGCTCAGCAAAGCTTGGAGTCCTAGCCTGCATTACAGAAATGTTTTACTTGTACCCAGTGCCATCCAGGCAAAGTTAAGTACCTTTCTTTGCTCAAGCACATTTAGTTATTTTGAGTGATCACTATCATCTCCTGCTTTCATGTGTGCGCTTTACTGATTTTTTTGTAAAAAAAAGCTCTTCCTCTCACTGTTACTGCTGAAATTGCCTTCAGCAGGGTATTTCCAACTAGTTGTTAAAGTGGTTTGTGGTACCATTGCACTTGTGGGTCTTTTCTACTCTGTTGTTACATTAGGGGGATTGGGTTTATTAATTTTGTGGCAGGTGGTGTCTGTCTGGTCTATCTGAATTTGGAAATACACAAAATGCCTTACAGTTTAGTTATTCTATTGGCCAGAGGGCTTATTAGTTAGTTGTCTGGTTTTTCTGTGCTGCTATAAATTTTGTGCATTTCCATGGGTTAGCTGTGCCCTGTACAAGAGATAACACATAGAAAGCAAATTTTCCCTAGTAGAACTGTCCATTAAAACTGTACCCTGTAAAGTAGCAATATAGCCCAAATACCTTGTGTGCTGAGAAGATTAGAGCAGCTATATGGGAGTAAAGTGGCAATAACTACAGATTTAGTAGAATACAGTATTGTGTGAACATTAAAGTTAGTAGAATTTAGTCTGGCTTTAGCATAATCTGTTCCAATAAGCCATCCTTATTAGTCTTTACCAACAAAGCACTATTAATAGCCTTCTAACCCCAATACACCACCCAAAGTAGCTCACTAATCAAAGGACTGGACAGCATGGGTATGCAATTTCCTAACTTCTCTGCCTGTAGCCAGCTTTGTGAATATAGGAGTCTTGAGACAATGTAGCAAGTGTCTCATGTTTACTGACAGCCACTTAATCCTTAGAGACAGACACAGTATGCAAGAAGTGTACTTACACAGGGGCACTGGAGGCTAAACTCTTATACACAAGTGCACACAGCACACACCACACACATAGACTAGTGTATGCTGAGACACTCAAAAGCAATCTTCATAGAAAACAAAGATTGCATAGACCATAAGTTGTCAAAGCTATGCCTCAGCAAACCCAATGACACTGAAAAAAACCCCACTAATGTCACACATATTGTCAGTCTCAGTGGACCCCAAAAAACTAAGCCCCTAAGGCAAACAAATGCACTTTCCAGGACTACTGTCCTAGGGGACTCCATTTTAGGATATACTGATGCCTCTGTAACCAGGCTGAACAAGGAGAAGATCACTGTTAGTTGCTTATCTGGAGCCAGGATCTGCCAAATCATACAGTCACTCAAGTCATTACACCACAGGGACCAGTATGACCAGTAGGTCGTGACCAGTAGGTATAAATGACCTGAGATGTACCTCTATTGACTATATGAAGAGAAACATTATGGAGCTTTCAGACTATGTGTCTCAGGCTGGTAGGAGCCTGGCACTGAGCAGCATATTACCATCACTGAGGATGATGCCACAATATGCAAACAATGATTGATTTTAACAACTGGCTGCCTTTCTGGTGTCATTCTAAGGAGATCCAATACTTGTCAGCTTGGGAGGACATGGTTAACAGACAACATTACTTTGCCAAGGATGGTCTGCACCTCTCCGCTCTAGACTTTTGAATACTGGCTAAAATTTTATTCACCCCCCCCCCACCACCATAGTGCCTTTTTAGACAATGCCAAAATGACAATGCTACCGTCACAGCAAAATCACCTCAAATGACCCTCAAGTTGTTACTGTTCATTGCCACAAGCCTAAATAAACAGTTACACTCCCTCTAAGTCCTTCTCATATTTGAGAATACAACCATATGTGCAGTTACTGAGACATGGTTTAAAGCATCAGAGAATACCCTAGCAGTACAAGGTTTTGATGCCTTGCACACATTTAGTGCAGTAGCTGCACAGACAATGGCTAAAGGAGAAGGGGTCTCAATATGCATCACTAGCAAACATACTTCTAGGGTGGTCATACAGGATGATGTGCTGAAGTTCTTCTACATGCAGATTACCATAGACAAAATACTGTACCATATCCTAGCCAGCTATAGGACACCCTCCATGTCCTAAGAAGGTCTAAATACATTCTTGCACCTACTGGAAATATTTACCATCCAGCCTAACACTCTACTCATGGAAGATTTTAATTACCCCTTTACAGACTAGGAATCTCTCACCACCGCAAATCTACAGGCACAAAGATTCCTGAGCTTCACAAATGTAAATACCCTTGGCCAAATAGTGAATGCACCCACTACAGGCTCCAAGATACTGGACGTCATGCTTGCAAATATGGGAGAATTCTGCATCCCCCAATTTCTCATTCTCCCTGGTAAAGTCTGACCATAAAGCTGTCTCCTTTGAAATCAAAATAAACTCTGTAATCCCATTAAAACCAGTAATAGTTAGGAACTATTTCAAGGCAAATTACCTTTTAAGTGACGGTTTGTCAAAATCCACCAAACCCAGAGAACACATCAAGCCATGATGAATTGTATTCAGAAGCTCTGTACAACCATGTAAATGACTGCATAGAGGCTGCTGTACCTACCAGGAATAAGTTCAGGGCTAGCATCAGTAACAAACCAAACTGGTGGCATCCCAAATTAATCAGGATATACAACAAAGGTTAAAAAATTATGGAAAAATCAGGAAGGATAATTCCCATAAAGACAGACACTCTCTCATCAAAGTAAATAGGCAACAAAGAGGGCTACTTAGGTAAAGCAAAGACAACTTTGATGCAAAGATAGCCTACCAGGTGGATGATAACCATAAGGTTTTCTACAACTATG